>NC_066581.1:206429161-206749994 GCF_024323335.1 Lathyrus oleraceus
AAGGCCTCGCCTAAGTCATTAAAAGTACGAACGCTGCCACTGTCTAGACCCATGTACAAACGGAGAGCGGCACCGGTCAAGCTGTCTTGAAAATAATGGATGAGAAAATGATCATTATCTGTATGGGTCAACATCTAGCGGGCGTACATCACAAGATGGCTTAAAGTACAAGTGTTTCCCTTGTATTTTTCAAAGTTAGGTACCTTGAAATTAACAAGGATTTTCACGTCAGACACTAAGCAAAGTTGAACATCACTTTTCCCAAATAAATCTTTCCCCCTCAGGGTCTTCATTTTCTTTCTCAGCTCTTAAAATTGATCCTTCATTTAATCCATTTTCTCATACATATCTGGATCCTCAGATGGTTCAGAATGATAGATAGTCTCTTTAACACGTGGCATAACATGCACAACAGGAGAATGCATCGACATGACCGGGCGAGATGCCGACATAGGAGAAATAATTGGATCATAAACCTCAGGCACATAATTCAGAGGCATTCCCCACAGGAATCCGGCATGCATGTAGTGCGCATGCTGGTTAACAGGAATCATAGACACTGGCGTTGAGATGATCTCTGAGATGATTTTCCGCTATTGCGGAGTTGCAGGAGTTGGAGCCGCTTGACTCTGAGCTGCAATGAGAGAATCCATAAGTGCAGTGAGTTTAACAACCTCTTCCTTAAGTTCACGATTCTCTTGTTCCAAATGATCCATCTTACATTGACGATTAGCGTGAGTGGTGTATTGATGAGTCAACTTGTCTGATACAAAGATGATGATCATGAGACACCTAACCGAATGGCTAGAATGCAAGAAACATGCGATGCAAATGATGCATGAATACAATGTTTTTTAATTTTTTTAAGGAACATACAAAGCCTTATTTGCAAATATTTCAACAATAATAGTAATCAATAATAACAATTTGAATTGTTCATAAAATCTCATTTTCATTCATAAATTTTTGTAAGGATTACACTGAGTATAATTTCAGAAACCAAAATATAAATACAAGAGAAAAGGATAATAACATCCTAAGGATCCCTATCAGCCGTATCAGATGAACTGGCTAAGGGCGTGTACTTCCTTCAAATGCGTCTGATCTGTGACTTATAAGCGGTCTTCATATGAGCTTTCTCAGTGACGAGCTGATCAACGATCTTCTTCCAAGCACTAGAAGGCCGAGGGATACTAGAGGAAAATAAATTCTCTGGATCTCTCTCTCTCTCTCTCTCTCTCTCTCTCTCTCTCTCTCTCCCTCTCTCTCTCTCTTTAATGTACACTCTTCAAGAATCTCAATGAGTGCATCCTTGTCTTTCAACTCAAGTTGCAACTTCACTTGCTTTTGATTCAATGCATGGACCCGTTCTTCCCAAAGGTCCCTTTCTTGCTTCATCTTAGCTAGTGCGTCTTTCAACTCCTCTACGTATTTGTTAGGGAGAGTTAATGGATCAACCTCAACCATAGACATAGGTCTTTCATAGGCATATGGCATCTTAAGCTCCAATGCTCTCTTCTTCACCCAACTAGTGTAAGGTTCTAAAGCTACACAATTGCACGATCCAAGCTCGACTCTTCCCTTCTTATGAACACTATGCCAAGCACGCACCATCCTTCCTTTCAAATTTTGGGGATCTTTACCCTCTGGATAGAACAGACTTCTAACCAAACGTTATTAGGTTTATCCTTCAAGGGGAACCCAAGCTGATGACGAGCCAAAACAGGGTTGTAGTTTATTCCTCCTTATGCACCAATGAGAGGCATATTAGAGAATTCACCACAACTATCAATAATCTCCAATCACATGCAGAATCATACCAAGTAATATCATCATTAGTGAGAGACATAAGTCTTTAAGACCACCGTAGACATTGCTTATTCTCCAAGAAGACTGGTGTCTGAGGCAAGTGTGAAATAAACCACTTGTATAGAAAAGGGATGCAACACATGATGGTTCCCCCACCCTTAGAATTCCTTATATGTAGAGAGAAATACATGTCACCCAATAGAGTTGGAACAAGATTCCCAACCAAGAAGATTCTAATGGCATTAACAACGACAAAGTTGTCAATGTTAGAGAACAATGCTAGACCATAGATAAGCAATACGAAGATAGATTCGAAGGTATCCATACTACCAACTTGAGCAAAAGTGGTAGCTCTCCCAATCAGAAACTCAGAAGTCAGACCTCTGATACCTGCTTTCTTCATCATATTTGCATCAATCTCAGACTTCTTCAAATGAAGAGCATCACTTATCACTTGAGATTTCAGAATCTCCTCTAATCCACTGAAAGGTACCTTGTCAGATACGGGTATACACAAGAGATATGCATACTCCTCCAACATAGGCATAAGCTGATAATTGAGAAAAGTGAAATATCAGTAAAGGGGATCATAGAACTGAACCATAATGTTGTTGTTGTTGTTGGGCGAACAATGCTGATCGGGCTTGTACCACCATGGTAGAGGTTCAGACATATGCGGAGGATTCTCCGACTAGACCAAATTCTTAAAGATGAGAGATGGATACAGTTCGGCATAGGTCATCAGAATAGGGACAAACACGATCTTCTTCCTCTCATAATTGTTATGATGATTGTTGTTGTAATTGTGATTGTTGTGAGTACGTTGTTGTTGTTGTTGAACTAGTGCTAATAAAACTGCATAATTGTTTGTAAATACTAGAATAACAGAGGATACTTGATGATGCTGCTGATAAGATCTGAAATTTTTCTTCATATAAGGTTTCCTTTGCCTTCCCACATATACTGAATTGGTTTCTCCCTCCTTCTTCTTAGAGAAACCGTCCCCATACTTCTTGCTAGTAGACGCTTCTTCTCTAGACAAATGGCCCTCACAGACACCTTCATCTAGACACATCCCCATGTTCACCATTTTAGTGAAGTCACCGGGAGCGCTAGCAATCATACGTTCATAATAGAATGAACTCAAAGACTTGAGGAAGATCTTCGGCATTCCCTTTTCTTCCAATAGAGGACTGATCTGAGCGGCAAGCTCTCTCCACCTCTGCGCATACTCTTTATATGTCTCCTTATCCTTCCGAGACATGGACCTTAACTGGTCACGATCTGGCGCCATATCCACGTTATACTTATACTGCTTGACGAAGGCCTCAATTAAGTCATTGAAAGCATGAACGCTGCCACTGTCTACACCCATGTACAAACGGAGAGCGGCACCAGTCAAGCTGTCTTGAAAATAATGGATGAGCAAATGATAATTATCTATCTGGTTCAATATCTTGCAAGCGTACATCACAAGATGGCTTAAAGGACAAGTGTTTCCCTTGTATTTCTCAAAGTTAGGGACCTTGAACTTAACAAGGATTTTCACGTCGGGCACTAAGAAAAGTTCAACATCACTTTTCCCAAACAAATCTTGCCCCCTCAGGGTCTTCCTTTTCTTTCTCAGCTCATGAAATTGATCCTTCATTTCATCCATTTTCTCATACACATCTGGACCCTCAGACAGTTCAGAATGATAGATAGTCTCTTTAACACATGGCATAACATGCACAACAGGAGAAGGAGTCGACATGACCGGGAGAGATGTCGACATAGGAGAAACAATAGGAGCATAACCCTGAGGCACATAATTCAGAGGCATTCCCCACGGGAATCTGGCATGCATGGAGTGCGCATGCTGGTTGACAGGAACCACAGACACTGGCGTTGAGATGGTCTTTGAGATGACTGTCCACTGTTGCAGAGTTGCAAGAGTTAGAGCCACTTGACTCTGAGCTGCAATGAGAGAATCCATAAGAGCGGTGAGTCTAGCAACCTCTTCCTTAACTTCACGATTCTCTGGTTCTAAATGATCCATCTTACGTTGATGATTAACGCGAGTGTTGTATTGATGAGTCAGCTTGTCTGATACAAAGATGAAGATCATGAGACACCTAACCGAATGACTAGAATGCATGAATACAATGTTTTTAATTTTTTTAAGGAACATACAAAGCCTTATTTGAAAATATTTCAACAATAATAGTAATCAATAATAAAAATTTGAATTGTCCATCAAATCTCATTTTCATTCATAAAACTTTGAAAGGATTACACTGAGCATAATTTCAGAAACCAAAATATAAATATAAGAGAAAAGAAAAATAACATCTTAAGGATCCCTAGCAGCCGTATCAGATGAACTGGATAAGGGCGTGTACTTCCTTCAAATGCGTCTGATCTCTCACTCATAAGCGGTCTTCATATGAGCTTTCTCGGTGACGAGCTGATCAACGATCTTCTTACAAGCACCAGAAGGCCGATGGATACTAGAGGAAAATAAATCCTCTGTCTCTCTCTCTCTCTCTTCAATGTATGCTCTTCAAAAATCTCAATGAGTGCATCATTGTCTTTTAACTCAATTTGCAACTCCACTTGCTTTCAATTCAAAGCACGAAACCGTTCTTCCCAAAGGTCCCTTTCTTGCTTCATCTTAGATAGTGCATCTTTCAACTCCTCTACGTCTTAGTTAGGGAGAGTTGATGGCTCAGTCAAAACCATAGACATAGGTCTTTCACAGGCATATGGCATCTTAAGCTCCAAAGCTCTCTTCTTCACCCAACTAGTGTAAGGTTCTAAAGCTACACAATTGCACGGTCCAAGCTCGTCTCTTCCCTTCTTATGAACACTATACCAAGCACGCACCATCCTTCCTTTAAAATTTTGGGGATCTTTACCCTATGGATAGAACAGACCTTCTAACCGAACGTTATTAGGTTTATCCTTCAAGGGAAACCCAAGCTGACGACGAGCCAAAATAGGGTTGTAGTTGATTCCTCCTTGTGCACCAATGAGAGGCACATTAGAGAATTCACCAAAACTATCAATAATCTCCAATCACATGCAGAATCATACCAAGTAATATCATCATTAGTGAGAGACATAAGTCTTTGAGACCACCGTAGACATTTCTTGTTCTTTAAGAATACTGGTGTCTGAGGCAAGTGCTAAATAAACCAGTTGTATAGAAAAGGGACGCAACACATGATGGTTCCCCGCCTTAGAATTCCTTATATGTAGAGAGAAATACATGTCACCCAATAGAGTCGGAACAAAATTCCCAACCAAGAAGATTCTAATGTCATTAACATCGACAAAGTTGTTAATGTTAGGGAACAATGCTAGACCATAGATAAGCAATACAAAGATAGATTCGAAGGTATCCATGCTACCAGCTTGAGCAAAAGTGGTAGCTCTCCCAATCAGAAACTCAGAAGTCAGACCTCTGATACCTCCTTTCTTCGTCATATTTGCATCAATCTCAGACTTCTTCAAAAATGAAGAGCATCAATTATGACTTGAGATTTCAGAATCTCCTCTAATCCACAAGGTACCTTGTCAGATAGGGGTATACCCAAGAGATATGCATACTCCTCTAACATAGGCATAAGCTAATAATCAGGAAAAGTGAAACATCAGTAAAGGGGGTCATAGAACTGAACCATAATGTTGTTGTTGTTGTTGGGTGAACAATGCTGATCGGGCTTGTACCACCATGGTAGAGGTTCAGACATATGCGGAGGATTCTTCGGGTGGACCGAATTCTTAAAGATGAGAGATGGATACGGTTCGACATAGGTCATCAGAATAGGGACAAACATGACCTTCTTCCTCTCATAATTGTAATGCTGATCGTTGTTGTAATTGTGATTGTTGTGAGTATGTTATTGTTGTTGTTGTTGTTGTTGAACTAGTGCTGATAGAACTGCATAATTGTTTATAAATACTAGAATAACAGAGGATACTTGATGATGTTGCTGATGAGATTTGAGATTTTTCTTCATATAAGGTCTCCTTTGCCTTCCCACATATACTGAATTGGTTTCTCCCTCATTCTTCTTAGAGAAACCATCCCCATACTTCTTGCTAGTAGACATTTCTTCTCTAGACAAACAGCCCTCACAAACACCTTCTTCTAGACGCATCCCCATGTTCACCATTTTATTGAAGTCACTGGGAGCACTAGCAATCATACGCTCATGATAGAATGAACTCAAAGACTTGAGGAAGATCTTCGTCATTTCCTTTTGTTCCAATGGAGGACTGATCTGAGCAGCAAGCTCCTTCCACCTTTGCGCATACTCTTTAAATGTCTCCTTATCCTTCTGAGACATGGACCGTAACTGGTCACGATCTGGCTCCATATCCATGTTATACTTATACTGCTTAACGAAGGCCTCACCTAAGTCATTAAAAGCTTGAACGCTGCCACTGTCTAGACCCATGTACAAACGGAGAGCGGCACCGATTAAGCTGTCTTGAAAATAATGGATGAGCAAACGATCATTATCTATCTGGTTCAGCATCTTGCAGGCGTACATCACAAGATGGCTTAAAGGACAAGTGTTTCCCTTGTATTTCTCAAAGTCAGAGACCTTGAACTTAACAAGGATTTTCACGTCGGGCACTAAGCAAAGTTCAACATCACTTTTCCCAAACAAATCTTTCCCCCTCAGGGTCTTCATTTTCTTTCTCAGCTCTTGAAATTGATCCTTAATTTCATCCATTTTCTCATACACATCTGGACCCTCAAACGGTTTAGAATGATAGATAGTCTCTTTAACACATGGCATAACATGCACAACAGAAGAATGAGTCGACATGACCGGGAGAGATGTCGACATAGGAGAAACAATAGAAGCATAACCCTCAGGCACATAATTCAGAGGCATTCCCCACGGGAATCCGGCATGCATGGAGTGCGCATGCTGGTTGATAGAAACCACAAACACTGGCATTGAGATGATCTCTAAGATGACTGTCCGCTGTTGCGGAGTTGCAAGAGTTGGAGCCGTTTGACTCTGAGCTACAATGAGAGAATCCATAAGAGCGGTGAGTCTAGAAACCTCTTCCTTAAGTACACGGTTCTCTGGTTCTAAATTATCCATCTTACGTTGATGATTAGCGCGAGTGTTGTATTGATGAGTCAGCTTGTCTGATACAAAGATGAAGATCATGAGACACCTAACCGAATGACTAGAATGCAAGAAACATGCGATGCAAATGATGCACGAATACAATGTTTTTGATTTTTTTAAGGAACATACAAAGCCTTATTTGCAAGTATTTCAACAATAATAGTAATCAATAATAACAATTTGAATTGTCCATCAAATCTCATTTTCATTCATAAAACTTTGGAAGGATTACACTTAGCATAATTTCAGAAACCAAAATATAAATATAAGAGAAAAGAAAAATAACATCTTAAGGATCCCTAGAAGCCGTATCAGATGAACTGGATAAGGGCGTGTACTTCCTTCAAATGCGTCTGATCTCTCACTCATAAGCGGTCTTCATATGAGCTTTCTCGGTGACGAGCCGATCAACGATCTTCTTACAAGCACCAGAAGGCTGATGGATACTAGAGGAAAATAAATCCTCTGTCTCTGTCTCTCTCTCTCTCTCTCACTCTTCAATGTACACTCTTCATGAATCTCAATGAGTGCATCCTTGTCTTTCAACTCAATTTAAAACTCCACTTGCTTTCAATTCAAAGCATGGAACCGTTCTTCCCAAAGGTCCCTTTCTTGCTTCATCTTAGCTTGTGCGTCTTTCAACTCCTCTACGTCTTTGTTAGAGAGAGTTGATGGCGCAGTCACAACCATAGACATAGGTCTTTCACAGGCATATGGCATCTTAAGCTCCAAATCTCTCTTCTTCACCCATCTAGTGTAAGGTTCTAAAGCTACACAATTGCATGGTCCAAGCTCGGCTCTTCCCTTCTTATGAACACTATACCAAGCGCGCACCATCCTTCCTTTCAAATTTTAGGGATCTTTACCCTCTGGATAGAACATACCTTCTAACCAAACGTTATTAGGTTTATCCTTCAAGGGGAACCCAAGCTGACGACGAGCCAAAACAGGGTTGTAGTTGATTCCTCCTTGTGCATCAATGAGAGGCACCTTAGAGAATTCACCACAACTATCAATAATCTCCAATCACATGCAGAATCATACAAAGTAATATCATCATTAGTGAGAGACATAAGTCTTTGAGAGCACCGTAGACATTGCTTGTTCTCCAAGAAGACTGGTGTCTGAGGCAAGTGCTAAATAAACCAGTTGTATAGAAAAGGGACGCAACACATGATGGTTCCCCCACCCTTAGAATTCCTTATATGTAGAGAGAAATATGTGTCACCCAATAGATTCGGAACAAGATTCCCAACCAAGAAGATTCTAATGGCATTAACATTTACAAAGTTGTCAATGTTAGGGAACAATGCTAGACCATAGATAAGCAATACAAAGATAGATTTGAAGGTATCCATACTACCAGCTTGAGCAAAAGTGGTAGCTCTCCCAATCAGAAACTCAGAAGTCAGACCTTTGATACCTCCTTTCTTCGTCATATTTGCATCAATCCTAGACTTCTTCAAATGAAGAGCATCAATTATGACTTGAGATCTCCTCTAATCCACAAGGTACCTTGTCAGATACGGGTATACCCAAGAGATATGCATACTCCTCTAACGTAGGCATAAGCTGATAATCGGGAAAAGTGAAACATCAGTAAAAGGGGTCATAGAACTAAACCAACACACTCAAGAGTCTTTCAACAACCTCAGTAGATATCACCTACAAAAGCTTTCCATGACGTCCTTTGAAATCCAAAGGACCAACTACAAACAATGGTAGCTTCCTTAACTCTTTAAAATTTGGACATCTGAAACTGTACTTCTTCGTGTTCCTTCGTCCATAATCCATGGTCTGAAAATATTTGCAAACACGACCTTAGTTCCTTGAATATTTATTTTTGTGATGAATGCTTATGATGCACATGTATGCATGAATGCAACAATCACACACAAGGAAAACACAAACAAAGGTTAAGGAATATATAAAGTCATCGTCAAGATCAATCATCCATTTTGGTGGATTTGAGTTTTCACCCTATCAACACCCAAGATCCATTGGTATTGATGATAACTGATCAGATCAACCAAGAATCAAAGGGTTTGTTGTGAGTCACAAGCATGGAGTCGGGTTAAGAACCATCCCAAAGGAGTATACTAAGGATAAAACCTATATATCATGTTCTAAAAAGTTCCCAAAGTCGTGATCCCATCTATCAGATACTATAGGTTTAGATGACTGACTCATCAACCCATAGTATTCTCAAGAGAAACTCGTCTAAGTGTAGTATCGTGTAACAACTATTATCAAGTCTACACTTGAATAGTCTTCACACTACGCCCTAAATAGGCCAAGTTGGGTTAAGAGTTCTACGATCCTCAACTTCTCGGACTCCCAGATCATAAAATGTAACGCATATCCACGACTTACTCATGTGATATCAGTAATTCCAAAGGGGTCTCCACTAAGCGGGGATCTCATGTCAACTCTTTCAGGAATAAATCCATCAAAGCCAACATGACTATACCACCCTCCTATCTTAGATTGCACTCAAGTTCGGGTATAAAACTTATCTCACCACACAGAGATCACCAAGCACAATAGACAGAAAGTATCACAAATATAATATACAAACACACTAACATCAATAATCAACAAATATAATACACACAAAAAGTAGGCTGAACCCACTGGGGAATACTCCCCAGCAGAGTCGCCACTTTCTTACTATAGCGGTAAATTCATGACCATTGAGCTATTGGTTAACTCAACGTCAATAAAATAAGAGTCGCCACCGCAATTTTATTATTTCCAAAGGAAAAGGGAAAAAGCATGAAAAAAACCCAAAGATAAGAAGTTTTCAAATAAAAAATAATAAAATATCAGAGATTACAGGTAAGGGGGTTGGTTACACAGAGGGAAGGTATTAGCACCCAAATTGTCCTAGGTACTTCTAGGGATCCCTTTTTGTATGTAAGTGTTTTGGTTGAAAAAGATGTTTTCTAAAAAATAGAAGGAGAATATGAGAAAAGAATTCATTATTTACATTTTTGTGTTTGACAAGACTTTTGGTCTTATGCCTACATACCAACATAAAATGAGGGATAAGAACCTCGTAGTTTGTGGTAAAAATTTCAAAGATGGGTAGATTGATTTTAACAAAAGCTTAAAGATCTTTTGTTATCAATGAGAGAATACTCAACCAAACATCCACCGATAATGAGAGCTTTACAACATTTAACAAGGAGTGCTCCAACTTGGATTCAATCAACAAGTATGCCACTAACCCCCAATAAATGGAAAGTCTTACACTCAACATACCATGGAATGGGAGAATTATATCTCAACCAAATATAACTTAAATCTATATGCTTTCTTTTGAAAAGTTTAAAAGGAAAAGGCACAAAGTGGCCAAGATGATTAGATGAGGTTGTTAATTCTTTTTTCGTCTTTTTTTGAAAATAAGGTCAATATGATTAAGTTTATTCACAAGTTTGATTAAGAAAGTATTTTGAAAATCAATGGCATAAGGCCAATGTTTCTACCCATTAAAACAACTCTAAGTTGAAAACAACAAGCAAAGAAGTTTCGAAAATGAGAGAGATTTTGAAATTCAAGAAGAAGGAGGAGATGAAGGGACTATCCTAGACAAGATTTAAAAGTTTAGAGTTGAAAAGATCTAACCCACGGGAAGAATCCACAAGACAATAATGTCATATAGAAACTCATTTCCTTTGGATTGTCAAGCAAACAAAAAAGCTATAATCATCCAAGCAATTAATAGGAAGACCGATGGTATCAAATAAAGATAACCAAACATCCAAGCAAGCACTCCAAAGCAAGCAATCTTAAATGTCCTTTAGATGTATCAGATAAAAAATCCCTTGAAACATACTCAAAGAAAAACCATCAAATAATAACAAATAAGATCAAAATAACAACTCAGACCAAGAGAAAGAGTGTATCAAATAAACCCAAGGGGAGTCTCTCTAGCTTGTATCATATGAATGACATTGGAAACATTGTGACTACACCAGAAAAATAAGCAGTAGAGGAACCTGTAGAACCATAGAACAAAGAGAGGAATAAATTAAGGATAAGGGAGCAGTAAATAATAACCAAGAGAATCATACATATGTACCACCTCCTCCTTATAAACCCTCAATTCCATATTCGCAAAGACTTAAACAAACCATACAAGACACCCAATATAAGAAGTTTGTGAAGGTGATTGAAAAACTTCACGTCGAAATACCTTTCACTAAGGCTATTACCCAAATACCACCATATGCTAAATTCCTAAAAGACATCTTAACAAACAAGCGCAGGCTTGACGATCCTAAACCTTTAGAATGCAATGCAATTGTTGAGAACAAATTAGCCAAGAAGCAAAAAGATCCTGGAAGATTTTCTATACCATATGTTCTTGACAAAACACTATTGGATTTAGGCGCAAGTGTAAGTTTGATGCCTTAACTATCTGCAATAGATAAAACCTAGAAGATATGCAACCAACTAGGACGCCCCTTCAACTGGATGATCGATCAGTTAAATACCTAATTAGTATATTAAAAGATATTCCAGGTAGGATTGGTCAAGTTTATATTTCAACAAACTTTGTCGTAATGGACATCAAAGAAGATGAAGATATCCCTATTCTTCTAGGTAAACCCTTCTTATCAATTGCTGGAGCCATGATAGATGTCAAAATAGGAAAAATGACTTTCGAAGTAGGCGACGAGAAGGTCAAGTTTATCATATCCAAATTTCTGAAAGCACCCACCATAGATGACTCATGTTGTGTCATTGACATTATTGATGAGTGCGTAAGAGAGTTGGATAAGGAAGAACCTATTGAAACAATAAAGCTTCCCTCGACACTAATAAAGGAAGATGATGGCTTTAAGTCAGCTACACCATATATGGACGATAGCTTTTATGAATGCCTACTACTTACCCCTAACCATATACCAGGTCCTAAGAAACTGTAAGACCCTAATTTTGACCCTAAGATCCCTCAAGGCATCATAACATTGCATTTGCATTTTGCCTCAAGGATCACAAGCATCTTGGCTCTCACCCTTTGGGTGGGAATTTTTGTGAGTTGGTTTGAGATCACCAAGCATGCTTGAATTGTATATTATTGCTTTTCTCATTTTTATTTACTAACCAAAAGCACAAAAATATGTCACTAACTTTGTGTGTTTTATAGTTTGGGCAATCACAGGATCAAAAGCTTCTAGGAGCCCCTATGCTCATTGATGTGGCCAGGTGTGGTCGAAGATCCTCAACTTCAAGTTAAGTCGAAACCGTGGAGATTTTTCTTCAACGGTGCCACTCATAAGGACGGAAGTGGGGTTGGGATCATGTTATTTCTCCTGACAGAATTTCGCCAAAACTCAAATAGAATTGAAGGTCCCCTTTGTTCTAACAACGAAGTAGAATACAAAGCTCTTATTGTAGGACTTGAGGCTTTGTTGAAATTGGGGGCAGCTAAGGTCGAAATCTGGTGACCACAAAAGATGACCATTTCTATAGTAATTCGATATAGACATTTCCTGGAGGCAATTTGTTAACTGGAGATTTCAAAAAATGGTTGAGGTTCTTTGGAAGTGTTGCATTTTGGAGAATAAATGAAAAGATGGCTGTGTCGAAGCTGTTTTTGTTGGAATCTTCCCTTTGGGTAAACAAATCTTTCTTGTCGAAGCCTGGGACTTAGCAGATTTTTGTATCTCCACAAAGCCCTCTTCGACGTAGGCATTTTGACAGAGTCGAAGCTTCAAGCGAAAAGATCTGAGATAACAAAGAAGCAGCTTCGTTGAGCTAACACATCAATTTTCATCAAGTTCCCATTTCCAAATAAAGTTTTGGTTGATATAACATTTGATCCTCATGCCAAAAGCTTTCCAAACATTACCCATAAGGCTATGTTTCGTTGTTGGAAATGTCATTGTCGAAGAGGAGAAAGATTTAGTGCATGTTTTTTTTGGAAACTTATTGAAAACGCATTGCACGAGCTCAGTACACATTATCTGCACGTACAAAACACTTTTGCTGATGATAAGCATTCATTTCCAATTGGAATTTGGCCCTCCATGCGCCTGTACAGGCCCATGCATGGAGGCCCTTTCCATCCATGCACACGAAATGCTCATGCATTCAGCTACATTTTGCTATAAATACATTGCTCAGGCTTCTCATTTCAGGAACCTAAAGGCGCTCCAAATGCTGCACAATTGAATCCTCACCCTCACTCCAAAGAAACTCACCAATTTTCTCTCAATTTTTCAGATCTAGAATTCAATTTCATTGATTGTTTTCTTGATCTAAAGTTCCTTAGCCTTCTTCCTTTTGATCCAAAGAACAAACTGCAAGCATCCATAGCAAGAAATTGTGTTTCCAAACTCTGCAAATTAGAGGTTTACCTCACATTTTAATTTCTTCGAATCTACTCATATACTGGTTATTTCTTGCTGTTGTTGTGTGATCTGAAGTCCTTTGCATAGAGGCAACATTCTTGAACTTTGAATTTTCGAAATCCATTAAGTTCATTTGAACACCACAGAAATTCCATCTCTGATTTCTCTTAATGTAGAAACCTAGAGTGGATTTGGTTGGTACAGGGGTGATGTACATCACCCCAACTTTTGACTGGCACCAAGATCGTAGCATTTGGTTAATTTTTTTTCTCTGCAAGTTTGAACTTCGCCGGAGTCTGGTCGAAGAAGACGGTGGCGCTGGTCACCATCTGGTCTCCAGATTCAATTTCAGTCGTGCATTTCATTTTTCCAGATTTAATCACAGCCATCCCATGTTATGACTTATATAAATGCTACATGTGATGCATTGACCAAAGGAACATGGTGGACGCGCGCTCAGGAGCCTCATGATTTGCCAGCTCAATTAATGAGCTCAGATCTGACGTTCCACGTTTTTCCAATTATTTTAATTTCTGATTATATTTTCTTTTATTTCTTTTAATTCCATTTCGTTTTAAAAATTCATAACTCCTCCATTATTGGTCCAAAAAATGTGAGACCAATTGCATTTTTCTCCTTTTAATTTCTATTTTCTAAAACTGATTTTTAATTTTTTTATTTTATCATTTGATATTTTTTTAGTAATTTTCTCTTTTCTGCTTATTTTAATTCATTTAAAATAGTTTTTGATATCCAAAAAATACAAAAATATTTTTCCAACCTCTTTGAATGATGATAGATCTATGAAAAATATTCTCATCAATTTATTAATTGATTTCAGATTTATTTGAGATTTTAATTCAATTAGGTTATTTTATGCATTTTTAATTGATTAAAAATAGTTTCTGACTTCTAAAAATGCTGAAATTTTTTGTCAAAAATTTGTTTGACCTTGTTGAACTTGGGATAATTCACTTGGACTTTTCAAAGTTGATTTGAAGTGAGTTTGAAGTTTGACCTTTCTTTATTATTTTAATTCAAGTTTTATTTTAATAGTGAAAAATACCAAAAATATTTTATTTGTTTCTTGACTTCTAATCTTCATTTTGCTTCTGTTTTATATTGTTTGACCTTGACCTTCTCTATCTTTGGTCAATACTTGTTGATTATTTTATTCCATTTCTATTAATGTACTTTAATTCTTCTTCTTCTTCTTCTTCTTTTTCTTTTTTGATCAATGAGTTAAAGATTGGTGGTTAGCATTGATACATGGAGGTTTAATCTTCCTTGGTTCAAATCTAATATATTTTGATCATGGATCAAGTGAATGGCTTTGCATTAAGGATAGGTTGCTTCCTAAATCATGCAAAGAACCTAAATCAATACAAGATCATTTCTCATTTTCTTTTTGGCATGGCAAGTTGTAGGAGTTTGATTCACTAATCAAAATCTCTAACTTGTGTTGTTACCTACATTGTTATTGACCGGCCTCATATAGTTGTGACTTCTACATAAGTTCAATTACGATTGCTTAACATAGCGCTAAATTGCCTTATGACACACTAACTCTAACACTAACCATTAACCATTAACATTTAATTCTTGCTCTTTACATTTATGCAATTTACTATTCTTGTACATATTATTCATTTACTTTTGCTCTTTGCTCCATTGAGCACATGTTTATGTTAATGCAATTTGCCTTTTGCTCACTTGAGCACATAATTGTGTATATATTATTGTGCTTGTGTTTTGTTTTGATTGTTGTGGACCAAATGTAAAAATGGACAAATGGACTTAGTTTCTAGGACATTCCCTATGCAAATTGGAGTAAAAGGACCTTAATATTGAAGATGGATTAGAAGGACCAAATCTCTAAACTCACTCTTGTCCATTCTTGATTTGCTTCATAGAACTTTTTGATGTTGTGTGCTTTTGTGCTAGGGAATCCTATTTGAGCCAAATTGAAGAACCATTGCCATGTTCATCCAAAGTGAAAGATACAAGAGCCATTGGGGATCTTCTAAGGGCTTGTTTGATTATGTTGATTGCTTGAGCTTACACTTATTTTGCTTGCATATTCCAAAGGATGGGAGCTACTTGGATCATCAATATGATCTCAAGAGAGGAACTCCATTTGTGGTCTTGTTTCTTATCCTTCATCTCTTGTATGATTAGGACCTTAGCCATTCTTCTTCTTCCCTCCATTCTAACCCAAGCCAAAACTTTTTGTGCAAACATAAACACTTCTTTTTAAACATTAGAAACCTAAGCATTATGCTTTTGATTTTTAAACTTTCTTTTCATAACACTTATTTTGAATTGAATCTTTAAGTCAACTTTGACCATATTTTGTAAATACTTTTCATTGGTAAATATAACCCATTCAAATACTTTTGTGGTTCCAATGGCCACTTTCTTAAATCAAAGTTTTTCATAACCTTTAGCTATTAGGTTTGAGTTATCCTTGAGGTAGATGTAATACTCACCTATATCCTTAGTGATGGACAATGAGTCTTCCATGCTTATTATAGGGTTAACCCCTCACTAGCATGTCAAAGCTATCCTCACATGGTGGATTTGTGGTTTTAGGTTGAGTTTTCTCCCTTGGATAACAAAAGACCTTAAGGCTTTTGGACCAATCAAGTCACCAACTTGTTTTGAGATTTTTACCCCGAACTACGAGGTTTTGATCCTAATCTTTTTTAAGATGGTACGTAGGCAATGGGTTTATCCATCCAAACACAAATTGTAATTAACTTGTATATTCTCTTCTCATCTCTTCAATCATGTTTGCACAAACAAATTTTCACAAAAATACTAACCTTACAACAAATGTGAAAAGGGCTCCCTAGGAATACCTAGGATGTTTTGGGTGCTTAAAACCTTCCCATTGCATAACCAACCCCCTTACCCAGATCTCTGACATTTTTACTAGTTTTTGATTCGATAAAACTTTTAGGTTTTTGTTTGCTTTCTAACCATTCCTTTGGATAAATAGAAGTGCGGTGGCGACTCGACTTGTATGGTTTACCTTGGATTTAGTCAATATCTCTAATGGTAACGAATACCCCGCTACAGAAACCCTCAATAAAGCTTAAGGAATTACCTAAGAATCTAAGATATGAGTATCTTGATGAAGAATTCAACCGTCCGATTATATTAAATGCATATCTAAACAACGACGAAACTAATCAACTCTTAGATGTCTTATGAAAATACCTTGCAGATCTGGGCTATACCATGTTTGACTTAAAAGGGATAAGTACATCTGTGTGCATACACCAAATTATGCTAGAGGAGGACTCTAAACCTTCTAGAGAACACCAAAGAAGGATAAATCCTATAATGAGTGATGTGGTCAACAAGGAAGTGTTAAAATTACTCGATGTTGGAATAATTTATCAAATCTCTGATAGTAAATGGGTTAGCCCTGTACACGTCGTACCAAAGAAGGGAGGTGTCACAATCATACAAAACAAAAAAGGAGAATCAGTAGCAAAACGTATAGAAAGTAAACGGCGCATGTGCATAGACTATAAGAAGGTAAACAAAGTGACCAGGAAGGACCATTTCCCCCTTCCGTTCATTGATCAAATGCTTGAACGTTTAGCTAGACATTCTTATTTTTATTATTTAGATGGATATTTAGAATTTTTCCAAATCCCTATTCACCCGGACGACAAAGAGAAAACAACCATCACATGTCCATATGGAGCGTTTGCCTATCGACGAATGTCGTTTGGATTATGTAACGCTCCTTCAACTTTCCAATGATGTATAATGTCTATATTCGTAGATTTCCTTGATGAGACCATGGAAGTTTTCATGGATGACTTCTCAGTATGTGGATCCAGTTTAAAAAAAAAACTGCCTTGATAACTTAAAGAGAATTCTGGAAAAACACGTACAAGTCAATCTCGTACTAAACTGGGAGAAATGCCACTTCATGGTTACATAAGGTATAGTCTTGGGACACATAGTATCAGAAAGGGGCATTGAGGTTTGCAAAGCTAAGATCAAGGTAATAGAAAACCTTTAGCCATCCAAAACGATTAGAGAAATCCAAAGTTTTCTTGGACACGCCGGCTTTTACTAGAGCTTTATCAAGGACTTCTCTAAAATCACTAAACCTTTGAGCAAAAAGGACGATGCTGCCATATAATACCTACTAAGAAAAAAGGACGCAAAACCTAGATTACTTCATTAGATCTTGTTGTTACAAGAGTTTGACTTAGAGATTTGCGATAAGAAAGGAATCGAGAATGTGGTAGCTGACCACCTTTCGAGACTTGAGTACCTAAAACCCGACCATATTCCTATAAATGATGACTTTACATACGACAAGCTGATAACATCAGTCGACAAATGGACATGTCACTACGAATACTCAGATGAGGTAGATCTGAATGTCAAAGCTACCCTAATAGTAACCAGTGTACCTTGGTATGTTGACTTCAGTAACTATATCGCAACAAATATATTACCTCCGAATTTGACCTACCAACAAAAGAAAAAAATCCTCCATGACGTAAAACATTTCTACTGAGATGAACCTCTCATCTTTAAGAGAGGAGTATACAACATATTCCATCATTGTGTTCCTGAGAGGAGATACCAAATATCATTACTCATTGTCACTCCGCTTCTTATGGCAGACATGTGAGCACATCCAAAACTTGGGTCTAATACTCGGGACTACGAATGGATATTCCATATAGGGTAATCTTTTTCTTCAGATTCACTTAAGAAAAGGATTTGAATATTGGAGAGTGTCTTGAAGAGAAGACGAATATTTATGGCTTGCAAGCTCTCAACTTGGGCCTAATATTCGGGATTACGATTGGATATTTCATCCAGGTAATCTTTTTCTTCAGATTTCATTGAGAAAAGAAGTTTGAATATTTACATTTGATTTTAAGAAAAGTCACTCGATATGTGATCGAGGTTTGATTCATGTTAGTGAAAAAATGGTTTGTAAAAATAGTTTGACATGGTTGTGAAAATGGTTTGAAGTTGAAATTGAAATGTTAGTAAAGTTAGTGAGTATGATTATTTACATGTGCACGCATATGAATAATGATTACCTAATTAATCGACTAAACACAATGCAATCAACTAGACAAATAATCAAACAAATAAACTTAATTATAAATAAATAAAATAGAATCTAATCAATTAATCAAATAGATATTTCATCAACAAATTAATTACTAATCTAAATAAATAAATTAATTAAGAAAAATAGCAAAAAGATACAATAAAACAAAAGGAGTGTAGAAATGATTGGGCCATGGTGCAAACATTAAAATAATTTGGGTCCAACCCAACACCAATACTATCCTAATTCAATAATAATAATAATAATAATAATAGATAATAAATAAATAAAATAAATTTATAAAATAAAAAAGCAAGACAGAGGTGTCAGCGCCTCTTTGGACTCATGGACCAACAAAATTTTCAAAGAATTGGAAATAGCAAACCCCTCTGTGACACTTGGCATTGCTCCCTAATATTAAAAAAGAAAAAAAGAAAAGAACAAATCATAAATAAAAAAATAAACGTTTCATGCTTTTCTTTTCTTTAGAGTATCATAACATCCTTTTATTTTAAATCAACACTAATCATTAATACCATAACACATGACATGGCTTTCACTTAGAAAAAAAACAAAAAAAACAAATTAAAAACAAAATAAATCTTATTCCACTTTCACAACAGCAACATTCTCTCTCTTCAAAGTCTTTCTCCCTCTTGAACTTTCATTTTTTTAAAAAAAAAAGAAACAAACAAATCCCTTCTTCCAAACACACATCAATACATTAATGGAAACTATAAAAAAAAGACCTACCAAAGGTGTAGTAAGTTGAGCCGGTGGTTGTAGTTTGTGCTGCTCCGACGTTGCTTCTGGTGAGTCGTGGTTAACTTCCGACGGTTATGTTGTTGGTTGGTGTGTGTTGCTGTTATGAGTGTTGTATGGAGCAGTTGTGCGTTTTCGAATGAGTTTGATTGATATAGTTGTTTCACATTTTTTATGGTTTGTTGTATGTGGTGTTTTGAAAATGAAACATGTATAGAAGATGGAGATAATATGGTGAGTTGGTGTTGTGTAATGTTGAAGGGTGGTTTTTGAAGGAAGTAAATGATAAGTTAAGATTGTGTAGTGTGAGTTAAGAGTATGAGGAATATGTGAATAATATGAAGAAGAGTTATGGATTTGAAGATAAACACAAGGTAAATTTGAAGACTGTATGGGATAGTGTTATTAAAATGTGAAGGATGAAATATGTGTGTTTACATGGCTATGCTAAAAATGAAAATGGTGGTGTTTGAATTTTTTTTAAAATGGAAAAGGGAGATAATACTTTGAAGGTGGGTGGTTTCTACAAAGAAAAAAGAAGTTCTCTAACTTCTTCCTTCTTATTTTTTCATATTGTGAGAGAATTGAAGAATGATATTTTTTAAAGTTTTTTTTTTTGAAGTATGGATAGTTTATGGAATTTTTTTTTTAAATATCCAAAAATTTCAAAAAAATTTCAAAAATATCCAATTTTTCAAAATAATTACACAAATGGCCAAAATTGGCCATTTTTTACACTTAGGCGTCACCCTAGTTGGCGCCTACCCTTAATGGGTAGGGCAAGTCGCCACTAGGGGTGGCGCCTATGCCCAATCCATTTTTTTTTTTTATTTTTTTTTTTTTAATGTTTTTTTTTTTTAATGTTTTTTTTTTTATTTATAAATTTATGTTTTTTATTAAGTATATTAATTTATGTTCACACATATATATAAATAAATTTTTTTATTTATATATATATATATATATATATATATATATATATATATATATATATTAATTTATATATATATATATTAATTTATATATATATATATATAATATAATTTATAAGTAATTAATATTATTTGTAAATTTTTGGAAAAAAAATTATTTTATATATGTATAAAGATATGATAGACAATATTTTTAAAGATAAAGATAAAGATATAAAGATAATAAACAGAAATATTTTATTTAAATAATAGACAAGGCAAATATTACAAAGATATGATTAATCACATATGATGCGGTCCCTTGTACGATCCGCACGGGGGAGGTCTAGTTACTCGCCTAGACGGTTCACGTGGTGGTGGTGCTTCCCTATTACCACCCCTTGCCCTAACACGCCCCCTTGCCGCTTGCCGTTGTGGTTCGGTCGAAGTCCCTTCAGTGCTGTAGGAAAGACGGGTCCCCTCTGCGCCCTCGAAGCTTTGTCTCGGTGGGACAAACTGGCTACTGCTGGGTGCGCCCTCGAATTGTGGTCTTTGGTAGTTTAGGGTTGAATCGGGTTGGCCAAAGTGCAATGTTTGTTGTGGTGTGTAGTAGTCCTGTTGGTAGTCCTCTTGTATACCCGTGTCGGGGCTAGGTGGAGGACTGGAAGAGCTTGGGAAATTGTCGTGTTGGAAGTGTTGGGATTGGTGGAAGTAGGGGGATTGATATTGTGGTAGGTGTTGGGACTGTTGATGGTGGTGGGAATGTTGAGTTTGTTGTTGGTAGTCTTCATGGTATTGGGATTGAGTTTGTGGTATGTATTGTTGATTTGGTTGGGGGGTGGACATGTGTTGTGGTTGTTGTTGTTGGTAATATGGTGGTGGTGGTTGTTGTTGGTAATAAGGTGGTGGTGGTTGTTGTTGGTAAAATGGTTGTGGTGGTTGTTGTTGGTAATAAGGTGGTGGTTGTTGTTGTTGGGAATACTGTGGTGGTTGTTGTTGTTGGAAATATGGCTGTTGCATCCGGGGATCGTCCAAATAGAACGGGTCAGACACAATCATTTCTGGATTGGTATTTGCTCTATACCATTCCACATATTCCCTTGTCGGCTTCATTTCGTTGGGCGCCACCGGAAATTGTAGAACATAGTGGGCACGGTCTTTCCACATTTTTCGAAACTCCTTAGCAAATTCCTTCCAATTTTGGGCATACCACTGGTGGCTGACTTTTTTTAGATGCCAAGGTTCCATGGACATTGGGGGGCCTGGGATGTCTTGATGCATTCCGAATTGAAGCTTGACACGGTCACTTTGGTGCATCTCCACAGTGGTGAACCGCATTATGGTCGTTTTTGCTGTCCAAACAGCTGCATCTTCGGGGTTGGGTTGATGTTCCAATCCCAAATATGGCCTCCAAATAAACTGCAAAGAAAAAAGTAAATATGTTATTTATCGAGAATGCATGACATTAATAAATCAGTTAGAAGTTGACAAGTGTAAGGCATGCGTGGGAATCTTGCAGAATAGGTGCAGACTAGGTGGCAGTGTTGGCATGCATAGGTGCAGACTAGGTGGGAGTTGTCTTGTCTTGGGGAAGACTTGGTGGAATCTCTGAGACTAGGTTCAGGCTATAGGTGGATAGGTTGGCATGCATTAGTACAGACTAGGTGGGAGTGTTGCATTCAAGGGTGTGACACGTGTAAGGCATGCGTGGGAATCTCTGAGACTTGGTGGTGAAGACTTGATGGGGAACAGGCATGCATGGGAATCTCTGAGACTAGGTTCAGGCTATAGGTGGATAGGTTGGCATGCATTAGTACAGACTAGGTGGGAGTGTTGCATTCAAGGGTGTGACACGTGTAAGGCATGCGTGGGAATCTCTGAGACTTGGTGGTGAAGACTTGATGGGGAACAGGCATGCATGGGAATCTCTGAGACTAGGTTCAGGCTATAGGTGGATAGGTTGGCATGCATTAGTACAGACTAGGTGGGAGTGTTGCATTCAAGGGTGTGACACGTGTAAGGCATGCGTGGGAATCTCTGAGGTATTCACAATATCTTCACAGCAATCTTCACACACATATCTTCACAGCAATCTTCACACACATATCTTCACAGCAATCTTCAGTAAGATTCTTGCAGTATAAATATTCACACACATTTTCAAAGGGATTCACAATATCTTCACAGCAATCTTCACAAAACCTTGACAATATCTTCACAAAACCTTCACAAAACCTTCACAAAACCTTCACAATGTCTTCACAAAACATGTCATCTTCTTCACAATACAAAGTCAAAGCTCACGTCAACGGTGAGACTTATGAATGTGATATGTCTGGCTTCCTATTTAGAAACACCGAATGCACTCGGTTTTGTCTAAATAGAGGAGCTGACTTCTCTTATCTGAAAAGGAAGATTGAGTCCAAACTAAGACAACCCGTGTCCCAAATTTTTTATCAACAACCTTTTTTTTCAGAAAACAACTCTGTCAAGTTTTATAAGTCATTGATTCAAAATGACATGGAGACACAATACATGCTTCGTAACCATGAGTACTCTGGTTACGACTACATAGTGTTGTACATTGTGTTGGAACAACCTCAACCAACTCAGAATATTCAATCACAGGTTATTGATCCTGTGATTGATGACGAACAAGATGCTGAGCACCACGTTGAAGACGATGTGGTTGATGATGCTGAAGACGTGGTTGATGACTTGGTGAACCGTCATTCTGAAGACGAAGACCAACCTCAAATACCTATAGCGCAACGCTACTCACCTCCTGCGCACTTCACAACACTTAACTTGGGCGAGGATGAGCCCTCATCAGATATGTTCTACAACCCATATATGAGGTCTGATGAGGACTTAAAAAAGGGTGACCAATTTCGAACCAAGGAAGAGTGTCTGTTAGCAATAAAGAACTGGCACTTGAAAAATTGTGTTGACTACGATGTTATCAAATCAAATCCGGAAAGATACGTTATTGAATGCAAAAATCCGGAGTGTGGATATAGGTTGATGGCATCGTACAAGAAGAAGCATAATGCGTGGGTGATAGGGTCCATATCTCAAGCTCACATTTGCGTCAACACCAACATGGCACAGGATCATCGCAAACTTAGCCATGACATGATCTGCCATTCCATATTACCTCTAGTTGAGGCTGACCCGTCACTGAAGGTCAAAACAATTATCTCCCATTGTGTGGCTGTTTTCAAATATACACCGTCATACAGAAAGGCTTGGTTAGCGAAAACCAAGGCAATTGAACTGGTGTACGGTAACTGGGAGGAATCATACAAACAACTACCACGCTACCTGGCTGCACTACGATTGTATTCACCTGGGACGGTTACTATAATGGAGACCTTGCCTGCACAATCCCCTGACGGAACTCGTCTAGAAGGTAATGGAATTTTCCACAGACTTTTCTGGGCATTCCGTCCCTGCATCATCGGGTTCACATTCTGCAAACCACTTGTTCAAGTCGATGGAACTTGGCTGTATGGGAAATACAAAGGATCGTTACTGATGGCGGTCGCACAAGATGGCAATTCAAATATTTTCCCAATAGCCTTTGCATTGGTGGAAGGAGAAACGGCTGCTGCATGGAGTTTCTTCCTTAAGAATCTTCGAACGCACGTGACTCCACAAGCTGGCATCTGCGTGATTTCTGACAGGCACGCTTCAATAGACAGTGCATACAATAATCCAGCAAATGGTTGGCATGACCCCCCGTCTACCCATGTTTACTGCATCAGGCATATTGCCCAAAATTTTATGCGGGAGTTCAAGGATAACTTCTTGAAGCAACATTTGATAAACGCGGGGTATGCCTTAAACCAACCTGGATTCCAATACTATCGCCGGGAAATAGTGTTGGCAAATTCTGATGCAGGGAGGTGGATCGATAATATCGACCGAGCGAAGTGGACTAGATCATATGACGATGGGGTGAGGTGGGGCCACATGACAACAAATCTTGTGGAATCAATGAACGACGTCTTTAAGGGGATACGTAACCTCCCGGTAACCGCATTGGTGAGTGCGACGTATTTTCGGATGGCAACGTTGTTCGTAACAAGAGGCAGGCGCTGGAATGAAGTGTTGCAGACGAGTCAGGTATATAGTGATGCCTGCATGAAGTTTATGAGGCAGGAATCTGCCAAAGCCAGCAGCCATCGGGTTACGGAATTCGACCGCCATGGCCACACTTTTAGTGTCAAGGAAACAATTGACCACAACCAAGGGCTGCCCAGACAAGAGTATAGGGTCCTAATACCAGACCGTTGGTGCGACTGTGGTCAATTTCAGGCCTATCGTATGCCTTGTTCCCATGTCATTGCAGCGTGTTCACACAGCCACTTCGATGCATTATCGCTAGTGTCTCCAATCTACAAAGTTGCAACATTGCTCAATGTATACGACAATCCCTTTCCGGTGGTAGCATTGGAGGCGTATTGGCCAGAGTATGACGGGGAAATTGTTTGGCACAACGAATCGATGCGGCGGAATAAAAGTGGTCGCCCAAATAGCAGGCGCATTAGAACTGAAATGGACGTCGCAGAGAAAATGCAGAGGAAGTGTAGCATATGTAGACAACTAGGGCATAATAAGAACAAATGTCCATATCGTGGATCTAGTTCCACAACTTAGTTTTCACTTTCATAAATCTGTGTACCAAAATCATTTTAAATTAAAGTTTACTTTTTATTCCAAATAGAAGATGACACTTGAACAACAAACACAAACATCTAACATTACAACACCAATTACTAAAACAAAAACAAATACTGGAACAAAAACAAGTACTAAAACAAGAACAAGTACTAGAACAATAACAAATACAACAACAACATGACAAACAACCATTAAAATCTAAGAAATTACAACAGTTAACACTATGTCGTCTGATCCATGCATCATTTGGATGCAATCAATGTCGCTTTCAACTTCAACCCACCAACGTATCGTTTCTCCAGTTTCAAATGAGAACCTTGTTCTAAGCCTCTGAATCCTTCTGATGACTTCACCAGGTTGGTAATCTCCCTCTAACCAAGACATCAAGGACCTTTTTAGTTGGTCCAACGAACGGATGTTCCAAAATTTCATCTCCATTGGGGGTTTCAAAGGCGAGAAAATAACATGCCCATCCCTTTTAAGATTACTGGTTCAGGATCCGGGCGCCTTGATGATGTTCGCTGCCATGACGACGGTCTTGGGGATGCCATGAACTCAACTTGATACAGAAGGTGGTAGGAAACAGTGGTGAAGAAAATGCAAGGAAATAACACTTTATTTATAGGAAAAGATCTGGGTTGTACACCAGTCTACCTAACCCTAATTAGTGTCGCACTTGATTAATTAGGGTTTCAATTAGGTCATAACTACCAAACTCGGATTATAACCGATCAATAAACCCTAATTATAATTGATACATTAACCTTAACATGAATAACCCTAATTCTCCCAAAATTTATAAATATTATTTACTTATAAATTAAATTAATATATATATAAATTAATAATATTATATATATATATATATTATATATATATATATATATATATATATATCTTGTAAATAATATTTATATATATTAATTAAATGTGTATAATATTAATTGTTTATAAATTAAATTAATAATATATATATATATATATATATATATATATATATAAATTAATATATATATAAATTAATATATATATATCTTGTAATAATTTTATTTATATATAAGTGTTAATATAAATTAATATAATTTATAAAAAAAATATATTTATCAAATATCTAATATTTTAAAAAAAAAAATTAAAAAAAAAAAATTAATAAAACATTTAAAAAAAAAAAAAAAAAAAAAAAAAAAAAAAAAAGGGATTGGGCATAGGCGCCACTCCTAGTGGCGACTTGCCCTACCCATTAAGGGTAGGCGCCAACTAGGGTGGCGCCTATGTACACAATTAGGGCAAATTTTGCCCATTTGTGTAATTTTTTTGAAAAAATGGTTAATTTTGAATTTTTTTTTAAAATTTTGGATATTTAAAAAAAAAATTCTAGTTTATGATTTATTCGATTAAGGAAAATAAAGGTGAAAAGTTTAGAGATTGGAAGGTGAAACCTGTATACCCCAATAGAGGTGGATTTTTAAGTAGAAAAGTGGAGGTGTATATATTGAAGTCCAGGATAAAAAATGTTTCCCATTGTTCTAAACAAACGCATGAATAGTGATGGGATATATTTCGTCTGTCTCTCCTACTTGCCTTCAATTGACCCTTTTTATCTCATTTTTCAAATAGAGAGAAAACATTGAGGATGAGGCGCTGCACGGGGTACTGTTTGTGGTCTAGGTTTTTTTTCTTACATTTTCCAATGAAGCAATATATAGCATCAGTTTTAGGGTTACAACTTTATTTAATACCAACAATGTCCTTTAGAAAGTTGTTAGTATAAAAATAGTTGTAAACAAATTAGATTAAATAAAAATAATATTAATATAAATAAATTAAATTAAATCGGAAGCAAAACATAAAAAATTCTAATTAATTATTATAAACTTTTTGACAAAAAAATAAAAATAAAATCACCCAAAATAATCAGCGTAAAATAAACCTTTTGGAAATATATAGCGTTTGAGCCAATTTTGAAATAAAATTTGTCTGGTTAAAAGGCTCAGATTGACCGAAATGCCACCGAAAAAGTAGTCGAAAAATTAAAACGAGCATGCCAGGTTAAACTATGCGAACCGTAGATTAATAAAATTGACGTCTGCAAGATTGATCTTGAAAATTTTAGCTTGCTAATTTTACGTACATTTGAGGATCAATTCAACCGATATGTCTATCAATCCAAAAAATTATTCTGATTGACATTTCAAGCTTTATGCAATATGAAATGCATGTTATGATGTGTATATGATGCGAAACTCGTGATGAGTGTATCGATTAATTGAATGAGGGGGAAAATTGGGGTATGACAGTTGCCCCTATTTAAGTATCTTCAATCAGAGAATATGAAGAATGTTAATCTTTATATGATCACGGTGGGAGATAGTTAAATACTAAAAAACCCAAAATTTGTCCCTTGATGAATTAATATGAAATGATATGAGATGAACCCTAACTAGATATTTTGTGATGGATGAAGAATGACAAATGGACATGTGGGGAATGATGGAGACATGTTGTAAATGTGGCCCCAAAAAAATGAGGGTAGAAATTCACTATGGATAACAATCCTGCTGGAGGAAAGACAACTAGGAAATATACAAAGAGATTTTAACAACAGGTTCATACATGAACTGAAAACACTAGAATATTCAAATAATTTTCAACAACAGGTTCAAACATGAACTGACAACACTTGAATATTCAAAGAATTTTCAACAACAGGTTCAAACATTAACTGACAACACTTGAATATTCAAAGAGTTTCAATAACAGATTCAAACATGACCTGACAATGCTAGGGGATATCAAAAGGTTCCATCAACAGTCTCATACATGACCTGACAACATTGAAAAAAATTTAAAGAATTCCATCAATAGGTTTATACATGACCTGACCATTGGAATATTCAAAGAGTTTCAATAACAGGTTCGAACATGACCTGATAATGCTGGGGGATATCAAAAGGGAGTTTTATCAACAGGTTCATGCATGACCTGACGACACTGGAAAACAAACAAAGAAAGGTCCATTAACACGCTCAAACTTGATCTAACATCGTTGGAAAATTCAAAGTGTTTCAGCAACAGGTTCAGACATGTCCTGACAATACCAGAATCAAGAAAGTTTAATCAATAGGTTCATAGATGACCTCAACATTAGGATATTCAAAGAAAGTTTCACCCACAGGTTCAGACATGACTGGACAACACTTGGGAAAAATCAAAGGGGAGTTTTATCAACAGATTCATACATGACCCGACGACACTAGAAAATTCAAAGAAAGTATATCCATAGGTTCATGCATGACTTAACAATTCAGGAGGTTTCAAAGAGATTTTATTAACATGTTTAGACGTGACCTGACGACACTAGAAAACCCATAGAAAACTTCAACAACAGGGTCATACATGACCTGACAATATTGGAAAACAAACAAATCAAGTTTCATCAACAAGTTCATACATGACCGGACACTTTAGAATACATCTGTCAGTTTCAGAGATTTCTAACAGGGAACTTATGTAAAACAAAGATAAGCGAGAGTCTTCTTAAAAGTAGATCATCCACGCAAAAAGTTATAATGATTCTTTACAAAGAAATCAAACAAAACCAACATCATTGGAGTTTTCTAACACGAAAAACCTCCAAGCTTCTGGGAATTCCTCAAGATGATGAGTCATACATGACTTTCACGGAACCATCAGGAAAGACAGGGTAATCAAACTCTATGTACGTGCCAACAACAATTGGACTATTGACCGTAAGCAATGGATTACAACCAGCTTTTAACGGATTTTTCCAACAACAATTGGACTTTTGACCATAAGCAATGGATTACAACAAGCTTTCAATGGACTTTGCCAACAACAATTGGACTTTAACCATAAGCAATGGATTACAACCATCTTTTGACGGATTTTTCCAACAATAATTGTACTTGATAGAAGTCATTAGTAAAACAATTACTGGCTACAACAGAGTTTTCCAATAACAACTGGACTTGAAATGATGTTGGCGACAACCAAACTTCAGATACCAATTACAATTGTATTTACAAACGGAGTGACAATGATGCCAACGACAATTGGGTTTGAAATGAGTTCTAGTAACAACTGATCTTGGAATAATGCTAGTGACAACTGGATTTTAGGAGACACCAATGATTCTTGAAATAATTCCAGGGAATGACATATAGGTTCTGGAAGGGCGTTAGAACAAAAATGACATGTCCGGGAATTCATCGGAGAGTAAAAGAAACGAATTTTGGAAATACATTAGAATTACAAGTAATATTCTGGAAATACATTAGAATACAAACACATCCGGTAATACATCAAGGAAATTCTGGAAATACATCAGAATACAAGACAAACATATTTGAGAATACATCAGATAGGTGAGGAAACATCTGGAAATACATCAGATAAGTTATGGAAATACATCATTAAACAAAGGAGTAATCCGTGAATTCATCGGATAAACCCAAAAGGAATTGAACCTCATGGACAAAAATTTTGATAGGTGCCAACTGAGTTGGACTTGAAAATGACTACGAAAACCGGATGATGGTTTAAAGGAACCAAAGACAAACTGGAATTAGAGGTCAAAGGATATAAGATTAACAACAAAACCTGGATGAATGCAAAATGAGCACGAAGTACATTTTGGCTATGCATGATTTGAATTTTTTTTATGCATAATATATGAATGATCATGATATGAAAATGCTGACACTTGAGTGGACTGGGAGTTTGTAAAGACTTTTTATGGAGATCATGATTCCTCAACACCGAGAACTCAACCAAATATTTTATGATAGATGTTATCAAAGGAGAATTCTATCAAGCTTGACAACCATAACTTAGCCAATGGGATCCTTTTGGAGGATTAATGAATCGTGCTAGCATAATTTTCGGGCACCGTCTTAAACTCAATAGTTGTTGACGTATGGCAGATTTGTTTGAGCAATTTGAAAGCATGAAGAAAGAGATTCTTCTCCTCTGTGGCTCATCATGCCCTAGTCTGTTGGGTCTTTGGAAATGTTCACCTTGATAGTGAGTTTGAAACAGCTTGACATGAGACGATCTCAAGATGGCTTTCCGCAATGTTTGTATACCACAATGATTTAACCTTGATTAACCAAAACCTGGAATGGTAGACTTCTGATTGATTGTCTTTGGATAGTTGGACTCAATGAGCTTTTGAGGTGGCTTGCCCCGGTCTGAGTCTTGAAGAAAATTACTCTTGGATAACTGAACCCTTAGGGTGATTGGCTTGGATTGACTGATACTCAAAGTGATTTTTCCCTGACTAGACTTATTTCACTTTATCAATTTCCTCAACTGTATATTGTTGGAATTTCTTTGATGCTAAGTGTTGACTCGCAAATAAGATTGTTCATTCAAAAATGGTAATTTTAATGCAATGCTTATGCAAAAATTTGAAATCAAAGTTTATTAATATGAATGGGTGAAATACAGTGAATGAGTCATTAATAAGAACATAATGGTGATCAAGTCATTCACAATATGCAAGTTGGTGCCATCAAATGATTAACAAAAATCATTTGGAGTCAGGTTAACACAACCTTGTTGTAGTATGCTTTCAGAATAAACCTTGCCTCAATTAGGTCTTTTAAGGGTTGTAATATGGTATGGTTCACGGTTCTTGAACCAAAAGGATATAAGGCTCAAAATTTAATTTTTACCCACCCCTTCTTCTTGATGATCTCCAATTCCTACATTTAGTTAATTCGACACACGCATTCGACTTCCAAGAGGGTTTAAAGGTGTGATGGTAAGGATGAGAGTTCAAGATGATATTTTCTTGAAATGGCAGTCACCTTATTTTGCTTTGTTTTGTTGAGGATTTGAGGACCATTTTTTTTGTTTTTCTTTATCCCTAATTTTGCCTGGACCACTTCTTTGAAGCTTTCGGTCCACCGGGATGCCCTAACTTTTGCCTAAGTCATTTTGTGGTATTTGACTTAGCGGGCTTTTTTCTGTTTTTTTAAAGGTGTTGACTGCCACATTATTGGTGGATGAGGATCAACCAACACTAATTTTAGCTTTTCGCAGCTTCTTCGACATTTCAACATGTGCGCGAAGGATAACATGTGGTTGAACCTGATTGGAGGGTGTACATATAGACGATTCTTTTTTTGAAAGATCGAATGCACGGTCAAACTATCTAAACACAACTACCCTGCCCCGGGTTAAGATTAAGGGTTTTAGTTCTGACATAAACACCAACTTCTAGGCTCAAAGTGGTTGACTAGGGATTAACTCCTTATCTCTTCAGTGTTTGGGGATTTGAAACAATGCCTTACATCATCGGCAAGGTTTTATTCAAAAGCATACCACAACAACTTCAGGTGTTTCGTTTTCATCCTCCTCCTTCCAATCTTTGTTAACACAACGGTTTGATAAACAAAAGTGAATGAGAGAAGTATTTTTGTTTTTTTTTCATGAATGAATGAAAAAATCAAGAGTGAATACGAATGTATTAATTCAAAAGATGCATAAATATTTCATTAATCTTACCAATTCAAAGAAAACAACAATGCTTAAGAGCAACTAACAATCAACATGCAAGGAAATTACAAAAGAAATGCTGAAACAGTAAAATAATTGTCATCTTTAGGGAATGACTTCTTCAAACTTGATACATTAACTTCGGGATACACCCATTGAGATCTTCGCACTTATCTGGGAGATAGGTTAATGTTTACCATCGAGCTTCCTTCTTGAAAGGCTATGTACCCGTTGTCAATCAACTGTTGTACTTTGGCTTTGAAAGCGTTGCAGTCTTCGGTTGAATGCCCTTCTGATCCGCATGATATCCACATTGCACATTTGGGTCATACCCGGGTGGGTAAGGTTGTGGAACCGGCTTAAGAGACTTGGGAACCACCAACGAGTTTTGAATCAGAGGCTGCAATTTCTTCTTTCTAAGTTAGTTTGCGGCCTAAGCTGATTTTGACGCTGATTCCGATATCTCGGGCCTTGGGCTCGTTGATTTGGATGAGGAGTAAACCAGGATTGTTGGTAATGAAGACCAAAAGGTAGTGGTTGCTGGTATGACACTTTGGGCATTACTAACTGCTCATTTTTAGCCTGTTGAAGGTTGGGATCAACAAGCTTTTTGACATTGGCATGACGATCTTCAAATTCTTTTCCTTCAATCTCATTGTTGGACACAACCTTCTTGGATTCATTACTCACTTCTCCTTTGCTTCCGTTGGCATGGGTCGTGTAGAAATCCAAGGTGATATCTCATTTCTCTTATCAGGAAATGATGATATCTCGTTAGCCACCTCCATGACTTCTTCCTTGTGGTACAAAACCTTGAGAGGTTTCTGAGGTCTTTTGCCTTTCTCGCTACTTGGCCCAGAAATCAAGATGTATGTACCTGAGCCTTCCTCCTTGAGTGTTGGTGATCTTATGTCAATCAATCTTTGCAACTTGAAGTTAAAACTCTTGCATTCCTCGATGGAGTGCCCCATTGTTCGAGTATGGTATCCGCACTTGACCTTCGGGTGATCTTCTTCAAAGACTAAGCTCTTTTTGTTAATCAGTTCTCGTACCAAGGCTTTCAGTGCTAAGCAAGAATCCAGGTCATGTCCCAATGCTCCTTTATGGAATTTACATGTTGCATTTGGATTGTACCATGACATGTATGGTGATGTAGGTGTGAGAGCTCGAGGGGTCACAAAAGCATTCTGGATCAGCTGCGGGTAGAGCTTCCTGTATGGCACTGGAATTAGGTCATTGTGATCTTTGTTCCTCTTGTTATGATTCTGATTTTTGTTTCGAACCTGACTTCGGTGATTTTGAGGAGGAATAGCCAGAGGATGTTGAAGATGACATCCTGAGGGAGGGCCATATGCCGGTAGATGAGGAGTTTCCATATAGAATTGCCCTTGACTTGGGCTAACACCAGATGGATGTGAAGTAGTAGCTGCCTCCATTGCAATAATATGTATTGGATGATCCTTTTTTCTCAGTAAGGCTTGCAGGGTTTCCACGACCCATCCCATCTGGATTTTCAAAAGATTGAGTTCCTTTTTCAATGCTTCTTGACTTTTCCTTAGCTCGTCCATCATCTCCTGAGACATGGTTCTTTGTTCTAAACGTGTGTCGGGAATCACTTTGCTGATCATGCACAAAGAATGGATGAGTTTTTTTGTATTTTGTCTGGAAAATGACATGCATTCTGATGAGATACAAATGCAATGGAATGTGAATAAATGCAATGCAAGCCATGTATATTTTTTTTAATACACGGGTTCAAAAGTCTGAGGTACGGATGAATCTGATTGCTTTCCAAGAATAGGTTCTCACCGGGTGTGATCTAGGGTTACAAAGGTTCCCAGAGTCATGGATCCATTAGACTGTTTGCTGCATGTGGCAACTTACTTACCGGGCATCAACTCCATCCAAAGAATCTACTCCAAGTGAGGTTCTGGCATCGATCCAACGAGAAATTCATCTCGCAGACCCACACTACACAACCATCTTTCCTAGTTGGCCAAAGGATTAAGGTTCTACAAATGGTCCTCAGAGTCATGGATCCATTAGAAAATATCGAAGCTTGCGGCAAATTACTTGTCGGGCGACAACATCCTCCCAAGGATCTACTCTAAGTAAGGTTCTTGCACTGACCCAACGAGAAATTCATCTCGCGGACCCGTACTACTCAACCTCGTCCTATCTTATGTTTTTACTCGAGACTCGGGTAAAAAGTCTTTCCCTCAAGGTTTGTAATCAGAGTATCCAAGTACCAGAGCATAATGGAACCAATACAACTGATTATATCAATATGACAATAAAGATATCAAAAGAAATAAAGAAAAGCCACACAAGTAAACAACAAAGGCACACAAATGACCTAACTAGGCTTGACTCACATAGGGAGTCAGTCCCCAGCAGAGTCGCCATCTGTCGCACCTCGGAAAACGAGAACACGACTTAGCAAAGTGCAATCGCACTCTTGCATGATGGACTAAACAGAGTCGCCACCGAACTTTATTTATTCCTAAAGAGGAAAGGGGAAATATCGATAAAACCCAAGAAAAAATGACAATGATTATGGTCGTCGCAACGAATATCAGGGTTCGGGAGTCGATTATGCAAGGGTAAGGTATTAGCATCTTTCACGTCCGTTGTACTCAATGAGAACCATTAGGTTAGTTGTGCGCGTTAGTGTTAGTTGAAAATGTTAGGCTTATCAAGTTATTAGGTGGGAAAGAATAATAGGAATGAAAGAAAAGAGAAGATGTTTTTGGATTTTAAAACAAAGGGGACTAAATCTAAGTTTTTTATTAATTGGCCTGACAAGATTTCACAATCCTGCTCCTATGTATCTCAATAGAGAACTCAAGGCTTACGTAGTCCTAGGTAGAAAATGTTTGTTTGTTGGTTGATTTTAGCAAAAGCTATATTGTATTAATCGACGAAAAACATTGTTTTACCCAAAACAGATGAGGAGCGGACGTATACCATACATCGAATGGATTTACAAGTCAACATTCAGAAAAAAGTCACTTATCTCAACTCAACAATTATGGACGAAGCATTGCTTTACATCACCTTAAGACAAGATTTCTTTCATTTATGAAAAGGTTTTCCTAATCAATCGCGCGAAGGCGAGAAAAAAGTTTGATTGATTGAATGGGTTTTTGGGCTTGAAAGACGAATATTTATGACTTGCAAGCTCTTACAACTTGGGTCTAATACTCGGGACTACGATTGGATATTCCATCCAGGGTAATCTTTTTCTTCAGATTCACTTAAGAAAAGGATTTGAATATTGGAGAGTGTCTTGAAGAGAAGACGGATATTTATGGCTTGCAAGCTCTTACAACTTGGGTCTAATACTCGGGACTACGAATGGATATTCCATCCAGGGTAATCTTTTTCTTCAGATTCACTTAAGAAAAGGATTTGAATATTGGAGAGTGTCTTGAAGAGAAGACGAATATTTATGGCTTGCAAGCTCTTACAACTTGGGCCTAATATTCGGGATTACGATTGGATATTTCATCTAGGTAATCTTTTTCTTCAGATTTCATTGAGAAAAGAAGTTTGAATATTTACATTTGATTTTAAGAAAAGTCACTCGATATATGATCGAGGTTTGATTCATGTTAGTGAAAAAATGGTTTGTAAAAATAGTTTGACATGGTTGTGAAAATTGTTTGAAGTTGAAATTGAAATGTTAGTGAAGTTAGTAAGTATGATTATTTACATGTGCACGCATATGAATAATGATTACCTAATTAATCGACTAAACACAATGCAATCAACTAGACAAATAATCAAACAAATAAACTTAATTATAAATAAATAAAATAGAATCTAATCAATTAATCAAATAGATATTTCATCAACAAATTAATTACTAATCTAAATAAATAAATTAATTAAGAAAAATAGCAAAAAGATACAATAAAACAAAAGGAGTGTAGAAATGATTGGGCCATGGTGCAAACATTAAAATAATTTGGGTCCAACCCAACACCAATACTATCCTAATTCAATAATAATAATAATAGATAATAAATAAATAAAATAAATTTATAAAATAAAAAAGCAAGACAGAGGTGTCAGCGCCTCTTTGGACTCATGGACCAACAAAATTTTCAAAGAATTGGAAATAGCAAACCCCTCTGTGACACTTGGCATTGCTCCCTAATATTAAAAAAGAAAAAAATAAAAGAACAAATCATAAATAAAAAAATAAACGTTTCATGCTTTTCTTTTCTTTAGAGTATCATAACATCCTTTTATTTTAAATCAACACTAATCATTAATACCATAACACATGACATGGCTTTCACTTAGAAAAAAAAACAAAAAAAAACAAATTAAAAACAAAATAAATCTCATTCCACTTTCACAACAGCAACATTCTCTCTCTTCAAAGTCTTTCTCCCTCTGCAACTTTCATTTTTTTTTTAAAAAAGAAACAAACAAATCCCTTCTTCCAAACACACATCAATACATTAATGGAAACTACAAAAAAAAGACCTACCAAAGGTGTAGTAAGTTGAGCCGGTGGTTGTAGTTTGTGCTGCTCCGACGTTGCTTCTGGTGAGTCGTGGTTAACTTCCGACGGTTATGTTGTTGGTTGGTGTGTGTTGCTGTTATGAGTGTTGTATGGAGCAGTTGTGCGTTTTCGAATGAGTTTGATTGATATAGTTGTTTCACATTTTTTATGGTTTGTTGTATGTGGTGTTTTGAAAATGAAACATGTATAGAAGATGGAGATAATATGGTGAGTTGGTGTTGTGTAATGTTGAAGGGTGGTTTTTGAAGGAAGTAAATGATAAGTTAAGATTGTGTAGTGTGAGTTAAGAGTATGAGGAATATGTGAATAATATGAAGAAGAGTTATGGATTTGAAGATAAACACAAGTTAAATTGGAAGACTGTGTGGGATAGTGTTATTAAAATGTGAAGGATGAAATATATGTGTTTACATGGTTATGCTAAAAATGAAAATGGTGGTGTTTGAATTTTTTTTAAAATGGAAAAGGGAGATAATAATTTGAAGGTGGGTGGTTTCTACAAAGAAAAAAGAAGTTCTCTAACTTCTTCCTTCTTATTTTTTCATATTGTGAGAGAATTGAAGAGTAATATTTTTTAAAGCTTTTTTTTGAAGTATGGATAGTTTATGGTTTATTCAATGAAGGGAAATAAAGGTGAGAAGTTTAGAGATTGGAAGGTGAAACCTGTATACCCCAGTAGAGGTGGATTTTTTAGTAGAAAAGTGGAGGTGTATATATTGAAGTTCGGGATAAAAAATGTTTCTCATTGTTCTAAACAAACGCATGAATAGTGATGAGATATATTTCGTCGATCTCTCCTACTTGCCTTCAGCTGAGCCTTTTTATCTCATTTTCAAATAGAGAGAAAACATTGAGGATGAGGCGCCGCATGGGGTACTGTTTGTGGTCTAGGGTTTTTTTTCTTACATTTTCCAATGAAGCAATATATAACATGAGTTTTAGGGTTGCAACTTTATTTAATACCAACAATGTCCTTTAGAGTGTTGTTAGCATAAAAATAGTTGTAAACAAATTAGATTAAATAAAAATAATACTAATATAAATAAATTAAATTAAATCGGAAGCAAAACATAAAAAATTCTAATTAATTATTATAAACCTTTTGACAAAAAAATAAAAATAAAATCACCCAAGATGAGTAAAGTTCGGGCACGAAAATGCTCGAAAAATTAAACTGACTACACCAAAATAATCAGCGTGAAATAAACCTTTTGGAAATATATAGCGTTTGAGCAAATCTTGAAATATAATTTGTCCGGTTAAAAGGTTCAGATTGACCGAAATGCGACCGAAAAAGTAGTTGAAAAATTAAAACGAGCATGTCAGGTTAAACTACGCGAACCGCAGATTAATAAAATTGACGTCTGCAAGATTGATCTTGAAAATTTTAGCCCGCTAATTTTACGTACATTTGAGGATCAGTTCAACCGATATGTCTATAAATCCAAAAATTTATTTTAATTGACATTTCAGGCATTATGAAATATGAAATGCATGTTATGATGCGCAGATGATGCGAAACTCGTGATGAGTGTATCGATTAATTGAATGAGGGGGAAAATTGGGGTATGACAAGTACCAACTTACACATGATGAGTTAGCCAAAGTTTTAGCGTTTCATCATGGACTTGAGGTTTCCACTGAAGTGTCGATAGATGAAGATATATAGTGGCAGCTAGACTTTTTATGGGGTGGCATTATTGAGGATTATCCTCCTAATTATGAAAGAATGAACCCCCCTCTTATCCATAACCCTTCCATCAGGTATTTCCAGATGGTTGTAGCCTAAACCTATTTTGGAAAAGCTAAAAACATTGGACCAGTCAGTAAGGAAAAAGTATTTTTATGTTCAATGTTTTCCAGTCTTGCCCAATACATTCTGATGCCTTCTTGATGGAAAATTTATCCAAAATAATCAACCAAGTTATCAGGCATATTTATGTCAATGGTCTAGTCACCTACATTGCCATAACTCTGGGCCTTCGCAACCAAATTTCTCACTTAAACCCTTTCTGTGGCTATAACCTGCTTGACATTGAACATTGCCTAAATAGAGGTTTAGTGAGGCGTGACGAACCTAACACATTCAAGATTTTAGTCCTCTATGAACCAGTTCACCATCCCAAACCTGAGAGGACTAATGTACACAACTGAGACAACTGGGGATACCTCTTAGGAGGTCAAGAGGAGTATAGTTCTTCTTATTCGGATAGCTCATTCTCATCTTCTCATTCTGGCACCCCTTTTAATGACCAACAAGCTGGTGGGCTTACTGCCCTCCAAACTGAAATCTCGACTCTCTGCCAAGATTTACACAGTTTCATGGATACTATACAGAAAAAGATGGACCACGTATACCAAGAACTCTATTCCATCTCTGGATTCTTAAGCATTGAGGACAATGCTTAGTTCATGTGTGGGGGAGGATTTATTTTCACTGTTATTTTTACCACTATTAGACTTATTCTTTTGCCTTACGCACTTTACTCATTTCCATTATGCATTTTAAAAAAAATTGGGATTTTTTTTCATCTGTATGCATTCTTTGATAATTTCCCTTGTTATTTCTCATTTTCACTATCATTATATTTTTTATTTTTTCTAACCATTATTAATATGTCCAATTCAAGTTTTATTTTGTCCAAAATATTTACTCAAGCAACACACTCTCAAACAAAAAGGCAAGACCCCATAAAAAAGATCCAAAAACACGTCAAAGGCCCAAAAATTCAAAAAAGCCTAACTGCCAGAAAACAGAACTTGTGGTGTTCGTCACTAATAGATGGCGTTCGCCATGACCCTGAAACAACAAAAAATGTCCAGAAGCAAGACAACCACCATTTCCACCCTTTTTTCCTCATCTTCTTCATTTAAAACCTAATTTCTCCCTCCATTAACCCTCATCAAAACCCCACTCACTCACATTTACTTTCCACTACTCCATTAACCCACCACCTTTTCCAATAAACTCCACATTCGTCAACTATAAATACCCTTTTTCTCATTCAAAACCCCCACACCACAAATTTCTTCAAGTTCTCCTTCAAACCACCAACAATGGCAGCAGAGGGAAACTTTCCTGCAGAGATTATTTTTTGACAGGAGGCAGAGAGTCGAAAACAATGATAAAAGTACAAGTCCTTGATGAATAGAGACATTTTCTCCAAGAGGTATGTCGATGACTCTTGTCTTCATACTTTAGGAATTTACAATAGTGTGTATTATCTGGTAGAAACACTAAGTTTGCAAAAGCTATTTGAGCATAAAGATCACACTTATATGAATCTAACGCTAGAATTTTTAAGTTTACTGATTTATTATACAGTGCCGAACTCGGCAAGCACAGTAGGCACGGTAAAATTCCGCATGTTTAATATATAAAATATACTTACATAACTGACCAAATTGCGGAACTGTTGAGTTTTCCCTACAGGGAAGGTGTTCCTTGTGAGGCACCATTATAAACGATTGGGTGTTTGAAGTTGGGAATTTCCGGAAAGATTTAACAAGTATTGTTACTGACACCTTTAAGGGTAATGTGGCTTCACATATTCATAACCCGACCATCCATTTCCTTCGCCAAATGTTAGGAGATACAATGTTTTAGTCGGGAAAACACAAATAAAATAAACTCCAAGGAGATCTTTTACCTACAAGCTGCACTCACACAAAGGCCGGTAAACTCGACCTCATTTATGATAATCCACATGAGCGCAGTTGTAGCTAAAAAGGGCTCTATCTCTTTCTGAGGGTTGATTACCTCCCTTGCTCGTGCTATAGGGCTTGATCCATAGCTTACCACCCTTGAGCCTTTACTACCCTGAATCCTTAATATTGATGTCGTAAGGCAGATCCGGCTAGTTAAAGCCATAAAACAAGGGGGATATCACCTCATGGTCCATAACATAGCCATTGAGAGTTTTATTTTTCCATCCTCAGATCATACAAACGTACATGAAAGGGCCAATTGGACTTATGATTTGCATGTTGTCCCAACTATAGGACCGACACCCATGAACATTCCTCAAAATGTCAATGTTGGTGGTGACATAGATGATGAGTGTGACCATAGAGAGCGAGGCTCTCCTGCACACCGCTCACCTCACATTTATGTTCCACATGCACACACTGCACCAAATTTCACTAACACTTTCGCAGGTACGTCCTCTAGAGGCGGACAATTTGAAGAATTACTCCACGAGCTGCGTGAGAGAAGAGTTGCTGATTAAAAACATGACAGCCTAATGTATGATATGTATGAGACTCAATAAGAAATGTTGGAGTTTATGCAATCATCACATGCTCAAACACAACGAATGTTACAATCGATATTAGAAGCCTAGCTTATAGAGTCTGTTCAAGCACAACGCCAACTAGTTGCATACGGTCACCTAAACCAAAATGTCAACCTTATGCAAGCTAACCAGGCAGCTATGCTAGGTAACTTACACAGTCTGAGGGATTTAAATATCGCATTGATAGAACATGTTAGGCAGCTAACCTTAGCTCAGTCCTCCTGACGCCAAAGCAGAAGCTGACGTTAGGGACATGACCATCCAGACCAGGGAGGAGATGGCCATGGGGCCCCGCAGTAGCACATTCCAGGTTCCATTTTTCTTTTTCCACCTTTTTTCAAAATATTGAGGACAATGTTTAGTTTAAGTGTGGGAGAGGAAATTTACCTTTTCCTTGTTCTTTTAGTTAGATGTATTTCTTTTTAGTATAATTTCTTAAAAGGATTTCTTTTTCTAGTTTTAGTTTGTTTGTCCAGTCATTGCATGTGTTGTCGAGTCTTTATGTGTAGTTTTATGCTTGTTTTCGGTTCTTCCATTTCTTGAGCCATGCCATAAATTTTGAATTTTGAAAAAGAGAAAACAATGTTATTTTTGAAATTTTAGGCTATTAGACAAGCTAAGGATAGGTTGTAGAGACTTGGGAAAGCTCCTAAGATCGGTATCGTCTTAACACCGTAAGTCTCCAAATTATAGAAATTAATTTGAATACTTGTTATGCCATGGACTTGAACTCTCACCCCTAAATAAGTCCTTAAGTAGTTTACTTTAGCAGTCAGTACCATCTTAAGCACAAACTAAGTAGGAAGGTTGATGCAAATAAGCGAGTGATTTTGAACCAAAATTAATGGAAAAAAATTAATAAATTGGGAGGGAGATAGAACCACTTAGATGCCAGATTAAAAAAACTCTCGAAACTCCAAAAAGAGAAAACATTATAAGTTCCTATTGTTGATTGGTTCATAGGTATCTGGTTCTGAACTTGGTAGGGCGGGTTACGGTCCGATCCCCCGAAGCTGCAATTTGGAAATGGGGTGAACCGTTTTGATACCAGAGCCCCGTCGACAAAAATAAACCACAATCACTAACAGATCTGCTCATTTTATGTGTACAGATAACGGGTTTAATGTGATTGAGCCTAAATGAAAAAGGACGAAAAATGGGATGAGTAAGTTAGGCCTAGGCATAATAACATGATGCATATTGGTTTGTATAGGAAGAAGATTTATGACCGCAAATGCGGAATATGTTGTCATGATATCCTTAGTTTGCGAGTTAGTACCTATCGCCATGACTATAACCAAAGAAAAGTCTATAGCCTAAAATGATTATCTGAGAGTTACTGTTTTTCTTCTTATCACAGGTTTTGCTTGAGGACAAGCAAAGGTTCAAGTGTGGGAGAGTTTGATAACACCAAAACACACTGCATATTTGATTCGATTTGCACATGTTTTATCATTATTTTACCTTTATTTCTAGTGTTATGTTGGTATTTTGTCTGTGTTTCAGGTATCTAATCATATAAGAGTCATTACATGAAGAAACAAGATGAATCAGACCAAAAACGGAGAAAATGGCATAATTTTCACTCACAGTGCTCAGCATGGCGTTCGACACAGAGGTAGCCATGACGTGGCAAGTGAAGGCCATGTTCTAACAGTCCAAAGACAAAGTCCAAAAATATTTGAACCTGTGGCGTTCACCAAAGGGGGTGTGGCGCTCGCCACATCTTATAAAAACGCAAAAATGCCAAATTGTTGGCATGGCCTCCCACTTCTTCCCACTTTTTTCACATGAACCCAACTCCTTTGACTCCGTTTTATATGGTATTGGAACACTATAAATACTTGTTTAGACTCATTTTGAAGGCATCCAAGATTAGTGCAACATAAGCCATATAATTCACCATTTGAAAGCTCTAACTCTTCACATTGAGGGATTATTGCACTTGTTCTTGTATTAAGTTTGGAGCATTTACTTTGTAGCAGTTAATCTTGCCAGAATTATTTTTGCATTCAAGTTTTTGGTTAATTTATTTTTGTATCATATTCAAGTCTCCATTGGAGCAAATTTTTATAATTAAGCAAGTTCTTGCAAAATCTATCTATTTCAAGCTTTGCTTTATGCATTGAGTCATTATATTTTTATTAATTGTAAGTTCTTGTCTTACTTTAATTTACAAGTTTAATTTCTCTATTGCATGATTTAATCTTAATTGATATGCCTATTATGTTTAATTCTAAGTTTCAACTGCTTGTTTCTTTGTTTACCATGAATATATCTGGCTAAACTAATAGTGCTGGAATGTGAGGACCGGTGATTCAATGGTACTCTATATGTTATCCCTTTAGAAATACTCTTGGGACTGTTCTGGTTTTATTTCAATTTTATATTATAAACTTTGATTCGGTTACTAAGAAAGTAGGACCGTAAATACATCGGGTAAGATCGAAAGTCGTATGGTACTAAAGATTAAATTGTTAAGTTTTTAATTAATAAATAATGCAAGAGTACTTTATTGATTGATTAGGAAGGTTTGATATTTCTAAAAAGTGATTTTAAAACTATTTTCGGACACGTTTATAGGTTTAGGAGCCGGTTGGCCGAGCGAAAGCCGGGAACCATTTAAAGTCAAGTTTTCCAACCAAAACCACTTTTTAACTAAGTAAAAGAATGTAATTTCCAAGAAAAGGTTTTGCTTCTTTAACGCAAATGCACCGGGTATGCGAGAGCGAACAATATAAAGTAGAGGGTAAAATCTCGTCCCGAATACGTGAGAGCGACGATCCCCTTTTAATTAATTATTTTTCAAGGAAGAAAATATTGTCACAAAGGTAGTTCAATTTAGGAGTAATAAAAGTATCATTGGTCAATTAGAGTCCCATTCCAGTATTAAATCTCTGAAATCATTCAAGTTTATTATTTTATTTTGCTTATTCAAATATTTGTTCAGATCGCCTTAGATAAACATCGTAGCAATAGAAAATGGTAGATTGATTGTTAGGCCTCTGTGGGTTCGAAAACCTTTTGTATTACTCTGATAGGCTCTGTATACTTGTGGATACAACCCATTAATACGTAGGAGCGAGACCTACAATCTCATCAAGCACCCTAATAAAAACATTTTTGCGATCCTTTTTCTTTTCCTTTTGCACCCTTTATCACTCAAAGAAAGTAATTAACATAACCTAGCATACAATCGCAAGTTTAACTAAAAGGTTTCTGTTGTGTACAACGGACGTGATAGGTGTTAATACCTTCCTCTTTCATAACTGACTCCCGAACCTGAATTTGGTTGTGACGAACATTTTTTTCTTTTAAGGATTTTATTGTTATTTTAACTTTCCTGATTTAGAACAAATAAAGTTCGATGATGACTCTATTCAACATCATTTCCACAAGCACACAAACATTTTGCGAAGGATTGTATTTTTCTAGATGCGACAATTTTGTCTTAGCATTGATATTCTAAATTCAAGAAGAAATTTAGAGGTGGAACTTTGTCTAGAGGTCTCATGGTGGTTGGTGCAAAGGTAACCTAATATGAAGCACATGAAGCTAAGATGCTACAAATGAGGAGGTGTGAATTTAGAGGCTTATAAGATTAAAGGCTATTTTAAAAAATGGTGTAAGAATGCCTTTCCTTTTTATTCTAAGTGTCTTTTGCTAATGAACAATCTTAGTGAATCTTTCAATGTAACTATTATTTTTACAAAGGGGCAAACCAATTATAACCATGTTTGAAAGGATGAGAAATCATCTTATAGGAAGGTTAACCACACTTATGGAAAATGTAGAGGGGTATCAGGGAGAGATAATGTCTAAACCACTTAGGAGATTCGATAGAGAGATAGAAAAAAGTGAAAGTTAGATTGTAACATATACAGAGGGATTACCATTTCAAGTTACACATATGTTGTTTACTAATAGCTTTGTTATTGACTTGCCAAAGCACTTATGCACCCATTAAATTTTAGAAACATCAATCATTTTACTAACTCTTACTTATTATAACATGTCAAGAGTATGATACAAAAAAATTCAATGATTTTACACTTCACAAGAAATAGTGATAGACTTATGACACTCAAAACACAAGACATAGTAGACCCTGAAAAACATGTTAAAGATCAAGTTATGATTCCTGAAGAAGATACCATAATTGGTGGAAGTGGCAGTGCTAGGAGAATTAAAATTTGAGATGAAATTAGAAAGGGCTCATCTCAATGAAGATTACATTAGACGCATCTTAAAGTTTGTGATATTTTAATGACAATTAGCTAGTTTAATATTTTTCTATGCACTGTCATGAATTATGATCTATTTCTTATATTGTATCAGCCCAATGTTGTATTTTATCTATGCTGAATGGTAATATTGTATGGAAACCTTTCAGAACTGTGGTTTGTTTTTCCATTTTGTATGACAATATTGTATGTAATGTTTCAAATTATGGCAAACTATGATAAAAATTAAGCCAAGCTATAGCAAAAACTAGGTCAACCTATGGCAAGTTAAGCTAAACTATGGCAAAAGTTAGGCCAAACATTGTCAAAATTTCAACAACAGTTGTTTAACCTTTATGCACACTTTTTTCAAGTATGTATAGCTTTGTCAGCATTACTTTTTCTGTCAACATAAACATTAGTGTTAAAGACAAGGCGTTGAACAAGGGTGGAAACTTTATACCTCAGCAAAGCACAATCATAATATACTGTCAAAATTAAAACAACTAATCATCAATAGTCCATTAATAATAACCATCATTACATTTTGATGGATGAAGTGCAAATTTACACTCATCAACAACATTCCATTACATTAACATTCTAAGGCTCGTGCTCCTTCAACAATTACACTTAGTTAGAAAATAGATATTAACCATTAATGAAACTACAAAACATAACAATTTGAATATTCCAGAAAAAGTCTCTGAATTTAATTTCTTCTATTGTTTCTTATTCTTCTTCTTTGAAAATTTCATACAACTCTTTCAACAAATCCAAGGCTTCAAACTCATTCATCTTGCTCCAGTATTCATTTTCAACATCATAACATCTTTTGTTTTCCTATGTATTTATCTCATGTGAATAAATCACATGTATCATCACCCTGTAAACAAAGGCAAACATGTTTAACTATAACATAAATCAAAACCAAACGTCAGAGAAATAACACCCATCTAGGTATTCCGTACCTCTAAAAATGGGCATCTCCAAAAAAACCTTCCTTTATTAGGTTCGCTCTTGCAGTGGTAGGACAAGATACGAGCATGACACTCACAGATTCTTCTAGGTCGACTTTTAATAGATGAAGAAAGCATGGACATAAGTTTGGTTCAACTTTATTTGGAAGAAGTCATTGAAACAGAATTGGTTCACCTTAGTGAAATGTTGGCCTGAGATGAAACGAATATTTGGTTTTCCATGTTTGAAGTCTGCGTGCAAAGTTGCAAGAAATTTAGGGAATAAAATGTGGGTTAGTGTAAATAACAATTTAAAGAATATGACATTTAAAGACATTTTAATAAAAATTCTAAAATGAAACATATTTATTAATATATAAATTATATAATAATTATAAAATTCAATAAAATCTAGTGTGGCCATTTGTTTCTTTGCTAAGTGTCAAAATTGTGTTAGTTGTCCCTCCACGTCAGCTACCGTTACAGAAAGTTAAGGGGGGAAGGACAAAAATTATGGATGAAAAATATTAGAATTGTAATTGTTTTGAAGGATTTTTTTTGAGGAAATAGTATTAAATTATGGAATATTTAGGTGGGATCCTAATATATTTAACCCTTATATTAGTACCCATATATGTTTAACTAGTTGTTGCAAAAAAAAGTGTTGGTTTTTAATCATGTTCCGGTATGGCCAAAGTCCCAAATAGTTGACACCTATTCCATATTAAATCCATTCCACTTTAACCAAAGTATAAAGTCAGTTCACATAAAAAGAAAGATAAATGATCTAATCTCCACTTTTCACTAGACTATTCTTGAATCTTTAACTGACTTAGGTGTTGTAGTGTTAATCTTGTAGATCCACTATGTGTCGCTGTATAAGAGATCAAAATTACCGGTTCAAGATCCTTAGTGTACTAGTTGCATCCTATTCTGGTTCCAAGATGTAACAGTAGTGTCGTCCGTGGGAATCGGCTTCTGATTCCTGAGTTTTCCATAATTTCACATCCGCTCTTCAATTTTCGAGTATGTAACCTATATAGGTCATTGAATCAAGAGCAATTAGAATCCTAGCATCGAAGGCTTGCATCACCAAAGAAAGAGTAACTATACCTATCCCATTAAGTATAAAATTTCATTCAAGTGAGTAGGCAAGACAGTGGGGAGCTTCATGCCTATGGGCACTCGTTGTGAACATATATGGCGCAAGGTTCTCCACATGCACAACACCTCAGCGCTTTCAGCCCCAAAATAAAAAATTATGGGGCCTAAGATAGAAATATGGTGTAAGTTCCATAAAGTTAAAGGACACCATACAAGAGGACTTCTATCAACTCAAGAAATAAATCGAGCGGCTGATCCAAGAGGGACACCTTGATAGGTATGTTAATGGTGACCCTTACTAAGGATCATGCAAGTCTTACTCCCGTGGGAGGTATGACACAAGAAATCCTAAGCCCAATAGAGAAAAAGAGGCATCCACATGGGAGGATAACAAAGTCGTGCGCCATACGCTCAACACTATCACATGAGGTTTCACCAGAGGCGGGGAGACCATCTACATCCGCCAAGAACATAATACAAAATACCTTTCCAATAAGGTGGGATAACGACAAAATGAATATTCTAGAAACCAAAATCAAATTCTTCGAGAAGGATGAATTTGACATCCATCCACCCAACAATGACCCCATTGTCATCACTATTAGGCGTGACGAGTGGGAAATCATAAAAGTTCTTGTAGACCAAGGAAACTCCATCGATGCAATGTGTTTGAGAGGCTCTGACTAGATCCAGATGACCTAAAACCCTTCAAGGGATCTTTAGTTGGATAATCTTGGGAGAAAGTGCAAGTTAAAGGCTACATAACACTGAAGATTACCTTTGGAGTACAGGAGCAAGCTAAAGAGATTAAGGTCAGGTATATGGTTATTAACACTCCCTCTTTTTACAATATTATTATAGGGCATCCGAGTTTTAATAAGTTGTGTTCCTTTTTTCCAACCTTGTATTTGTGCATGAAATACCCGCTCCCTGACAGACGGGTGGGAGTTATCCAAGGAGATCAAGAAATTTCTAGGAAGTGTTACATAGAGAGTCTTAATATGAAAAATATTCTTACCCTAGGTAAGTGTAAGACCCCAATTTTGACCTTAAGATCCCTCATGCCATTTCATCATAAGCACTAGCATTGGGATCATACCTTGGTATCCTCCTTAACTCTTTTCATTGGGTTTGTTTTGGGAGAGATCACCAAGCAATTTGGGATTATATCATACTTATATTTTATCATTTCACTAACCAAAATACCAAAAATATGTCTTTGCATTTGTCTAACTCTTTTGTAGGAAGGGCATGATTCCATTGATTCATCAAGTTCACATATAGGGTTTGAGACCCTCATGAACAAAGAACATAACCAAGAATTGATCAAAGAATGGTTATGAGCATCATATATGAATCCCAATGTTCTCTACATGTTATATTGATCAAGTTCTCTTCAAGAGTTTGAGGGTGATTTGCCTTGGAAACCCTAGTTTGACTAGGTATCTTGAGTAACTTCTCCAACAAGCTATCTCACTAATTGATAAAATTTATCAAGGGACAACTCAAAATTCATCATATTATGAATATATATGATCTACCATGAGCCTATAAAGTCAAGAGAATTGGAAGTTAGCAAGTTGGTTGATGGTGGTTGGCCAAATGGATTCATGTGATCAAAACCGGGTCTCCCTAGATCCTATCTCCTACAATTTTCACCATATGAAAATGATTCCAAGAGAAAACTTACTCTAAATGACATTGCAAACAACTTTCATGTTGAGATCTAGAGTTAGTTTGGCTTGGAAAATCATTTTCTATGTTGAAACATTATAGGTTATTTTGTATAAACCCTAATTTGAAAGTCAACTTCCCAATACCATAACTTGTTCAATTTTTATCAAATGAAAGATTTCCAAGTTGCAAAATCAAATTCAATGTGTCTACTTCAACTTTTATGTTTATAGTGGGAGCTAATTCAACTTTTTTGAGCATGTGATATGAGGTTACATTATAGGTCACTTTTGACCTATACCATCGATCAAGTGATTTTTCCAAACTTCAAAAATGCATAACTCTATCATTTCAAATCCAAATGACATGCAATTTGTGACCATTTTGAAGGTCTTTGAGAGATATACAACTTTGATGCTGACACGTTTCTCATTTGAAGCTCATGTAAAATGTTAAGCAAGGTGGAATATTGAGACATATGGCTTGACACTAGAAAAATTTTGATATGTCAAAAATTTCCAAAATTCCACCTCAAATTTCTCCAAGTTCTAAGCTCCAAATGAGAAAGTGTTGAACATGAAAATTGTTCCTATTAATCTCACCTTTCCAAAGAGCTCAAATTCATTCATTTTGGACAAGGAATGCATAGGCTGCGCATGGCATGAACATGGTGACATCACTTGGCAAGGATCAAACTTCAAATCCAAATGCACACTTTCCTTGCAATCCAAGCTGAATTCAGACTATCCAACATTCATTTGTGGACTTATGGCCATGATTTTATGGGCCTATGCGCGCCCATGCACCCATGCATCATCAATAACCAAATTTGGAAAGTGATTTAAAGTGTGCAAATATCAGTGATTTCAGCTATAAATAGAGTCTCAATTGCTCAGAATTGAACACACATTCGCGTCAGCTTTGATCCCCCACCTCAAACCCTCACTTTGCAAAGGATAAACATGAGAAATTCATTCGAATTTGAGGTTGAATTTCCACTGTTTTGAAATTCAAATCTCCAGGAATCCACAGGATTGTATACATCCAATCCTTCTTCTGCAAGCAAGTGGAGTGAGATCAAGCACAAGCAAGATCAAGATCAGTTGAATCCAGACCTCCATTGAAGGTATTTTCCAGAAATTTTAAACTCTTCGATTCTCTCAAATTTTTGCTCAATTCTATTGAATCTTTGGTCGTCTGAAGTCCTACCAATGTAGGCAAGAAGATTGAGTTGCTTTGAGGCTAAATCGAAGCAACTCAGTTCATGTACCTCAAATTTCAACTCCATGTATCTCTCAATATACTTGGAGTTAGAGTGAATTGAGGTCAGATTCGAGCTCAATGCCATTTTTACTTTGAAATCATGTCCTTGTTTTTAATTTTGGTGATGGTTGATGGTGGACCAATCCGGTGAGGTCCATCGGAGAAGAAGACCGGAGTTACAGCTCCGACCATGCGCTGGCATGTCTCATAGTCACAGGATCCTCATGATTTGTTTTAATCTGAAGTGTGCGTTTTAAATGCCAGTGTTGTGGCGCGCTGACTTGAGACCATGGTGGAACGCGCATTTCTGGCCACTTAATCTGTCACCTCAATTAATGAGGGAGATCAAGTGGTCCATGTTTTTTCTGATATTTTAATTTTAATTTTTATTGTATTATTTTCAAAAATTCATATTAAATTCAATGTTTATCCAAAAAATATGGGACTTTCACCAAAAAAATTCAAATATTTTTCTCTTTCATATTCTGAATTAAAATTATTTTTTGGATCATTATTAATATTTTTCATGAATTAATTGATTTTGCATTTGTTTTTAATTGTTTAAAAATATTTTTAAATGTCCAAAAATTATGAATTTTTTTCTCCAAGGTCCTTTGACCTTGTTTGACCTACGATAAATCTTATGGCTATTTATTTGGTGTTTTTGATGAGATTTTAGGAATTGCACAAACCATATTTAATTTAAATGTACTATTTTAGTATTTTAATTTGAATAAATGTCAAATAAATTTGTTGACCAATTGTGATGACTTGTTTATGTTTAACTCTTGTTGTTGGGCCTTGGTCAAGGTTGATTTGACTTTATCAAGTTAATATCATTGGATTTAGGGGATTGATGGAATGTACATTCCATCTCCCAAAATAAATGGATGACATTAATTTGGTAAAAGTCCTCCTTTGACCAATTTGTGTTTTGATCCATTCCCCTTCCACTTCATGTTATTCCCTTTCTTCATTCATTCATTCCATTTGGCTTATGACATCTCAAAGTCCTAATGCTAGTTGATTGAAAAATTGACATGAGTATGGATGAGATTAGGCCACACCTTTTGCATATTCTTTTTGTGTGTGGTTTGTTTCATGAGCATAGTCCATTATACTATGTCTCTAACATGCATTAACACCAAAATTCTATTGCCCGGCCTCAAATAGTTGTGACTTCTACATAAGTCCAATTACGATTGCTTAACATAGCGCTAAATTTGTGACATAAAAGGCATAAGCATTCTAGTTAGTGAGATTATAAGTCTCGCCTCTTTCATGGTATTGTGTGGAAACTTGGCCTTCTTTCCTTCCTTTGGAAGATGCTTTGGTTCAAGGATTCATGCTTGTGATAAGTGGGTTGAGTTTTCTCCAAAGAATGTCTTGAAAGAAAAAACAAAACAATACTAACTTCTAACTAATTAACTACTAACTTTTAATTTCAAGCTTTTACTTTAATGCAATTTACTTTTAGCACTCTATTTGATTTGCCATTGTTCATATCATTCTAATTGTTTATGTTAATGCAATTTTCACTTTGTCCATTTGGACCATATTGTGTGATATATTTTGTTTGTGTATACTTTTCTTGTTTGTGTGGTCTTTGACCATTAATGTACATAATAATAACAAAAACCCTAAAAAAATTGAATGGACTGTTGGCTTGATCTTGGACAAATGGACTTAGAATCTAGGCAACCTTCCTAAGCTAAAGGACTTGGCCAATGCCAACTTGCTGAGAAACCAAGTGCTTGCAATTTGAAATTCATCTGATACATCTTTGAAGACATCTCTAAGTTCATCTGCAACATGATCATTGTGAAGCTGTTATTTTGAACCTGTGACTTGTGGAATTCATCTGATACATGGGCTATTTTGAAGAAGATCATGGAGTGGATAAGCTTGGATGCATCCATCTTTATTTGATGCCTTGCTTTTCAAGATAATATAATTGTGCATTTGTGTGTCGCTTGATTCTAAAAGTCCAAGGGAATTCTGAATTTCTATTAACATTCTTGTCTATTTGATTGCTATCCACTTGGTCAGATCTTTTCAACTCTAAACCTTAATTTTGTGCATAGGATAGTCTCTTCATCTTCTCCCCATTTATTTAATTTCAAAATCTCTCCCTCCATTTTTCAAAATCTTCTTTGTGTGAACTACTTTTGTTATAAACTTTGACCACTTTTGCAAAAAAGATAGAAACTTTGGCCTTATGCCATTGGGTTTTCAAACTTCTTTTCTTAAATCAAATTTGTAAATAAACTTAACTATACTTGACTTAAACTTTCAAAAAGCCAAAAAGAACTAACTCATTCAAACCATATTTAGGCCTTTGTGCCTTTCAAACTTAATTTCTGTTAAAAGTAATGCACCCACTTTGAAATTTGTATCACGAACTACGAGGTTTTGATCCCTCATTTTTATGTTGGTACGTAGGCACAAGACCGAAGGTCTTGTCAAACACAAAAATATAATTAATGAATTCTTTTCTCATCCCCCCATTCTATTTGTTTGTAAACATCACTTTGTACAAAATGCATATGCACACAAAAAGGGCTCCCTAGGAGTACCTAAGACACTTTGGGTGCTAACACCTCCCCTCTATGTAACCAACCCACTTACCTGTGATCTCTGACTTTTTATTAGTTTTGATTTGAAAACTTCTTACTTTTGGGTTTTGTTTGTACTTTTTCCCTTTTCCCTTGGAAACAATAAAAGTGTGGTGGCGACTCTTGTTATTTGATCTCTAGCTCGTCAATAACTTGATGATCATGAATTTCCCAATATAGAAATTAAGTGGCGACTCTGCTAGGGAGTAGTCTCCAGTGGGTTTAGCCTAATTTTTGTGTGAATATATTTATATATATATGTGATGTTTGTATATATGTATGTGTGATATAATCTGTTTGTTGTGCTTGGTGATGTCTGAGTGGTGATATAAGTTCTAACCCGAACTTGAGTGCGATTAAGATAGGAGGATGGTGTAATCATGTTCGACTTATGTGGGGTAGTCCTTAACAAGTTGACTTGAGATCCATCCGCCCAGTGGAGACTCCTTTGGATTTGGAAATGTCACACAAGTATTTGTCGTTAGGCATTACTATTTCTAATTGGGTCTGAGAAGCTGAGGACCTTAGAACATTTAATCTATCTTGGCCTATTTAGAACGTAGTGCAGAAACTATTCAAGTGTAGACTTGATATCAGTTGATACGCGATACTACACTCAGACGAGTTTCTCTTGAGAATATTATGGGTCGATGAGTCGGTCATCTTAACCTGTAATATCTGATAGATGGAATTAAGACTCTGGGAACTTCTTAGAACATGATCTATAGGTTTTTATCCTTAGTTCACTCCTTTGGGATGGTTCTTACCCATACTCCATGCTCGTGACTTACAACAAACCCTTGATTCTTGGTTGATCCTATCAAGTCTTGTCAATATCAATGGAACTTGGGTGTTGATAAGGTGTAAACCATAATCCACCAAAATGGATGATTGATCTTGACAATGACTTGATTCATCCCTTGACCTTTGTGTTTCCTTGTGTGTGATCCCTTATTTGTGATTGTTGCATTCATGCATTCATGCATTCATGCACATCATAACATTCATCACACGAAAATTTCAAGGAACTAAGGTGTCATTTGCAAATATTTTCAGACCATGGATTGTGGACGAAGGAACACTAAGAAGTATAATTTCAGATGTCCCGACTTGAAAGAGTTAAGGAAGCTAACATCTTTTGTATTAGATCCCTTGGACTTCAAACAACGTCATGGGAAGATTCTTTCTATTTTGTCTGCTGATGTGGTTGAAGGACTTTTGAGTGTGCTAGTGCAGTTCTATGATCCTCTCTACCATTGTTTCACTTTCCCAGATTTTCAGCTTGTGCCTACCTTGGAGGAGTATTCTCATCTTTTGGGGATACCTGTTTCTAGTAGAATGCTTTTTAATGGATTGGAGGAGATTCCCCGATCTAGTATTATTGCTGAAGCTCTTCACTTGAAGAAGTCTGAGATAGAGGCTCATTGGGTGAAGAAAGGAGGGTTATTTGGTTTGTCATCTATTTTCCTCATCAAGGAAGCTACTACTTTTGCTCAAGCTGGTAGTGTGGATGCTTTTGAAGCTATCTTTGTGTTGCTCATCTATGGATTAACTTTGTTCCCTAACATTGACGGTTTTGTTGATGTTAACACCATTAGACTTTTCTTGATTGGGAATCCTGTGCCTACTTTTTGGGGTGATATGTATTTCTCTTTGCATCTAAGGAATTCTAAGGGTGGTGGAACGATTGTCTGTTGCATTCCTCTTTTGTACAAGTGGTTTATTTCGCACTTGCCTCAGACATCTGCTTTTGTGGAGAACAAACAATGTCTAAGGTGGTCTCAGAGACTTATGTCTCTCACTAATGATGATATAGTTTGGTATGATCCGTCTTTAAGCAGTTTGGAGATTATTGATAGTTGTTGTGAATTCTCTAATGCGCCTCTCATTGGTACACAAGGAGGAATTAACTACAACCCTGCGTTGGCTCGTCGTCAACTTGGGTTCCCCTTGAGAGACAAACCTAATAACATGTTGTTAGAAGGTCTTTTCTATCAATAGGGAAAAGATTCCCAACATTTGAAGTAGAAGATTGTGCATGCTTGGCATAATGTGCATAGGAAAGGAAGATCCGAGCTTGGTCTGCGTAATTGTGTAGCTTTGGAAGCTTACACTCTTTGGGTGAAGAAGAGAGCTTTGGAGTTGAAGATGCCTTATCCTTGTGAAAGACCTATGTTTATGGTTGTGGTTGAGCTATTAACTCTCCCTAACCAAGGTGTAGAGGAGTTGGAAGATGCACTCGCCAAGATGAAGCAAGAGAAGGATATGTGGGAAGAGAGTTTTCGTGCTTTGAGCAAGAAGCATGAAGAGTTGCCGTTGGAGTCTAAGGACAAAGATGCACTTATTGAGCTACTTGAAGATCGAGTGACGAAGAGATAGAGAGAGCCAGAGGTTTCATCTTCTAGCATGCCTCAGCCTTCCGTTGCTTAGAAGAAGATTGTTGATCAGCTTGTCCTCGAGAAGACTCAGTTGAAGGCTTCTTTTGAGACCGAGATTCGTCGCATTCGAAGGAAGTACGCGCCTTCAGCCAAATCTTCTGACATTGTTGTTAGGGATCCTTAGGATGACTAGTCTCCTTTTCTCTTGTATTTTTCTTTTGGTTTCTGAAATTGTACTCAGTGTAATCCTTCCAATTTATATAAATAAAAAGAGATTTTTGGTCATATCAAATTGTTGCAATTGCCATTTAAATATTATATATTTGCAAATGATATAGTAAGTTCCTTGAAAAATAAAAATAATCAAGCATTGCATTTCATGCATCATTTGCATAAGCAGGTTTTCGCCAGATGTCTGATTGGTGTTTCTTCTGTGCTTTAGTCAAGCTGACTCACCGGTACAATACTCGAGCCAATCATCAGAAAATCATGGAACATTTGGAGCAAGAGAACATAGAGCTGAAGGACGAGATCACCCGCCTGACTGCCATGATGGAGTCAGTTCTTGCTGCTCATAACCAAGCTTCTCCAACACCTGCAACTCCTCCCGCAAGGGCTGTTACTTCAAAGGTGGTTACCTCTACCATGCTTGCTTCTACCGCCCACTTCGCGCCGAATATGTTTGCCGAATTCCCATGGGGAATGCCGCCCAACTTTGTGCCTGAAGGCTTTGCACCTACATTTGCTTCCATGCCGGCATCTAGCCCGGTCATGTCCGTGCCACCTCCCGTTATGCACACTTTGCCTCGCGTAGAGGATACCATCTATCATTCCAAGCTGTCTGAAGGTCCGAATGTTTATGAGAAGATGGACGAGATGAAAGATCAATTTCTTGAGCTGCGCAAGGAATTGAAGACGTTGAGAGGTAAAGATTTGTTTGGGAAGAGTGCTGCCGAGTTGTGTTTGGTGCCCAATGTCAAAATCCCGGTGAAGTTCAAAGCGCCTGACTTTGAAAAGTATAAGGGGAACTCTTGTCCGCTCAGTCATCTTGTGATGTATGCCTGCAAGATGTCAACTCAGACAGATAATGATCAATTGCTTATTCACTACTTCCAAGATAGTCTGACTGGTGCTGCACTCCGTTGGTACATGGGGTTAGATAGTGCAAGCATTCATACTTTCAATGACTTGGGAGAGGCCTTTGTGAAGCAATACAAGTATAATATGGACATGGCGCCAGATAGAGACCATCTAAGGTCCATGTCTCAGAAGGACTAAGAGACATTTAAAGAGTACACGCAAAGATGGAGGGAGTTGGCTGCCCAGATCACTCCTCCTTTGGAGGAGAAAGAGATGACAAAGATCTTCTTGAAAACTCTGAGTTCATTTTATTATGAACGCATGATCGCTAGTGCCCCCATTGATTTTACCGAAATGGTAAATATGGGGATGAGGCTTGAGGAAGGAGTCCGTGAAGGACGGTTGTCAAGAGATGAGGCGTTAACAAGCAAGAGATATGGTAGCAACTTTGGTAAGAAGAAGGATAGTGAGACCAACGCAGTAATCAGTGGGAGGCAGAGGAGGCCTCAGATCAGAGGAAATCCACCACACCCTCAACATCATCATCATCAAGTGTCATCAGTAATTCCAGTACTTTCTAATCAACAAGCAACACAAACTCAACAACAACAACAATATCAACGTCAACAACAACAACCGCAACAAAGAACAAGCACCTACAACAACAACAATACCAACAACAATCATCATCAACAGAACTTTGAGAGGAAAAGGGTCTCTTTTGACCCAATTCCTATATCGTATGTAGAGTTGTATCCCTCGCTAGTTCTCAAGAACTTGATTCAACCTAGGAACCCACCACAGATCCCATAACCACTTCCCTGGTGGTATAAACCTGAGCTTCGTTGTGCTTTTCATCAAGGAGCACCCGAACATGATATTAAAAACTGCTACCCATTGAAGTATGAGGTTCAAAAGCTTATGAAGAGTGGTATGGTGTCCTTTGAGGACCGCACGCCAAATGTGAAAGCAAACCCTTTGCCTGCTCATGGGAACTCTTCAGTGAATATGATGGACGGTTGTCCTGGAGAATTCAAGGTTTTTGACTTCCGATTTATCCGAAGATCCTTGGTGCAGATGCATAAGGATATTTGTATGGTGAGTGACTGTGAACATGACCATGATGGTTGTGTTGTTTGTAGTGTGAACCCAAGAGGGTGTGATGTAGTGAAAAGGGACATCCAACGTCTGATGGATGAAGGCATGATCCAAATTGTTGAATCTCGTCATATAGATGACGACGTCAATGTCATAGTGCCCGTTTTCAAGCAACAAGAGCGGTTGGTAATTCAATATGATAGCAACAACAATAAGAATGTCAGTCAAAGATCAGTATCGTCGTTGGTAATACGGTTAGCGGGCTCAGTCTCGTATTCATATGATAAGGCTGTACCATACCAGTACAATGCTACAATGATAAAGAATGGTCAAGAGGTCTCGTTACCTACGACTAGTTCAGTAGTGAGCATTTCCGATGTAGCGAAGGTGACCCGCAGTGGTCGAGTGTTTGGGCCGGTGGTCCCAGAAAACAAAGAAGAAGTGATCGTTGGTGAGAAGGTGGAGGTGCCTAATGTAGATCCGATTGGTTTTTCAAAAGATAAGTCTGGTGAATCCAACAACTTGAAAGCCAATGATGATGATGAGGTACTCCGATTAATAAAGAGGAGCGAATTTAATGTGGTTGAGCAGCTGCTCCAGACCCCCTCAAAAATCTCAGTATTATCTCTACTGATGAATTCCGAAGCGCATAGAGAAGCACTACAAAGAGTTATTGAACAAGCATACGTAGAGCATGATGTTACTGTGGATCAGTTTGATCAAATCGTGGCTAACATCACGTCATGCAATAATTTGAGCTTCTGCGATAAAGAACTCCTTGAGGAGGGAAGAAATCATAACCTGGCTTTGCATATTTAAATGAACTGCAAGGAAGATGCTTTGTGAAACGTGCTTGTTAACACCGGTTCATCACTCAATGTGCTTCCGATGTCAATTTTGTCGAAGCTATCTTACCAGGGAGCGCCTATGAGGTACAATGGTGTAATCATCAAAGCCTTTGATGGTTCGCGCAAGACAGTAATTGGTGAAGTGGACCTTCCAGTCAAGATAGGTTCGAGTGATTTTCAGATTACTTTCTAAGTAATGGATATCCACCCGGCCTAAAGCTGTTTATTGGGAATGCCATGGATTCATGAGGCAGGAGTTGTTACCTCCACTCTGCATCAGAAATTGAAATTTGTCAAGAATGGCAAGCTTGTGATTTTTGGAGGAGAGAAAGTGTTGTTGGTTAGCCATATGTCATCTTTATCATATGTGGAAGCTGAGGATGAGGTTGGAACTCCGTTCCAAGCCTTGTCTATTGCTGCTAAGAAGAGAGTTGGGGCACCTATGTCCTCGTTGAAAGATGCTCAAAAGATTGTGGAAGAAGGTGTTGTTGATCAGTGGGGGAACATGGTAGAGGTCTCCGACAACAAAGGCAGAACCGGTTTGGGGTTCCATAAAGGCTCATCAATTGCAAGATCTGAAGATATGCAACTTAGCTTCCGTAGCGGAGGGTTCATTCATGGCAATGAACAACACGTAGCTGCTGTTCTAGGGGATAGCGAAGAGGAAATCTGCACCAACTTTGTAACGCATGGAAAGACATGCAACAATTGGACTGTCGTTGATATTCCTGTTATTTTGCATCGATGTAAGTAATTTCTTTTATATTTTAAAATCATTCTCCTATGCCTAAGGGAGAAGTGAACATTGTTTGGGAATTTTAATTTGATCATCAATAAAATTAATTATATTCATCTACATCTTTGATGTTTATTTTTACTTTTTGCTTTATTCTGAAAATGGTAATCACAAAAAACATAAATAAACAATATAATTGTCCATCTGCATAATATTTGGTCACAAATTCACTTCTCTAAAATCAAAATGTCAAATCATTATGCAGGTTGGTTCCTAACCCCATTGAATACAATGATCCTTCTCCTTCTTCAAATTTTGAATTCCCCGTGTTTGAGGCCGAGGAGGAAAGTGATGTAGAACTGAGTAATGAATTGTCTCATCTTCTTGAGCAAGATGAAAAGATTATTCAGCCGTTTGAAGAGCAGATTGAGCTAGTCAACTTGGGTTCCAAAGATGATGTGAAGGAAGTCAATATTGGATCTCGATTGTGTCCAGATGCTAAGAAGGGGTTGATTGATCTTCTTCGAGAGTATTCAGATGTGTTTGCTTGGTCCTATCAAGACATGCCTGGGCTGGGTTCTGAGATTGTGGAGCATAGATTGCCGTTGAAGCCAGAATGTCCGCCAGTCAAGCAGAAATTGAGAAGAAAGCATCCTGATATGACTGTGAAGATCAAAGAGGAAGTGCAAAAGCAGATTGATGTTGGTTTCCTTGTGACTACTGAGTATCCGCAATGGGTGGCCAATATTGTGCCTGTGCCGAAGAAAGATGGAAAAATCCGCATGTGCGTTGATTATAGAGATTTGAATAAAGTCAGTCTGAAAGATGATTTCCCTCTGCCACACATTGATATGTTGGTAGACAATACTGCTAAATTCAAAGTCTTTTCGTTTATGGATGGATTTTACGGATATAATCAGATCAAGATGGCAACCGAAGATATGGAGAAAACCACATTCATTACACCCTGGGGAACATTCTGTTATAGAGTGATGCCTTTCGGTCTAAAGAATGCTGGTGCAACTTACCAGAGATCAATGACTACTCTTTTTCATGATATGATGCACAAAGAGATTGAAGTATATGTCGATGACATGATTTCTAAATCTATTGACGAAGAGGAACATGTTGAGCATTTGTTGAAGCCATTCCAGCATTTGAGGATAGGGGTGTTCGCGGTGCGGTTTGGGCGGTTTTTGCGATAAAAATCACCCGAACCGCAAGAGAAAAAAGCACACGGTTTGGTTTGGTTCGGTTGACTTTTAGAAATAAAACCAAACCAAACCAAACCAAATCAATGCGGTTTGGGTTGGTTCGGTTGGTTCGGTTTTTTATAATATTTTTATTGAGCCATATATACTCCTATAAATGACGACATAACTTTGTGTTTAGTCATTCATACATTACTAAATAACATCAAAATTCATCATATTTAGACAAAAACGTTTCATTCAATATACAAAAAACCAGATTAGACAAAAGTGGAATAAAAGACAAATATAAATAGTAGCATAAAATAATATCAAAGACATTATAATAAAACATAAAAAAACATAAAAAAACATATGAGATGAGATATTAGAGAAGATGAAAAAAAGAACATAAGAGATGCGAGATTGAGAAGAAAAGTGCAATAAAAACGTAATTGGAAAAGAAAATAGTAACATAAAAGATAAAAAAGAAAGAACATAATAGATGACTTATTAGAGTAGAATAGGAGAGACCTACATGTAAAAGAAGATGAGAACAATGTGTGATACTACCATGAGGGATTTAAGAAGGTTGAAATTGAAACCCTAAGTGTGATTAAGAGAAAATCGTTTGTAATTGTAAGGTTAAGACATACTAGGTTTGAGATTTGGGTTGGATGTGGGATAAGTGAACTTTGGGTTGTAATATAATGCGGTTTGGTTTGGTTTAGTTCGGTTTGAAAAATACAAACCGCAAACCAAACCAAACCATGCGGTTTTATTAAAAATTGACCCAAACGAATCCGAACCAAATGCGGTTTTTTGCGGTTTCGGTTTGGTTTGGTTTGGTTTGCGGTTTTCTATTGGGTTGGTTTGGTTTTGAACACCCCTATTTGAGGAAGTATAAACTCCGCTTGAATCCCAATAAATGTACTTTTGGTGTTCGTTCTGGTAAGTTGTTGGGCTTTATTGTCAGTGAGAAGGGTATTGAAGTTGATCCTGCCAAGGTCAAAGCAATACAAGAGATGCATGCGCCCAAAACTGAGAAGCAAGTCAGAGGTTTTCTCGGTCGCTTGAATTATATTTCCAGATTCATTTCCCACATGACAACCACATGTGCGCCTATATTCAAGCTTCTTCGGAAAGATCAGTCTTGTGATTGGACCGAAGACTTCCAGAAAGCTTTTGACAGTATCAAGGAATATTTGCTTGAACCTCCTATTTTGTCTCCCCTGTTGAAGGAAGACCGTTGATCATGTATTTGACTATGCTAGAAGATAGTATGGGTTGTGTTCTTGGTCAGCAAGATGAGACTGGAAAGAAAGAATTTGCAATCTACTACCTCAGTAAGAAGTTCACCGACTGTGAGACTCGGTATTCTATGCTTCAGAAAACGTGTTGCGCATTGGCTTGGGCTGCTAAGCGTCTGCGCCAATATATGTTGAATCATACCACTTGGTTGATATCCAAAATGGATCCAATCAAGTATATATTTGAGAAGCCTTCTTTAACTGGGAGAATTTCCCTTTGGCAGATGTTGTTATCAGAGTATGATATCAAATACCGATCTCAAAAAGCGATCAAAGGTAGTATCTTGGCTGACCATTTGGCTCACCAGCCAATTGAAGATTACCGGTCAGTGCAGTATGACTTTCCTGATGAAGAGATTTTGTACTTGAAAATGAAAGATTGTGATGAACCATTGCTTGAAGAAGGGCCAAAACCTGGTTCCCGTTGGGGCATGGTATTTGATGGAGCTGTTAACCAATATGGAAATGGCATTGAGGCAGTGATTATTACCCCTCAAGGCACGCATCTACCATTTACAACTAGATTGACTTTCAAGTGTACAAACAACATGGCAGAATATGAAGCTTGCATTATGGGGCTTGAAGAGGCCATGAATCTCAGAATCAAGTATTTGGATGTCTTCGGTGATTCGGCTTTGGTTGTGAATCAGGTCAAAGGAGAATGAGAGACAAATCAACCCGGTTTAGTACCATATAAAGATTGTGCGAGGATGATTTCAACTTTCTTTACAAAGGTTGAATTTCATCATATCTCTCGAGATGAAAACCGGATGACAAATGCTCTTGCAACATTGGTATCAATGATTGTAGTGAAGAGATTAAAGACGAAAAACTGTGGTATTACGACATCAAATGTTTCCTTCTGTAGCGGGAAACTCATGATCATCAAGCTATTGATAAGCTAGAGATCAATTAACAAGAGTCGCCACCGCGCTTTTATTGTTTCCAAGGGAAAAGGGAAAAATACGAACAAAACCCAAATAGTAAGGAGTTTTCAAATAAAAACTAATAAAAGTCAGAGATCACAGGTAAGGGGGTTGGTTATACAGAGGGAAGGTGTTAGCACCCAAAGTATCCTAGGTACTCCTAGGGAGCCCTTTTTGTGTGCATATATATTTTGTACAAAGTGATGTTTACAAGTAAAATAGAATGGGGGGATGAGAAAAGAATTGATTAATTATATTTTTGTGTTTGACAAGACCTTCGGTCTTGTGCCTACGTACCAATATAAAAATGAGGGATCAAAACCTCGTAGTTCGTACTATAAATTTCAAAGTGAGTATGTTGGTTTTAACAAAATTAAGCTTGAAAGGCACAAAGACCTAAAAATGGTTTGAATGAGTTAGTTCTTTTGGCTTTTTTGAAAGTTAAGTTAAGTATAGTCAAATTCACTTACAAGTTTGATTTAAGAAAATAAGTTTGAAAATGCAATGGCATAAGGCCAAAGTTTCTATCTTTTGCAAAAGTGGTCAAAGTTTAGAACAAAAGTAGTTCACACAAAGAAGATTTTAAAAAAAATGGAGGCAGAGATTTTGAAATTAAAGAAATGGGGAGAAGATGAAGAGACTACCCTATGCACAAAATTTAAAAGTTTAAAGTTGAAAAGATCTGACCAAATGGGAGCAATCCAATAGACAAGTATGTCAATAGAAACCCAGAATTCCCTTGGACTTTTTAGATTCAAGCAACACACAAATGCACAATTATATCAATCTTGAAGAGCAACGACATCAAATAAAGATGTCCTCATCCAAGCTTATCCACTTCATGATCTTCTTCAAAATAACCTATGTAGAAGATGAATTCCACAAGTCACAGGTTCAACATAACAACTTAACAATGATCAATGTTGCAGATGAATCTGGAGAGATCTTGAATGATGCATCATATGAATTCAAACTTGCAAGTTCTTGGTTCTTCAACAAATTGGCATTGGCCAAGTCCATTAGCAAAGGAATGTTGCCTAAGTTCTAAGTCCAGTTGGGCGAGATCAAACCAACAGTCCACTCAAAAGTGTTTTAGGGTTTTTATTATTATTATGTACGTTAATGGTCAAAGACCAACCAAACAAACAAAGCACCAAAGTATATCAGACAATATGGTCCAAGTGGAAAAAGTGAAAATTACATTAACATAAACAATTAGAATGATATATATAATGGCAAATGATAATAAAATACTAAAAGTAAATTGCATTAAGGTAAAGGCTTGAAAGTAAAAGTTAATGGTTAGTAAGTTAGTAGTTAGTTTTGTTTTGCTTTTGACTTCAAGACATTCTTTGGAGAACACTCAACCCAATTACCACAAGCATGGATCCTTGAACCAAAACATCTTCCAAAGGAAGGAAAGAAGGCTAAGTTTCCACACAATACCATGGAAGAGGGGAGACTTACAATCTCACTAACTAGAATGCTTATGCCTTTTATGTCACAAATTTAGCGCTATGTTAAGCAATCGTAATTGGACTTATATAGAAGTCACAACTATTTGAGGCTGGGCAATAGACTTTTGGTGTTAATGCATGTTGGAAACATAGTATTATGAACTATGCTCATTAAACATACCACACACAAAAATATGCAAAAGGTGTGGCCTAATCTCATCTATAGTCATGTTAATCTTTCAATCAACTAGCATTAGGACTTTGAGATGTCATTAGCCAAATAGAGATGGATGAATGAAGAAGGGGAAACAGATGAAGAGGGAAAGGGATGAATGAGATCACAAATTGGTCAAAGGAGGACTTTTACCAAATTAATATGATTCATTCATTTTGGGAGATGGAATGTACATTCCATCAATCCCCTAAATCCAATAATATTAACTTGACAAAGTCAAATCAACCTTGACCAAGGCCCAATACAAATAAGAAACTCAATTAAGTCAATACAAATGGTCAACACAATTAAAATGGCATTTATTCAATTAAAAATATTAAAATAATGCATTAAGTTCAAATATGTTTTGTCCAAATCTTAAAATCTCATCAAAACACCAAATAAATGGCCATGAGATTTATCATAGGTCAAACAAGGTCAAAGGACCTTGGAGAAAAAATTTCATAATTTTTGGACACTTAAAAATATTTTTAAACAATTAAAAACAAATGAAAAATCAATTAATTCATGAAAAATATTAATAATGATCCAAAAAATAATTTTAGTTCAGAATATGAAAGAGAAAAATATTTTAAATTTTTTGGTGAAAGTCGCATATTTTTTGAATCAATATTAAATTTATTATGAATTATTGAAGAAAATGGAATTAAATGGAAATTCAGAAAATGCTAAAATACGTGGACCATCAGATCTCCCTCATTAATTGAGGTGGCAGATCTGATGATCCAAAACGCGCGTTCCACCGATGCCTTAGTCAACAGCGATGTAACATGAGTAATCTCAATGCACGACTAAGATTAAAACGTGGAGGTTGGATCACACGGTTTAGACCAAAGACACATCATCACCGGAGCCAGAGCTCCGGTTGTCTTCTCTGGTGAGCTTCATCGGACTGGTCAACATGAACCATCACCAAAATTTCAAACAGGGACATGATTTTAAAGAGAAAACATCTTTGAGCACGAATATCACCTCCATTTCTTCCAATTCCAACTATATTGAGAGATATGTGGAATTGAAAAATGAGGTTCATGATCTGAGTTGTTTCGATTTGGCCTCAAAGCAACTCAAACACCTTGCCTACATTGGTAGGACTTCAGACAACACAAGAATCAATGGAATTGAGCAAGAATCAAGGAGAATCGAAAAGTTTAAATTTTCTGCAATTTACCTTCAATGGAGGTCTGAGCTTGCTAGATCTTGATCTGAATCGTGCTTTGCTTCACTTCAATTGCTTGCAGAAGAGGAATGGAAAGGTTTAGAATCAATGGACTCCTGGAGAATTGAATTCCAAAACAATGGAGATTCAAGCTCAAATTCAAATGAATTTATCAGGGTTATCCTCTTAATGTGAAGGGTTTTCAATGGAGATTCAAAGCTGGTGCAGTGTGTGTCCTAATTCTGAGCATAAGGGCTTCAATTTATAGAGAAATTGGATGATATTTGCACACTCACTTTCACTTTCCAAAATTGGCAAATGATGAAAGCATGGTGCATGGGCGCACATAGGCCCATGGAGTGATTGTTTGAAAGTCCAAAATGAAGTTCAGATGCTTTGGAGATGGATTGGATTGCAAGGCAATTGAGCATTGTCATTTGAAGATTGATCCATGCCAAATAATACCAGCCTATTTAAGCCATGCGCATCCTATGTATTTCTCATCCAAAATGCATGAATTTTGGCTCTTTGGAAAGGTGAGATCAAGAGGAACAAGTTTGATGTTGAACACTTTTTCATTTGGAGCTTGGAACTTGGAGATATTTGAGGTGGAAGTTTGGAAAAATTTGACATATCAAAATATTTCTAAGTGTCAAGCCATATGTCTCAAACTTCCACCTTGCTTATATTTTTATGTCATTTGGATTTGAAATGATAGAGTTATGCATTTTTGAAGTTTGGAAAAATCACTTGATCAATGGTATAGGTCAAAAGTGACCTATAATGTAGCCTCATATCACATGTTCAAAGAAGTTGAATTAGCTTGCACTCCAAACATCAAAGTCGAAGTAGACACATTGAATTTGATTGTGAAACTTGGAAATATTTTATCTCATAAAAAATGAGCAAGTTGTGGCCTTGGGAAGTTGACTTTCAAATTAGGGTTTAGACTATATGACCTATAATGTTTAGACATAGAAAATGATTTTCCAAGCAAAACTAGCTCTAGGTCTCAACATGAAAGTTGTTTATAATGTCATTTAGAGTAAATCTTGGAATCATTTTCATATGGTGAAAATTGTAGGAGATAGGGTCTAGGGAGACCCAGTTTTGATCAGATGAATTCATCTGGCCAACCACCATCAACCAACTTGCTAATTTCCAAATCTCTTGACTTTCTTGGCTCATGGTAGATCATATATGTATAAGATGATGAAATTTGAAGTGCCCCTTGATAAATTTGATCAATAGGTGAGATAGCTTGTTGGAGAAGTCACTCAAGATACCTAGTCAAACTAGGGTTTCCAAGGCAAATCACCCTCAAACTCTTGAAGAAAACTTGATCAATATAACATGTAGAGATCATTGGGACTCATACATGATGCTTATAACCATTCTTGAATCAATTCTTGATTTTGTTCTTTGTTCATGAGGGTCTCAAACCCTAGATGTGATCAATGAATCAATGAGATCATGCCCTACCTACAAAAGAGTTAGATAGATACAAAGACATATTTTTGGTATTTTGGTTAGTAGAAATGATAAAATAGAAGTATGATATAATCACAAAGATGCTTGGTGATCTCTCCCAAAACAAACCCAATGAAAAAGGGGTAAGGAGGATGCCAAGGTATGATCCCAATGCTAATGCTTATGATGAAATTGCATGAGGGATGTTAGGGTCAAAATTGGAGTCTTACACCTCAAAAGTCAGATTTACCCGCCTGGGGCATCTTTGAAAGATAAGAAGACTTTGAGAAGATTAGCCGGTAATTTTTACTTGAATGATGATATATTGTACAAGAGAAACTTCGACATGGTTTTGCTCAGATGCGTGGATAGACACGAAGCAGATTTGTTGATGACCGAAGTGAACGAAGGTTTCTTTGGTACTCATTCCAATGGACATGCAATGGCGAAGAAGATGTTCCGAGCAGGTTACTATTGGCTGAAAATGGAATCTGACTGTTGCAAATTTGTGAATAAGTGCCACAAGTGTCAAATTTATGCTGATAAGATTCATGTTCCTCTGACACTATTGAATGCTATCTCTTCCCCATGGCCCTTCTCCATGTGGGGAATTGATATGATTGGGATGATTGAGCCCAAAGCTTCGAATGGACATCGTTTCATTTTGGTGGCAATTGACTACTTCACAAAATGGGTTGAAGCGGCATCGTATGCAAATGTAACCAAGCAAGTTGTTGTAAGATTTATCAAGAACCAGATCATATGCCGTTATGGTGTGCCAAGTAAGATCATTACTGATAATGAATCGAACTTGAATAACAATATGGTGGAAGCTCTTTGCAAAGACTTCAAGATTGTACATCATAATTCTTCTCCCTACAGACCAAAGATGAATGGGGTTGTTGAAGCTGCGAATAAGAATATTAAGAAGATTATTCAGAAGATGGTTGTCACGTATAAGGATTGGCATGAGATGCTCTCATTTGCTTTGCATGGGTATCGTACATCCATCCGCACTTCAACAGGGGAAACCCCTTTCTCTCTTGTGTATGGTATGGAAGCAGTGCTCCTCGTAGTGGTTGAGATTCCTTCATTGCGTGTGCTCATGGAAGCCAAGTTGACTGAGGCTGAATGGTGTCAGACCAGGTTTGACTAGTTGAATTTCATTGAAGAGAAGAGATTAACTGCCATGTGTCATGGTCAGTTATATCAGCAAAGAATGAAGAAAGCTTTTGATAAGAAAGTCAAACCTCGAGTATTCAGAGAAGGTGACCTTGTGCTCAAGAAGATTTTGACGTTCAAGCCAGATTCTAGAGGAAAATGGACTCCTAATTATGAAGGCACACATGTTGTTAAGAGAGCCTTTTCAGGTGGTGCATTGATTCTTACAACTATGGATGGTGAAGAGTTCACTCGTCCTGTGAACGCAGATGCAGTCAAGAAATACTTCGCCTAAAAATAAAAGAACGACTTGCTAAACTGAAAACCCGAAAGGGCGGCTTAGGCAAAAATGAGTGTCTCGGTGGATTGAAAACCTGAAAGGGCGATCCAGGAAAAAATTAGAGACATAAAACAAAAAGAATTTCCTGATAAGTTGAGTACCTCACCTTGGGGAAACTTATGCAAAAATTAGGGATTATGGCAAGTAACTGCATTATGCTGATCTTCAGTGATTTTGAAGACTTGTTTGAGCACAAGGGTTGACATCAGTTCATCACCCCAACAACGGTCAAGAGCACAATGTATATCAAGAGTTGGTAGAGGGATTAAGGATCATTTGTACTCAATGTAACCTTTTCCATATAAATTACCATTTTCAACTTTGTAAAAATCTATAGAGTCTTGTCATTTACAGACTACCATTCTACTAAATAAAGTTGAGCTTTTATCCAAATTGTTTCTACTCTTATTTACTTCAGCCAATAGTTTTAAATTTTATTATGATCATTTTGAAATTAAATTTTTAAATCAAAATCAAGTTTTCTTTAATATATAAAAGCAAGAATTTTTCCAAAGCAAGTAAAAGGAATATCAACAGCATTTCAATGGATAACAAGTCCTTAAGTGCGAAACATCAGAGGTTCCCCAAGCAGTTAACCCTTTGGGTATCCCTAGACGATTGTGTTGATTCGGTTCCTCAGTTGAGTGTTTGATCCTCAATGGAATTTCTTTGTCCCCAACTGATTTGGTTGATTCAGATACCCTGTGGCGTGTTGTTTTCCCCGACAGCGTTTTTGCCTTCCCCAACAAAGTTTGTATTTCCTCAGCAGGGTTGATCTTCAGAGATGGTTGATCTTCCCTAGTGGATCGCTTTGGTGTCCCCACCAATCGCTATGCAACTTGCTCCCAGTCAGAGTTTCCTCCTGGTTTCTGAGCAGCTTTGTTATGATTATTTCTTTGTAGGGTTGTCTCCCATTTTTATGGTGTTGACCTAAAATTCCCCGAAGATTGGATGTTCTATCCTCAGAAGATCTCCTCCTTCCCCAGTTAGGTTTGAACCTTTGGGATGTTGATCTCTCTGTTCTCCAGCAGTTGTCTCCATATTTTGTGGATTGACCGAGGGTTGTACCGATGGTTCAAATTCTTTGCGGCACCTTTGTATCCTTTGTGATTGTTTTATCAACATAACCATCATATATATACATATACATTCATAATTTGCCTATCTCGCATCCCCATATTTAATTTGTTTGAGATTCTTATTCTCTGTTATGACGGTATTTTATCCCCATATCAAATCTGGTGTCTGTCCTGCTTCAATTATAGAGTGACAACCCCTTAAGTAGAAAGACTTTAACCTTTCTCTGTTTCCCCACTGAGTTTGTTTCCTCGTGGACGGTTGTTATTTCAGTTTCCTCTCTAGTGAATTTTCTGGATGGAATTACTCCCCTTGAGTTATGTCCTCATTGGGTTGAGTCTTGATTGACCATTTTCTTTCTAGCTCTTACCTAGATAGATGCTTCGGTCCCCTAAGAGTCTATTACCCAATAACTGGTAATATTCTTCTTAGTTTGCAGTTTGTTACTTCTTGCCCAATATCCGGCAAAAGTACCCTTATTTTTCTCCTCAGTAGAGTCCCCAGAAAGTATATCCTTGATATGTTCATCCTAACCGGTGACGAATATCTTTCTTTCCCCTGCCTGAGTCTATCCTTGATATGTTCACTTTAACTAGTAAAACGGTAGTTGTAATCCCTATTTCATTCCTCAGAGAGTTAATCATTTATATGTTCACCCTAACCGATGACGGGTTTTCTCTTTGATTGGTTTTCTACCCAGTAACCGGTAGTTGTAAATCCCACTTTATTCCCTTTTCAAAGTCTATCCTTGATATGTTCACCCTAACCGGTGACGGATTTTCTCTTTGATTGGTCTTCTACCCACTAACTGGTAGTTGTAAATCCTACTTTGTCCCCTCGCGGAGTCTATCCTTGATATGTTCATCCTAACCGGTGACGGATTTTCTCTCTGACGGTTTTCTATCCAGCTTTTGATAGATGTAATTCCTACCCTTTTTGTTCAGTTGGTATATCCTTTATATGTTCATCCTAACCGATGACGGGTATCCTCCTTGACATTTCCAAGCAAGTTTATTCTTGATATATTCATCTTAACCGGTGACGGATTTTCTTCCCTGTTGAGTTTATCCTTGATATGTTCATCCTAACCGATGACGGATACTCTCGCCCTTGGTCTTCTGCCCAATAACTGGTAGTTGTAAATCCTATATTTTCTGCAGTTTTTTCCCAGCAAGGCTATTCTTACCCAATAACCGGTAATGACTACTCCCTCTTATTGGATCCTCAGCGAGTTATCCTTGATATGTTCATCCTAACCGATGACGGGTGTTCTCTTTATCAGATCTTTATTATCTCCTTACTCAGTAACAGGTAGTAGATAATAAATTTATGCTCCTCCTGTGTTAAAGTTTATTGCTTCCCTAGTTGAGTTGAGTGCATATTTCCTTAGTGAAATCGCTTTACCTACATGATTTGAGTGCTTTAGTTTTATCCTGACTTACTCATATCCCCTGCAGATGTTGTTGTTTCCCTGGCTGAGTCTTTTCCATGTTTGTGTGGAATCTCTCTAGTCCCCCAATAGTTTTAAGTCGTAGCCTGGCCTACGCATAACTCCTTTTTCCCCAGAGTCTTCGCCTCCCCAACAAGTTTTCCTTACGGAATGCATTGTGCTCCTGCGGATTTTCCGTCTCTCTGATTTCTTTTTCCTTTGTGGAAATATTTCCCCACAAAGCATTAACTTTTATATTCATATCATATGCATAATGAGGTCTCTTAGGGACCAAAATTTGTTTCTATATGTTGTTATTTAAGCCCATTATACTGAGTCGAGCCGAAGATTTTAACCTTTACCTCCTCAGTTAGAATGTCCTTAAATAGGGGCAGCTGTAAGACCCCAATTTTGACCCTAAGATCCATCATGCCATTTCATCATAAGCACTAGCATTGGGATCATACCTTGGTATCCTCCTTACCCTTTTTCCTTGGGTTTGTTTTGGGAGAGATCACCAAGCACTTTGTGATTGTATCATACTTATATTTTATTATTTCACTAACCAAAATACCAAAAATATGTCTTTGCATTTGTCTAACTCTTTTGTAGGAAGGGCATGATTCCATTGATTCATCAAGTTCACATATAGGGTTTGAGACCCTCATGAACAAAGAACACAATCAAGAATTGATCCAAGAATGGTTATTAGCATCATATATGAATCCCAATGTTCTCTACATTTTATATTGATCAAGTTCTCTTCAAGAGTTTGAGGGTGATTTTCCTTGGAAACCCTTGTTTGACTAGGTATCTTGAGTAACTTCCCCAACAAGCTATCTCACTAATTGATCAAATTTCTCAAGGGACACCTCAAAATTCATAATATTATGCATATATGATCTACCATGACCCTAGAAAGTCAAGAGAATTGGAAGTTAGCAAGTTGGTTGATGGTGGTTGGCCAGATGGATTCATCTAATCAAAACTGGGTCTCCCTAGACCCTATCTCATACAATTTTCACCATATGAAAATGATTCCAAGAGAAAACTTACTCTAAATTACATTCCAAACAACTTTAATGTTGATACCTAGAGTTATTTTTTCTTGAAAAATCATTTTCTATGTTGAAACGTTATAGGTCATTTTGTCTAAACCCTAATTTGAAAGTCAACTTCCCAAGGCCATAACTTGCTCAATTTTTATGATATGAAAAATTTCCAAGTTGCAAAATCAAATAAAATGTGTCTAATTCAACTTTTATGTTTGGAGTGTGAGCTAATTCAATGTTTTTGAGCATATTATATGAGGTTACATTATAGGTCACTTTTGACCTATACCATTGATCAAGTGATTTTTCCAAACTTCAAAAATGCATAACTCTATCATTTAAAATCCAAATGACATGAAATTGGTGACAATTTTGAGGGTCTTTGAAATAGCTACAACTTTGATGAAGACACGTTTCTCATTTTAAGCCCATATAAAAAGTTAAGCAAGGTGGAATATTAAGACATATGGCTTGACACTTAGAAAAAATTTGATATCTCAAAAATTTCCAAACTTCCACCTCAAATTTCTCCATGTTATAAGCTCCAAATGAGAAAGTGTTGAACATGAAAATTATTCCTCTTGATCTCACCTTTCCAAAGAGCTCAAATTCATTCATTTTGGACAAGGAATGCATAGGCTTCACATGGCATGAACATGGTGACATCACTTGGCAAGGATCAAACTTCAAATCCAAATGCACACTTGCCTTGCAATCCAAGCTGAATTCAGACTATCCAACATTCATTTGTGGACTTATGGCAATGATTTTGTGGGCCTATGCGCGCCCATGCATCCATGCATCATCAATGACCAAATTTGGAAAGTGATTTCAAGTGTGCAAATATCAATGATTTCAGCTATAAATAGAGCCTAAGTTGCTCAGAATTTCACACACATTCGTGCCAGCTTTGATCCCCCATCTCAAACCCTCACTTTGCAAAGGATAAACCTGAGAAATTCATTTGAATTTGAGGTGAATTTTCACTATTTTGAAATTCAAATCTCCGGGAATCCACGACCTTGTAAGCTTCTAATCCTTCTTCTGCAAGCAATTGGAGTGAGATCAAGCACAAGCAAGATCAAGATCAGTTGAATCCAGACCTCCATTGAAGGTATTTTCAAGAAATTTTGATCTCTTCGATTCTCTCAAATTCTTGCTCAATTCTATTGATTCTTTGGTTGTCTGAAGTCCTACCAATGTAGGCAAGAAGATTGAGTTATTTTGAGGTCAAATCGAAGCAACTCAGTTCATGTACCTCAAATTTCAACTCCATGTATCTCTCAATATACTTGGAGTTAGAGTGAATTGAGGCCAGATTCGAGCTTAGTGCCATTATTACTTTGAAATCATGTCCTTGTTTTCAATTTTGGCGATGGTTGATGGTGGACAAGTCCGGTGAGGTCCACCGGAGAAGAAGACCGGAGCTACAGTTTCGGTCATGCGCTGACATGTATCACAACCACAGGATCCTGTTGATTTGTTTTAATCTGGAGCGTGCATTTTAAATACTAATGTTGTGGCGCGCTGACTTGAGACCATGGTGGAACGTGCGTTTCTGGCCACTTGATCTGCCACCTCAATTAATGAGGGAGATCAAGTGGTCCACGTTTTTTCTGATATTTTAATTTTCATTTTTATTGCATTATTTTCAATAATTCATATTAAATTCAATATTGATCCAAAAAATATGGGACTTTCACCAAAAAAATTCAAATATTTTTCTCTTTCATATTCTAAATTAAAATTATTTTTTGGATCATTATTAATATTTTTCATGAATTAATTGATTTTGCATTTGTTTTTAATTGTTAAAAAATATTTTTAAATGTCCAAAAATTATGAAAATTTTTCTCCAAGGTCCTTTGACCTATGATAAATCTCATGGCTATTTATTTGGTGTTTTGATGAGATTTTAGGAATTGGACAAACCATATTGTATTTAAATGCACTAGTTTAGCATTTTAATTTGAATAAATGCCAAATAAATTTGTTGACCAATTGTGATGACTTGTGTATGTTTGACTCTTGTTGTTGGGCATTGGTCAAGGTTGATTTGACTTTGTCAAGTTAATATCATTGGATTTAGGGGACTGATGGAATAAACATTCCATCTCCCAAAAAGAATGGATGATATTAATTTGGTAAAAGTCCTCCTTTGACCAATTTGTGTTTTAATCCATTCCCCTCTCACTTCATCTTATTCCCTTTCTTCATTCATTACATTTGGCTTATAACATCTCAAAGTCCTAATGCTAGTTGATTGAAAAATTGACATGAGTATGGATGAGATTAGGCCACATCTTTTGCATATTCTTTTTGTGTGTGGTATGTTTCATGAGCATGGTCCATTATACTATGTCTCTAACATGTATTAACACCAAAATTCTATTGCCCGACCTCAAATAGTTGTGACTTCTACATAAGTCCAATTACGATTGCTTAACATAGCACTAAATTTGTGACATAAAAGGCATAAGCATTCTAGTTAGTGAGATTGTAAGTCTCCCCTCTTTCATGGTATTGTGTGGAAACTTGGCCTTCTTTCCTTCCTTTGGAAGATGTTTTGGTTCAAGGATTCATGCTTGTGATAAGTGGGTTGAGTGTTTTCCAAATAATGTCTTGAAAGCAAAAGAAAAACAATACTAACTTCTAACTAATTAACTACTAACTTTTAGTTTCAAGCTTTTACTTTAACGCAATTTACTTTTAGCACTCTATTTCATTTGCCATTATATATATCATTCTAATTGTTTATGTTAATACAATTTTCACTTTATCCATTTGGACCATATTGTGTGATATATTTTGTTTGTGTATACTTTACTTGTTTGTGTGGTCTTTGACCATTAATGTACATAATAATAACAAAAACCCTAAAAAACTTTTGAGTGGACTGTTGGCTTGATCTTGGACAAATGGACTTAGAATCTAGGCAACCTTCCTAAGCTAAAGGACTTGGCCAATGCCAACTTGCTGAGAAACCAAGTGCTTGCAATTTGAAATTCATATAATACATCTTTGAAGACATCTCTAAGTTCATCTGCAACATGATCATTGTGAAGCTGTTATTTTGAATCTGTGACTTGTGGAATTCATCTAATACATGGGTTATTTTGAAGAAGATCATGGAATGGATAAGCTTGGATGTCGCCATCTTTATTTGATTCCTTGCTTTTCAAGATAATATAATTGTGCATTTGTGTGTTACTTAATTCTAAAAGTCCAAGGGAATTCTGGGTTTCTATTAACATTCTTGTCTATTGGATTGCTACCCACTTGGTCAGATCTTTTCAACTCTAAACTTTTAATTTTGTGCATAGGATAGTCTCTTCATCTTCTCCTTATTTATTTAATTTCAAAATCTCTCCCTCCATTTTTCAAAATCTTCTTTGTGTGAACTACTTTTATTCTAAACTTTGACGACTTTTGCAAAAAAGATAGAAACCTTTGCCTTATGCTATTGCATTTTCAAACTTCTTTTCTTAAATCAAATCTGTAAATAAACTTAACTATACTTGACTTAAACTTTCAAAAGCCAAAAAGAACTAACTCATTCAAACCATTTTTAGGCCTTTGGGCCTTTCAAACTTAATTTTTGTTAAAAGTAATGCATCCACTTTGAAATTTGTATCACGAACTACGAGGTTTTGATTGCTTATTTTTATGTTGGTATGTAGGCACAAGACCGAAGGTCTTGTCAAACACAAAAATATAATTAATGAATTCTTTTCTCATCCCCCCATTCTATTTGTTTGTAAACATCACTTTGTACAAAATACATATGCACACAAAAAGGGCTCCCTAGGAGTACCTAGGACACTTTGGGTGCTAACACCTTCCCTCTGTGTAACCAACCCCCTTACCTGTGATCTCTGACTTTTTATTAGTTTTGATTTGAAAACTTCTTACTTTTGGGTTTTGTTCGTACTTTTTCCCTTTTCCCTTGGAAACAATAAAAGCGTGGTGGCGACTCTTGTTATTTGATCTCTAGCTCGTCAATAACTTGATGATCATGAATTTCCCGCTACAATAAGAACACCATAAAGGTTGGTTTAGGAATAAATCCTCCATGAGAGGCCCCATCAGATTGACAAGGAGATTGAAGATTAAAATCTCATAATGAAGGCCTTCTAGTGCCACTTATTTTACCGTCATTCATTTATTTTCTTTACTGATAACCAATTTTCTTACTACTATTTTTATTAGGTGAGTATTATATATATGTTATTTGTAAGAACATGTTATTTATATGGGGGCATTATTTTCCCTTAGTCCCTTGTACATGGTGAGAGTTTTTAACGAGGCTCATCATTATATTATTCTTAAGAATCTAAAGTTGTTATCCATTCCCTTTTGCATGAAACCTAAAGGTTCTAGAGAAGACCGCCTTGTACGCAATAAAAATGTTGGATCCCTAAGAGGAATCCTTGTCGCCCTTATAAGGAATCAAAATTTTGGATCCATAAGTGGATCCTTGCAGTCCTTAAAGGCAATAAAAATGTTGGATCGATAAGATGGATCCTTGTCGCCCTTAGTGGTAACCAAAATGCTAGATCCCTAAGAGGTATCCTTGCCGCCTATTAAGGGAATATACAAATGATGGACTTACAAAAGAATATCTCATCCGCCTTCTAAGGAAATATACGAATGGTATACTTCCACATGAATACTTTTTTCGCCTCTTAAGGCAATATAGAATGTTGGACTTCCACTAGAATATTCTTGTTGCCTCTTAAGAAAATATGTGAATGTTGGACTTCCAGATGAAGATCCTTGCCACCTATTAAGGCAATATGCGAATGATAGACTTTCTCAAGAAGACCTTAGCCCCTCTTAAGGGCAATATAATTGTACTATCCACCGAGAGCCATCCCATTTTAAGTATCACCCAAAAGACGCGAATAAAAACTAACCCAAGACACTTAACTTAAAGTCTTGTTTGAGGGTGTAGTACCTCAAATTTGCCCTCCTCATTCATGCATTCATTTTAGGTCATTTAACATTTCATATTGCATTTCATCATGTCAATCAGAATTAGCTCCAAGAGTTTGTCTTCCAAGAAGCTTGGATATCATCCAAGTCACTTTGTGGGTTCTATCTGAATGATCAGTCAACACAAGAGAAATTGTGCATCAACTAGGGTTTTTCTCAACACTCAAGGAAGTTTGTATTCATCTGGGTATCAAGGGTGTATCACCATCCTCATGACCTTTCTTTCCTCAAATTTTCATTTCTTATCAGCAAAGTTCATCTGAATTAGGGTTTGACCTCTGGTCAACTTTGGTCTACTGAAGCAGTCAAAGTAGGGTTCCTCAAGGATTGAGATGCATTCTTGGCTTGAAGGTCTTATGGATGTTGTGTAAGAGCTCTTGGGAGCTAGGGTTTCATTTTCAGAGGTTTTCTTTAAAAGATCAAGCTTAATGGGCTCAGTACAGTTCAAAATTCAACTGTGAAGTCAAAAGTCAACTGTTGGTCAACTAAGGGTCAAATGGCTAGGGAATGACTTGAGATACTTCCAACATATTCAAATGGGGTCTATTCATCATTCAAAACATTAATCTTGAAGGAACAAAGGTACAATGCACAGGTTACCAAATTTGGAAAGATGTTCCTGAGCTGTCATGCTCGCTAGGTGAGCAGAATGGTTCGCCTAGCGAGCCCTAAAATAAGCCACCAGAGTCACCTGCGCCCAGAAGAAACTTCATGAGTTGTCATGCTCGCTAGGCGAGCAATCCTTCGCTAGGCGAAGCCCACGCTTCCTCCTTCGCTCCAGCGAGCCTTGATGATGTTGCTACTGGAATTGCTCGCTACCTGCTCGCCGGATGCTCGCCTAGCGAGTAATTGCTAGCTATGCTTTTATCCAAGTCTGGGAGTGTTCGCTGGAACCTCGCTGAGTGCTCGCCTAGCGATCCCCTCGCTACCTCACTCGCCTAGCGAGCTTGCTGATGTACCAAGCAAATTGTCAAAAGCAAGGGCGGTTTTGAACTTTTTCTCAGACATGACAGTTGTAGATCTTTGTCTCCTCTTTCCAAAAAGTCATATTTTAAGGCCATATGATGAATGGTTGAAGAGTTATGGTTCTTGAATGGTGAAGTGTGCATGAAGGCTTATAAAGGCATAACTTGAGATTGACAGGTCCAATTGGTGTGGCTCTTTTTGCTATGGTTTTGTTTAGAGAAATACTTCAAAATGGCATGCAAAATGACCTATAATTTTGCATGATTCATCAATGGTGCAAGTCATTTTTCAAGCTTTCTTGCATGAAAAGTCAAAAGGACACAAGTTGACATCATGGAATATTCTCACATGCCAATCATTGGGAATTTATTCAACATTATTTTTTGGGCCAAATCCACCTTGGAATTTGAGCCCATGCATTCCCACATGTGTGGAAGAGTCATGCATGCACAAAAATTGCACCTTTGCAAAATTGACATTAAACATCATTTTGTGTTATTTCTTTCATAATCATGATTAATCAAGTCTCAAGGGAAGATTAATGCATTAAACAAGGTTTTCCATGTACAAATAAGGGGGGTATTCCCAAAAATAACCAAAAATGATCATGGACTTGAACCTCTTTCATTTGAGCCCACCAAGCCATAAAAATCAGGGGATAAACTTTGAAAATATCATTAAGCAAAAACCCTAATTCGTGGAACCTCCATACACTCTGAAAAACTCACTTTCCAAAAATATATCATACTTTTTTCTCATCAAATCTCTCCATACATCCATGGAAAATGAAAACCAATAGCATATTCTTGATCTACACACTCTAAGGATCACAAACCACCCTTCATTTGAGTCATTCCAAGCAGTTTCTAAACAGAGCTTTAATGGAGGTTGCTTCTTGAATCTCAAGATCTGGACCGTTTCAAGCACAACCAACGGTAGCAAACATTCATAGAAGTTCAAGGGAGGTATTCTGGAGCTTATCTCATCACCATACTGAAGTTTCGAAGGCGCCATTTCCGGTAACTCAAATTTCGACTCTTTTATTTTGCTCATTTTTTATGCCTAAATGAAACTACATGCTATGGTGATGATGTAGATGTGTTTACTTTTTAAAATGATGCAATATTGAGTGAGAAATCTGGATTTAAAGTTTTGATGTTCAAACTTGTTGGTTGTGATTGGAGAGATTGGTGAAGATTCATGAAAAACTAATAGGATTTTTGAGTTCCAAGCATATGTTTTAGGGGGGTAGCCCCATTTTCGTGAAGTTCCGGGTCTCGCGTGGAGGAGGCCGCCGCCGTGGGTGGCCGGAATCCTACCGGCGTTACTGTTCATGGCCGGAGTGTCTTGAGGGAGAAGACGATCTCATGGCCGTTGGATCGCTTTGACTTTATTTGACTTTTCTTTTGATCCAAAGGCCCACTTTTTTTCTGATTTTCATTTTTATTTATTTTATTTAGTCACTTAAGTGACTTGTGTGACCAATTGGTATTGTTGCATATGTGTCACATGTCATGTACATATTTCACCCTGTTTTATTTTATTTTTAAAAAATAGCAAAAACACTTAAAAAAATCTGAAATTTTTTGTGAGTGATCCCTGATGAGTCCTTGATTTTTTGGTACCATTTCCCAATTATTTCATGACACGTGGAATTTAATATGAATTTCTGATTCATTTATGTGCATTTTAGACCATTTGCATTCAAACCTTCATGAAATTCCATATTTTAACCATTCTGACCCAAGCTTTTGCACACACCATCCTCGTACATGATACTAAGATGTGGTAACTGTATTGGTTATTTTCTATGTCATTTTGCTAGGGTTTGACACATGAATTTAAATATTGCACTTTAGGACATGTTTTTGTATTCTCAATTTCTCAATTTTTGTTTTCGTATCAAATGAATCTGGACGCTCCTGATTTTTTGCATGATGTTTATATATGCTCAGTGAAACCTTGTGTTAAATTCCCATGAATTTAGGATGCATTTTCAATTTGATTTGGATTTTTGAAGTTGATGTTTGCATTTTAGTCCCTATTTTGACGCTTGCTTAGCATGAGGCACTTGTGCCACTTCCTTTGAATGTTGAAACCAAACCTTTTGCACATGTTTTAGTATGTATGTCATGTCTTGATGTATGGATCCTTGCCCCCTGACTTTGAGTTTTGATACCCTTTTGATGCATTTGTTTGACAAGAGGTTTAGGCCTCCTATCCTTGGTTGTTTTTGTGAACTTTTGTGAACTTTAATAGCATGATTCATGTGTTTACACTTTGATTCTGGTTTGGTGCCTTTGCACATATGTTCTCCCCTGTTCTATGATGCTTATATCAAGTCTTTGTGCATTTATTCATAATGAGCTCCTTTTTGCATTCATTTGAGCATGAAAGACGCATTAGAGTTTCATGATACACTTTGTTTGATTTTGATCCAAAAGTGATTCTATGCTTATGATATGAACTTGGAGGTTTACATATTGATTACATAGCTCATTTGACATGCTTATGATGTGCATACCTTGCTGCCATGTTCATTTCATCTTGACACATAATTGCATGAACTTGTCTATAATGCTTTTGTCGCATTTTGAGGTGCTTTGAACATGATTGACTTCCACTTTGCTAAGTTGGATTTAAATGACTTTTGATTGATATTTTAGGAGTCATTTGGTTCTGTTTATGTGCTTGATTGTCTAGTCCTTGACCCTTGCCTCATGCCTTTACTTTTTATGACTCATTGTTGAAGTTGAAGCACTTTGAACTTGTATGTTGACTTGTTTGACTTTGATGCATCTTTGGATGTTTAGTGCTTTTTGCTTTGATCTTGTTGAGTTGAGTTCTTGAGACACTTATTGAATTGATGTCACTTCTGACTTGGTGCTATTGTATCCTCCTTTCATCATTCATGCTTTGTTATGACATGCCTTCTATTGCATCCGTGCACTGTTTACCTGACACTGTTGTTGCTATGATTCTTCTGTTTGGTGCAACTCTTGATTGCACCCCATCTTGTTATTCTAACTTCTTTGTCGAGTTTTTGGGAGGGCTCACATGACTCTTGAAGAGATAGCTTGCTTGGTATTCCACTTTATTTGTGGGATACCATTTGGAGATTTATTCTGATTGCTTTGCTGACTTGCTTTCTTTGATGGTGCTAGCTTGAGAGATCTCTGGGTTTCTTGTTTCCTTAGTTGTTGTTACTTCGGATCTTTATCCGTGTGGTAGATCTCTTGATCCCTTTTACATCTTTCCATCATTTTATCGCTTTCTTAGCTGGAAGACCTCGATAGGAGGCAATGTTTTTGTGTGTTTACTTTTGTGCCCAAAGACCTCCAAGAGGAGGAACCAGTGCTAAAGACCTCCATGAAGAGGCAATTGGCGGATAAAAGGGATTAGTAGTCAATCCCCCGTTATTCAGTGTGTCGTTCTTTATGCTCGCACTACGTGTCGATGCTTCAGAACAAAAGCCCAAGATCTTTTGTCCGGTCAGTCAGTGGAGAGGGTTCCATCTCTCTGAACCCCCACGCTTTGTCATGAGCTCACCCTGTCCAGGGTTAAGAGCTATGAGGTCTTATCCTCATTACCCTTTTGATCTGCTCACCCTGACGTTCAATGTCAGTGGTCAAGAGCCCATTTGATTACCTTTCCATGGCTTGTTTGTCGAGGTTGATATGACCCCTCTTGACTAAAGCCCTACCCATGTATGTTTGAGCCCCCTTGTTGGTGCGTTTACTTTACGCTATATGTTTTTGTGTGGTGTGATCGTCTCCCCATAGGATTGCTAGGCTTCTTATAGTCTCTCGTTTGCATGTCAATTTAGGAAGCACGGTTCCTTCGTCTAGGACTTCCTTTTTGCACGAGCATTCCTAAAAGACAAACAAACTCTTTGATTTTCTTTTCTTAAGAACACGTTAACTCCTTATACTACAGGTGAGTAAGTCTCCAAAGGTCGATCATCCGGTAGATTGCGTAGTAACGTCGTTCATCTAAAAAACACAAAACAAACAAAAATAGGTTAGCCGAGCTACGGTGCTCTGATTCTCAATCCTTCTTGAGATACGTATGCAGCCGGGTAGGGCCTGTGCGAGCAATAACTCTTTCTTTTCCCTACTTTGATTTTCTCTCTTTCGCATCGCATATAGGACTTTTTATACACACTTTAGACATAAATAGCAAGCGTGGATCCTGTGGAGTACCACAGACGTGAAGGGGTGCGATAACCTTCCCTTCACGTAACCGGCCCCCTTACTCGGTTTTACTTGGTTCGAGACTTTGTTTTATCCGTTCCCTCTTGGTTATGCAGTACTACCTTTCCCTCCTCTTGGGATAAAAGTACATAGCTGGAGACTCTATTCTTTTTTCCGCGCCACCTCTTTTCGCGTTTGTACTTGGATTCGGGAAATCTGGGGAGCGACAGCTGGCGAGTTTGCTGGGGATTTATTTTCCCTAGTGGGCCTTTCCTAGCGTTTGTTTGTTTATTGTCTATTGTGTGTTATTTATTTATTGCTTTGCATACTTATCTGCTTGCATTGCATCCTATGTGCACTTTACTGCTTCATGCATGTTGTGTTGGCTGTGTATCTGTTTCGCTGTTGGGTGGGAGTCACAAGAGGTAAAAGGCCCAATACACAGGCTATGAGTGAACTTTCGGACACCTAGGAATAAAGTGATTCATGGGAAGCGGGTGGTATGACGCCACTTAGCGGAACATGGTATCACGAGCAGTTCAGATTCTGATGGGGTATTATCGTTGCATACACCTGGTGTGCATATGATGATATTCTTGAAAGGATTGTTTATCCTGCGTTTCTCTTGACCTTACCCTGGCCTAGATTACACCCGTGAGTGGGGCGGGAATGAATCATTTACAGGTACTGATGTTGACTTGTTTTGATGGTGACTTGTTCTGTTGGTGACCGTGTCCTGTTGGTGACTTTTGTTTGGTTCTTGTTGGTGACCGTTGGTTCTGAAGTATGGGTTCTAAGTTGATGACTGTGTTCTATGGTTCCCGGTTCCAAATTCATGCTGAAGTTCTGATCCTGTGCCTTGTGATACACAACCAACCAGCCATTGTTTCATCATTTTGCATCATAGCATGTTTATTTTCAAAAAAAATAATGCATAAAAAAGAAAAAAAAGTTAACCCGCATATGCATATCATTTTTCAGGTTTATTCGGGAGTCTGTTCACACCGAGAGATGGCTGGCATTCCAGAGTTGAAGAGGAAGACTTGCACCTATATCTTTTACCGTGAGTCGTTGACATCTTTGGAAGAATTGGGTAATCTCGTGACCGACCGTAATCAGAAAGTTTTTGATGATCAGTATGGGGATATCTTGGCATTATTGAAGATGGTGGTTGATCCGGTACCTCTGCAGACTCTCTTACAGTTCTATGATCCCGAGCTTCGTTGCTTTACTTTTAAGGACTACCAGCTAGCTCCCACTCTTGAAGAGTATTCCATCCTTATGAATGTCCGAATCAAAAATAGAGTACCTTTCCTGGATGTGCCAAAGGAGGTGGATTTCAAAGTTGTCGCTAAGGCTCTTTACTTGAGCATCAAGGAAGTGAGCGATAATTGGAAACCAAGCGGTGATGTTGTGGGCTTATCCTTGAAGTTCTTGGTAAGGATGGCTAAGGAAGAAGAAAAGAAAGGAAATTGGATAGCTTTCAACGCTCAGTTGGCTGTCATGATTTATGGAGTTATTCTGTTCCCTAGTATGCCTAGTTTCGTGGACCTGGCAGCAATCACTATTTTCATTGGAGGAAACTCGGTGCCTACCTTGTTAGCTGACACTTATTATGCGATACACAGCAGGCATGGTAAGTGTGGAGCTATCAGGTGTTGTCTCCCGTTGCTACTCAAGTGGTTCTTGTCTTTTCTACCAACCAATGGACCGTTTGTGGATATTCAGAATACTCATAAATGGACTCAGAGGATCATGTCGCTCACATCTTATGATATCAAGTGGCAAGCTTATAGGATTAATGTGCGCAACGTCATTATGAGTTGTGGAGAGTTTCACAATGTTCCACTCATAGGAACTAGGGGTTGCATCAACTACAACCCGGTTCTTTCTCTCCGTCAGTTGGGTTTTGTCATGAATGAAAGGCCGCAAGATGTCGAGATAGCTGAAAATGTGTACTTTGAGAAGCGGAGCGATCCAGCAAGATTGGAGCAAGTGGGAAAAGCTTGGGAGAATATTGGTATAAAAGATGGATCTGTTTTAGGGGGGAAGTTTGCAATTGCTATGCCTGCTTACACTGAGTGGGTCAAGGAAAAAGTTGGGACTTTGTTGCTACCATATGACCGGATAGAACCATTACAAGAGCAACCGCCTTTGATCCTTTCTGAGAGTGTGCCTGCTGAGTATTACAAACACGCCTTAATGGAGAATCGCCAGTTGAAAGAAAATGAACAAGAGATTCGAATGGAGTTTTACAAAGCAAAAGCTGATAGGCTGAATTTGGCTCATAAACTTAAAGGAGTGCAAGGTGAAAGTTCTAGTAGATCAAGAAACAAAAAGAGGTCCTATGATGAGATAGAAACAATGTTGGATGAAGAACACCATGAACGCTTGAGATTACAAAAAGCGGAAGCCAATTACAAAAAGAAGATACGAGACTTAGAAAGACAGCTTAAGGACAAAGATTCTCAGTTGAAGAAAGAGGTATATCTGAGGCATGCAGCAGAGAGCCAGCTCAGAGGAAGTGACATCCGTGCATCTCATTTCTAAGAGGAAGTTGTTGAACTTAGGGTGCAACTGAAAGATAAGCTCACCCCACTACCTGAGTGTTTAGAGTGTGACCGTTTAATGGATCAGTGCTAGTATTTGAAGACTCTCATTCCTGAAGGATGACTTCCCTAGTTTGTCTTGTTGTTTATTTTGAGAATCACCTCCAGGATTGTTGGATAGGATTCCTTGTTCTACACTGATGAACTAGATCTTTGCTTGAACTATGTTTGTATGAACCTTATTTCTTATGCCTATGGATGAGATTGTTGATGTTTCACTTTTGCTTGTCGTCCAGTGTATGTTGCTTCTTTGTTGTTTATGTTCCGCTTACGGGTGCAGATTTCCATTTTTCAAAGGTGGACGAGACTCTTGAATACCTGAGAAATGATAAAACATAGCATACGCATCATACACATATCATTCTTGCATCATTACAGGTGTTCTTGAAGAGGATTTCTCATTCTTGTTCCCGTTTCAGTCAGGATTATTGAGTATCGTCCGCACCGTTACGCAACAAGGCAGAATCAACAGAAGATCATGGATCAATTTCAAGCAAATCTAGCAGAGATGAGGATCAACATGGCCCAGTTCATGAGTATGATGCAAGGGGTAGTGCAAGGACAAGAGGAACTCCGAGCCTTGGTCCAGAGACAAGAAACTGTGATTCCCCCTGTCGGTCAGAATCCGCCAGAAGGAACCCCTGTCAATGACACCGTTGCTGCTACCAGCCCTGTCAACAACTATGCTACTAGTGACGAATTGCGTGGTATTAGAATCAATGGACAACCCATCATTACAGAGGCTGCTAATGCTCGAGCGGCACGTGCTCCAGTTCACCATCCTTCTCATTTGGTTGACAAGCAAGAAGATATGTTCACTATTCTCAGTGATGATGATGAATTCGGAAAGGCGGAAGCGAGAGATAGAAAGGTTGACGCCCTTGCTGAAAAGATCCGCGCCATGGAGTGCCAGAATTCTTTGGGCTTTGATGTTATTAACATGGGTTTAGTTGATGGGTTGAGGATCCCGTACAAGTTCAAAGTGCCATCTTTCGACAAGTACAATGGCACTTCTTGTCCCCGAACTCATGTGCAAGCTTACTACCGGAAGATATCCGCTTATACTGATGATGAAAAAATGTGGATGTACTTTTTCTAAGACAGCTTGTCTGGAGCCTCTTTGGATTGGTACATGGACTTAAAAAAAGAATCTGTCAGAAGCTGGAGAGAGTTAGGTGAAGCTTTTCTGAGGCAGTACAAGCATAACATGGACATGGCTCCAAGCAGAACCCAGTTGTAGAGTTTGTTTCAAAAGACCGGTGAGAGTTTCAAGGAATACGCCCAGAGGTGGCGTGAACTAGCTGCGAGAGTACAACCTTCGATGTTGGAGAGAGAATTGACTGATATGTTCATTGGAACCCTGCAAGGTGTATTCATGGATCGTATGGGAAGTTGCCCATTTGGTAGTTTTTCGGATGTTGTGATTTGCGGAGAAAGAACTGAAAGTCTTATCAAAGCGGGAAAAATCCAAGACCCTGGTTCTTCAAGTTCTTCAAGTGCTAAGAAACCATTTTCAGGGGCACCCAGAAGGAGAGAGGGTGAGACAAATGCTATACATAATAAGAGAAATGGAAACAGAGGACAACAATACCGTTAAGTTGTTGTTGTGACTATTCCAGCAACCGAACCTCAACAACAACAAAGAGGACAACCACAACAACAACAACAATGCCAATTCCAACCAAGACAAAGAATGCCAGATCGTCATTTTGATCCGTTGCCAATGACTTATGCTGAATTACTCCCTGAACTGCTCAGGTTAAAGTTTGTTGAACTTCGCACTATGGCTCCATTAACAAGGATTCCCGCTGGTTATGATGCTAATGTCCGTTGTGATTTTCATTCTAGTGCGCCAGGGCACCACATCGAGAATTGTCAGGCTTTTAACCATAAAGTTCAAGATTTGATTGATGCCAAGACGATTAACTTTGCTCCTACTCTGAATGTGGTGAATAATCATATGCCTCAGCATGGAGGGTCCAGAGTAAATGGTGTGGAAGATGGGGAAAATTTGAACTTGGTAGACGATGTTAATGATGTTCAGACTTCGTTGTTTGTAGTGAAGGAACGTCTGCTTAGAGGGGGAGTATTCCCGGGATGTGACAAGAATTGTTCAGATTGTGGTAATCATGAAAACGGCTGTGTGAAATTGAAAGAAGGTATCCAGGAACTGATGAATGAAGGTTGTTTATAGTTTGATCGAGTAGTGAAAGACCGTGAAGAGGTATTGACTGTTACCATTTACTTTACACCGTCAGAAGGTCCTGTACGTGCTCTAAGAACTATTAGTGTGCCTGTGACTATTGGTACTCCTGTGACCGTAGCTGCGCCCATGACCATATCTGCTCCGGTGACTGTTGGTTTTCCCGTGATTATTAATGCTCCAGTAACTATCAGTACTCCTACCACCATTGCTGCTTCTAGTGGAAGACTTTTTGAGAATAGTAGAGCAATTCCGTGGCAATATGACAATGCTTTTTGCAGAAATAGAAGACCAGAGAATCAGACCAGATCAGTAAATCATACTCCAGTGACGGTTGGTTCGTCAAATAAGACTCCAGTAACAGTTGGTTCGGCTGTGGGTAATGTGGGAGGACCCGGAGGATTTACGAGAAGTGGTCGTTTGTTTGCACCACAGGTTCCGAGGATAACAATGCTGAGGCTCTTGCTAGAACAAAAGGAAAACAAGTTGTAGTTGAAGAAGAACCAGTACGAACGGAAGTGCCCGAGAGTTCTTTTGAGGAGGACGTGGAGGAATTTATGAGAATTATCAAGAAGAGTGGTTACAAGATCGTGGATCAGTTGAACCAGACACCGTCAAAAATCCCTATTCTCTCCCTGTTGATGTGTTCCGAGGCACATCGTAACGCCCTGTTGAAAATGTTGAATATGGCTTATGTGCCTCAAGAGATTTCTGTTAACCAGCTTGAAGGCGTTATTGCAAATGTTAACACGAGACATGGTTTGGGATTCACGGATCTAGACTTGACACCTGAGGGTCGCAATCACAATAGAGCTCTGCATATCACGATGGAATGCAAAGGCGCGGTTTTGTCTCATGTTTTGGTTGATATCGGTTCTTCTTTGAATGTGCTGCCCAAAAAAGGCTCTGAGTAAGCTTGATGTCGAGGGGGTTGTTCTCACACCAAGTGACCTTGTTGTCCGTACTTTTGATGGATCCAAGCGATCAGTTTTTGGTGAAGTCACGTTGCCTGTGAAGATCGGCCCGGAAGTGTTTAATATTGTCTTCTACGTAATGGATATTCAACCAGCATATAGTTGTATGTTGGGGCGTCCCTGGATACATGGAGCCGGAGCAGTTTCTTCGACTCTCCACCAAAAGCTAAAATATGTGTGGGATGGTCAAGTTGTGACCGTGTGTGGCGAAGAGGACATCTTTGTGAGCCATTTATCCTCCTTCAAATATGTGGAGATGGATGGCGAAATTCATGAAACTTTATGTCAAGCTTTTGAGACTGTCAGTATTGAGAAGGTGGCTTTTGTTGAACAGAAGAAACCAGGTACCTCGATCGCGTCCTATAAACAAGCTCTGGAGGTCATTCATTCAGGTAACGCGAAAGGCTGGGGCAAGGTAATTGATGTGCCCGTAAAAGAATACATGTTTGGCATTGGTTATCAACCTTTTCAATCATCAGAGCAGGGTGTCCAGAATCAGAAAGGGCCGTGTACTTTCACTAGTGCTGGATTGATGAATCACGGGGATGTCTTTGCAACAGACAATGAAGATGGTGACAGTGGTTGTGATATGGATAATTGGGTGCGCCTGTGTTCTCCAGGGGAGAAGATCAACAATTGGACTGTTGAAGAAATAGTCCAAGTTACTCTTCAGACAGAGTAATTGTCTTTTGTTTTTCATTTTGCATGAAAGCCCTATGCTCTGCCCAAGGCATAGTGGTTCATTGTAGGGCCACATCATGTTTTGAATTTTCAATGATTATCATCAATAAAGGACGTTTTGCAATCAAATTTGTGTTCACTGTCTTTCTGTTTTTATTACTTTCATTTTCAAAACAATAAAAATGGCAATTTTTTTTGTGACTTCCTTGAACTCTTTTCTAAAATAAAGCATGAAACATCGTTCGTGCAGAATTGATCTTGCGGATTCCATTAAAAACAGTTCTGTTATGGCTTAGTATGACTTCGATAATCCCATTTACCAAGCCGAAGAGGAGAGTGAAGAAGATTGTGAACTCCCCAAAGAATTGGCCAAACTATTGAAACAGGAGGAAAGGGTCATTCAACCTCATCAGGAAGAGTTGGAAGTCATTAACCTCGGTACTGAGGACGCAAAGAAAGAGATCAAGATAGGGGCTGCTTTAGAGGAAAAGGTCAAGAGAGGGTTGATTGAAATGCTGTAAGAATATGTGGATGTATTCGCATGGTCGTATCAAGATATGCCTGGTTTGGATACAGATATTGTGGTGCACAGGCTACCTCTCAGAGAAGATTGTCCTTCGGTAAAGCAGAAGCTTCGCAGAACTAGTCCTGATATGGCTGTCAAGATCAAAGAGGAGGTTCAGAAACAGTGGGATGCAGGTTTTCTAGCAGTTACCAATTATCCCCCTTGGGTGGCCAACATCGTACCCGTGCCAAAGAAGGATGGTAAAGTCAGAATGTGTGTCGATTACCGAGATTTAAACAGAGCCAGTCCGAAAGATGACTTCCCATTACCTCACATTGATGTATTGGTCGATAACACTGCTCAGTCCTCGGTTTTCTCTTTCATGGATGGATTTTCTGGCTATAATCAGATCAAGATGGCGCCAGAAGACATGGAGAAGACGACATTCATTACACCTTGGGGCACGTTCTGTTATAAGGTAATGCCATTTGGGTTGAAGAACGCCGGTGCTACCTACCAAAGAGCTATGACGACTCTCTTTCATGACATGATGCACAAAGAAATTGAAGTGTACGTGGATGATATGATTGCGAAGTCTCAGACAGAAGAGGAGCACTTGGTAAACTTGCAAAAGTTGTTTGAAAGATTGAGAAAGTTCAAACTGAGGCTGAATCCAAACAAGTGTACATTTGGAGTGAGATCTGGAAAGCTGTTAGGTTTCATTGTCAGTGAGAAAGGGATTGAGGTTGATCCAGCGAAAGTAAAAGCTATTCAAGAAATGCCTGAACCAAGAACGGAAAAGCAGGTTCGTGGGTTTTTAGGGAGGCTGAACTACATTGCGCGGTTCATATCTCACCTAACAGCTACGTGCGAACCGATATTTAAATTGCTAAGAAAAGATCAAGCAATCAGGTGGAACAATGATTGTCAAAAAGCTTTTGATAATATAAAAGAATATTTGCAGAAACCTCCAGTTCCTGGGAGGCCTCTGATAATGTACCTTTCAGTAACAGAGAATTCTATGGGGTGTGTATTGGGACAACATGACGAGTCTGGTCGAAAAGAGCATGCAATATACTACCTTAGCAAAAAGTTTACCGACTGTGAAACAAGATATTCGCTGCTCGAGAAAACTTACTGCGCTTTGGCATGGGCTGCTCGCCGACTAAGACAATATATGTTGAACTATACTACCTTGTTGATTTCTAAGATGGACCCAATAAAGTATATCTTTGAAAAGCCAGCTCTTACCGGACGAGTGGCTCGTTGGCAGATGATTTTGACAGAGTATGATATCCAGTACACGTCGCAAAAGGCCATCAAGGGTAGTATTCTGTCTGATTACCTTGCCGAGCAACCAATTGATGACTATCAGCCGATGATGTTTGAATTCCCCGATGAAGATATCATGTACTTAAAGATGAAAGATTGTGAAGAGCCTCTTGTCGAGGAAGGACCGGATCCCGATGACAAGTGGACACTGATGTTTGATGGGGCGGTAAATGTGAATGGAAATGGTGTTGGGGCAGTACTCATTAATCCTAAAGGTGCACACATACCTTTTTCCGCCAGATTGACTTTTGAAGTAACCAACAACGAAGCTGAGTACGAGGCCTGTATCATGGGGATTGAGGAAGCCATCGATCTAAGGATCAAAACTATGGACATTTGTGGAGATTCTGCTCTAGTGATTAACCAAGTCAATGGAGACTGGAATACTCATCATCCGCATTTGATTCCTTATAGAGATTACACCAGAAGGATCCTGTCTTTCTTCAAGATAGTAAAGTTGTATCATGTACCCCGAGATGAAAATCAAATGGCTGATGCCTTAGCCACATTGTCTTCCATGATTAAAGTTCATTGGCAGAATCATGTGCCACACGTTGCTGTGAATCGACCCGAGAGGCATGCGTATGTGTTTGCAGCCGAGTCTGTTATTGATGAGAAGTCGTGGTTTTATGATATTAAGAATTTCCTCAAAAGCCAAGAGTATCCTGAAGGAGCGTCAAAGAATGACAAGAAGACACTGAGAAGGCTAGCTGGAAGCTTTTACTTGAACAAGGATGATGTGTTGTACAAGAGGAACTTTGACATGATTCTGCTCAGATGCGTGGTTAGACACGAAGCAAACATGTTAATGCAGGAAGTACACGAGGGATCTTTCGGTACCCATGCTGGTGGTCATGCAATGGCCAAGAAGTTGTTAAGAGCTGGATATTACTGGATAACCATGGAATCTGATTGTTTCAAATACGCTCGGAAGTGCCATAAATGTCAGATCTATGCAGATAAAGTGCATATACCACTAAACCCTTTGAATATTATGAATTCTCCTTGGCCATTCGCGATGTGGGGCATCGATATGATTGGAAAGATTGAACCTACTGCTTCTAATGGACATCGCTTCATCCTAGTCGCGATTGATTACTTTACCAAGTGGGTGGAAGCAGCTTCCTATGCCAATGTTACCAGACAAGTGGTTGCTCGATTCATTAAGAAAGAAAATATCTGTCGTTATGGGGTTCCTGAGAGAATCATCACTGATAATGGTTCGAATCTCAATAACAAGATGATGAAAGAGCTTTGCAAAGACTTTAAGATCGAACACCACAATTCTTCTCCTTACAGACCAAAGATGAATGGTGCTGTAGAGGCGGCAAACAAGAACATTAAGAAGATTGTGCAAAAGATGGTTGTGACGTACAAGGATTGGCATGAGATGTTGCCTTTCGCTTTGCATGGGTATCGTACCTCAGTGCGTACGTCAACCGGGGCAACTCCGTTTTCACTTGTGTATGGCATGGAGGCAGTCTTGCCAGTAGAAGTTGAAATCCCTTCTTTGAGGGTGATGATGGATGTAAAACTTGACGAGGCTGAGTGGGTTCAAGCCAGGTTTGATGAGTTAAATTTAATTGAGGAAAAGCGATTAGCAGCTGTGTGCCATGGACAACTATATCAGAGAAGGATGAAGAAGGCCTTTGATCAGAAAGTGCGTCCTCGAAGCTATCAGATAGGTGACTTAGTTTTGAAGAGGATCCTTCCTCCCGGTACAGATAACAGGGGCAAGTGGACTCCGAATTATGAAGGTCCATATGTTGTTAAAAAGGTCTTTTCTAGTGGAGCCTTGATGCTTACAACTATGGATGGTGAAGATTTTCTGTCTCCTGTGAATTCAGATGTAGTCAAAAAATACTTCGCATAAACTGACCCGCTGGACAAAGAAAGAAAGTCCAGGCAAAAAAAGGGCATCCCGGCGAACCAAGAGAAAAAGAAAAGAAAAAGGTTCAGGAAAAAGTTAGGGATAAAGAATAAAAATAATATGTACACCCGATAAGTCGAAAACCTGGAAAGGCGGCTTAGGCAAAAATGGGTATCCCGGTGGATTGAAAACCTGAAAAGGAGGTCCAGGCAAAAGAGGGATTAAAGCGAAGACTACAGTCTGAGTTATCTGTACTTCATCGCGCTTCAGTGTCTACCATCTTGAAGGATATGATCGGTCCAATCACTCTTCTCAGAAAGCAAAGAATTTGGGGGAAATTGAAGATCTATGAGTCATAACAGAATTGGAAAATAGTGGAATGTCATGTTCACATTGCCAATAGGATAGTTTATTTTCTCTTTTGGCGCAATTACCTCTTCCTAGGAATTGCTTCCTGATGTATTTGCCTTTATAGGCCATTTTCAATCAATAAAAGTCGTTATTCAGTCAAATTGCTCTCTTGTTTTTTTTATTCTACTGTTTTGTTTGCAAAAAATGTCTGAATTGTTGATAAACATTGCATCTAAAAAACATGAAGGCTAGACAATGACGTGCGGAAAGATAAAACATCTGAAAATCATTTTGAATGTTGAGTACACTTGAGTATATTTTGTCCATACGATCCCCTGGGGCATGTATGTCCTGCCGTTTTGCAGGTTACTATCTTTGATTGATGGCTAAAGCAGATGAGCCAAAGTTTGTTCGAAGGAAGACCCTGTTGTTTCAACACTGTCCAGTTGTGTAAGAAGTTGGGTCATCTAAGTCGAGTTCAGAATTTGTTTCCCCAGCATGGTCGAGAGGTTGGTGTTTTCCCAACAAGTGACTCCCCAGTTGAGTTGGTTTCTCTACCGTTCTGAGAATGTCAGATCAGTAAGTATCCTCAGCAGAATTGTTGTATGTCCCCACAGAGTTGGAAGATCGAATCAGAAATTGTGTGCTCAGTAAAGTGATCATTTGCTTTCCCAGCAGGAGTTTCCCTCCCTTTGCATCTTGCATGTAGTAATCATCATTTGCATTCGCATTCTCAAATCGCGTAGCATTTCCATTCAGTATGGAGCATTTCGCCATGGAAAACTCAAACATATGCATACATGTATTAAACCAGATTGGATCATATCTCCGGAAGAGACGGATCATTTTTCAACATCAGTGTAGCACATTTGCAGCAGTTGCTCTTGGCAACATTCAGAATCGATAATCCCAGTGAGATTTATTTTCTCACCAGTCCGTGAAAGGAAAGCTTGATTCTCTTCCGATGTAGTCACCAGTAAGTGTCTGCCTTATTTTGACATATGTAAATATCATCCTTGCGATACCGGTAAGTGTCGTGTTGATCCCCGTAAATGTCTGTGCTTTTCTTTGATGTCGGAGAACATCATCTTTCAATGTCGATAAACGTCGAATTCCAATCGTTGGCCGTCAATAAATGGCATGTCTCTCATGGTGTCTACAAAAAATCGTTCTGTCAACACCCGTATGTGTCCTTTCCTTTTTTTGGTGTCGGTAAACATCACTGTTCGATGTCGGTAAACATCAACCGTTTGTTAACCATCGGTAAATGGTTTTGTCGTTTAAATAATTGTGTGTTTTCGATATCCGTAAATATCGAGTATTTCATTTTCGCCATCGGTAAATGGTTTCGTTTTATACATGTATTCTTTCCCTGGTGTCTGTAAACATCTTTGTTCGATGTCGGTAAACATCGAGTTCCTTCCCAATCATCGGTAAATGTCTGGTCTTGTTTCACTTATAAACATCATTGTTCGATGTCGGTAAACATCGAGTTCTTTCCCAGTCATCGGTAAATGTCTGGTCTTGTTTCGCTTATAAACATCTTTGTTCGATGTCGGTAAACATCGAGTTCCTTCCCAGTCATCGGTAAATGTCTGGTCTTGTTTCACTTATAAACATCATTGTTCGATGTCGGTAAACATCGAGTTCCTTCCCAGTCATCGGTAAATGTCTGGTCTTGTTTCGCTTATAAACATCTTTGTTCGATGTCGGTAAACATCGAGTTCCTTCCCAGTTATCGGTAAATGTCTGGTCTTGTTTCACTTATAAACATCATTGTTCGATGTCGGTAAACATCGAGTTCCTTCCCAGTCATCGGTAAATGTCTGGTCTTGTTTCTCTTATAAACATCTTTGTTCGATGTCGGTAAACATCGAGTTCCTTCCCAGTCATCGGTAAATGTCTGGTCTTGTTTCACTTATAAACATCATTATTCGATGTCGGTAAACATCGAGTTCCTTCCCAGTCATCGGTAAATGTCTGGTCTTGTTTCACTTATAAACATCATTGTTCGATGTCGGTAAACATCGAGTTCCTTCCCAGTCATCGATAAATGTCTGGTCTTGTAGCGCTTTCCTTGATATCGGTAAATATCAAATCTGTTTTGACGCCGCCATCGGTAAATGGCCTCGCTTTCCTTGATATCGGTAAATATCAAATTTGTTTTGACGCCGCCATCGGTAAATGGCCTCGCTTTCCTTGATATCGGTAAATATCAAATCTGTTCTGACGCCGCCATCGGTAAATGGCCTCGCTTTCCTTGATATCGGTAAATATCAAATTTGTTTTGACGTCGCCATCGGTAAATGGCCTCGCTTTCTTTGATATCGGTAAATATCAAATTTATTTTGAAGCCGCCATCGGTAAATGGCCTTGCTTTCTTTGATATCGGTAAATATCAAATTTTGTTTTGAAGCCGCCATCGGTGAATGGCCCCGCTTTCCTTGATTCGTCACCTACAGAGTGCAAATTCTCCGGTTCTTTTGGTATTCGATCCCTATTTACCTTGAAAGTCTGATAGCCGCTGCTTTCATTTGTTCAGGTTCATAGTTGATTGAATAGGGGCAACTGTATTACCTCAAATTTTCCCTTCTCATTCATGCATTCATTTTAGGTCATTTAACATTTCATATTGTATTTCATCATGTCAATCAGAATTAGCTCCAAGAGTTTGTCTTCCAAGAAGCTTGGATATCATCCAAGTCACTTTGTGGGTTCTATCTGAATGATCAGTCAACACAAGAGAAATTGTGCATCAACTAGGGTTTTTCTCAACACTTAAGGAAGTTTGTATTCATCTGGGTATCAAGGGTGCATCACCATCCTCATGACCTTTCTTTCCTCAAATTTTCATTTCTTATCAGCAAAGTTCATCTGAATTAGGGTTTGACCTCTGGTCAACTTTGGTCTACTGAAGCAGTCAAAGTAGGGTTCCTCAAGGATTGAGATGCATTATTGGTTTGAAGGTCTTATGGATGTTGTGTAAGAGCTCTTGGGAGCTAGGGTTTCATTTTCAGAGGTTTTCTTTAAAAGATCAAGCTTAATGGGCTCAGTACAGTTCAAAATTCAACTGTGAAGTCAAAAGTCAACTGTTGGTCAACTGAGGGTCAAATGGCTAGGGAATGACTTGAGATACTTGCAACATGTTCAAATGGGGTCTATTCATCATTCAAAACATTAATCTTGAAGGAAAAAAGGTCCAGTGCACAGGTTACCAAATTTGGAAAGATGTTCCTGAGCTGTCATGCTCGCTAGGCGAGCAGAATGGTTCGCCTAGCGAGCCCTAAAATAAGCCACCAGAGTCACCTGCGCCCAGAAGAAACTTCCTGAGCTGTCATGCTCGCAAGGCGAAGCCCACGCTTCCTCCTTCGCTCCAGCGAGCCTTGATGATGTTGCTATTGGAATTGCTCGCTACTTGCTCGCCGGATGCTCGCCTAGCGAGTAATTGCTAGCTATGCTTTTATCCAAGTCTGGGAGTGTTCGCTGGAACCTTGCTGAGTGCTCGCCTAGCGAGCCCCTCGCTACCTCACTCGCCTAGCGAGCTTGCTGATGTACCAAGCAAATTATCAAAAGCAAGGGCGACTTTGAACTTTTTCTCAGATATGACAGTTGTAGATCTTTGTCTCCTCTTTCCAAAAAGTCCTATTTTAAGGCCATATGATGAATGGTTGAAGAGTTATGGTTCTTGAATGATGAAGTTTGCATGAAGGCTTTAGAAAGGCATAACTTGAGATTGACAAGTCCAATTGGTGTGGCTCTTTTTTCTATGGTTTTGTTTAGAGAAATACTTCAAAATGGCATGCAAAATGACCTATAATTTTGCATGATTCATCAATGGTACAAGTCATTTTTCAAGCTTTCTTGCATGAAAAGTCAAAAGGACACAAGTTGACATCATGGAATATTCTCATATGCCAATCATTGGGAATTTATTCAGCATTGTTTTTTGGGCCAAATCCCCCTTGGAATTTGAGCCCATGCATTCCCACATGTGTGGAAGAGTCATGCATGCACAAAAATTGCACCTTTGCAAAATTGACATTAAACATCATTTTGTGTTATTTCTTTCATAATCATGATTAATCAAGTCTCAAGGGAAGATTAATGCATTAAACAAGGTTGTCCATGTACAAATAAGGGGGGTATTCCCAAAAATAACCAAAAATGATCATGGACTTGAACCTCTTTCATTTGAGCCCACCAAGCCACAAAAATTAGGGGATAAACTCTAAAACTATCATTAAGCAAAAACCCTAATTCGTGCAACCTCCATACACTCTGAAAAACTCACTTTCCAAAAATCATATCATACTTTTTTCTCATCAAATCTCTCCATACATCCATGGAAAATGAAAACCAATAGCATATTCTTGATCTACACACTCTAAGGATCACAAACCACCCTTCATTTGAGCCATTCCAAGCAGTTTCTAAACAGAGCTTTAATGGAGGTTGCTTCTTGAATCTCAAGATCTAGACCGTTTCAACCACAACCAACGGTAGCAAACATTCATAGAAGTTTAAGGGAGGTATTCTGGAGCTTATCTCATCACCATACTGAAGTTTCGAAGGCGCCATTTCCAGTAACTCAAATTTCGACTCTCTTATTTTGCTCATTTTTTATGCCTAAAGGAAACTACATGCTATGGTGATGATGTAGATGTGTTTACTTTTTAAAATGATGCAATATTGAGTGAGAAATCTGGATTTAAAGTTTTGATGTTCAAACTTGTTGGTTGTGATTGGAGAGATTGGTGAGGATTCATGAAAAATTAATATGATTTTTGAGTTCCTAGCATATGGTTTAGGGGGGGTAGCCCCATTTTCGTGAAGTTCCGGGCCGCGCGTGGAGGAGGCCGCCGCCGTGGGTGGCCGGAATCCCACCGGCGTTACTGTTCATGGTCGGAGTGTCTTGAGGAAGAAGACGATCTCATGGCCGTTGGATCGCTTTGACTTTATTTGACTTTTCTTTTGATCCAAAGGCCCACTTTTTTTTCTGATTTTCGTTTTTATTTATTTTATTTAGTCACTTAAGTGACTTGTGTGACCAATTGGTATTGTTGCATATGTGTCACATGCCAGGTACATATTTCACCCTGTTTTATTTTATTTTTTAAAAATAGCAAAAACATTTAAAAAAATCTGAATTTTTTTTTTGAGTGATCCCTGATGAGTCCTTGATTTTTTGGTACCATTACCCAATTATTTCATGACATGTGGAATTTAATATGAATTTCTGATTCATTTATGTGTATTTTTGACCATTTGCATTCAAACCTTCATGAAATCCCATATTTTAACCATTCTGACCCAAGCTTTTGCACACACCATCCTCATACATGATACTAAGATGTGGTAACTGGTTTGGTTATTTTCTATGTCATTTTGCTAGGGTTTGACACATGAATTTAAATGTTGCACTTTAGGACATGTTTTTGCATTCTCAATTTCTCAATTTTTGTTTTCGTATCAAATGAATCTGGACTCTCTTGATTTTTTGCATGATGTTTATATATGCTCAGCGGAACCTTGTGTTAAATTCCCATGAATTTAGGATGCATTTTCAATTTGATTTGGATTTTTGAAGTTGATGTTTGCATTTTAGTCCCTATTTTGACGCTTGCTTAGCATGAGGCACTTGTGCCACTTCCTTTGAATGTTGAAACCAATCCTTTTGCACATGTTTTAGTATTTATGTCATGTCTTGATGTGTGGATCCTTGCCCCCTGACTTTGAGTTTTGATACCCTTTTGATGCATTTGTTTGACAAGAGGTTTAGGCCTCCTATCCTTGGTTGTTTTTGTGAACTTTTGTGAACTTTAATAGCATGATTCATGTGGTTACACTTTGATTCTGGTTTGGTGCCTTTTCACATGTGTTCTCCCCTGTTCTATTATGCTTCTATCAAGTCTTTGTGCATTTATTCATAATGAGCTCCTTTTTGCATTCATTTGAGCATGAAAGACGCATTAGAGTTTCATGATACACTTTGTTTGATTTTGATCCAAAAGTGATTCTATTGTTATGATATGAACTTGGAGGTTTACATATTGATTACATAGCTCATTTGACATGCTTATGATGTGCATACCTTGCTGCCATGTTCATTTCATCTTGACACATAATTGCATGAACTTGTCTATAATGTTTTTGTCGCATTTTGAGGTGCTTTGGACATGATTGACTTCCACTTTGCTAAGTTGGATTTAAATGACTTTTGATTGATATTTTAGGAGTCATTTGGTTCTGTTTATGTGCTTGATTGTCTAGTCCTTGACCCTTGCCTCATGCCTTTACTTTTTATGACTCATTGTTGAAGTTGAAGCACTTTGAACTTGTATGTTGACTTGTTTGACTTTGATGCATCTTTGGATGTTTAGTGCTTTTTGCTTTGATCTTGTTGAGTTGAGTTCTTGAGACACTTATTGAATTGATGTCACTTCTGACTTGGTGCTATTGTATCCTCCTTTCATCATTCATGCTTTGTTATGACATGCCTTCTATTGCATCCGTGCACTGTTTACCTGACACTGTTGTTGCTATGATTCTTCTGTTTGGTGCAACTCTTGATTGCACCCCATCTTGTTATTCTAACTTCTTTGTCGAGTTTTGGGAGGGCTCACATGACTCTTGAAGAGATAGCTTGCTTGGTATTCCACTTTATTTGTGGGATACCATTTGGAGATTTATTCTGATTGCTTTGCTGACTTGCTTTCTTTGATGGTGCTAGCTTGAGAGATCTCTGGGTTTCTTGTTTCCTTAGTTGTTGTTACTTCGGATCTTTATCCGTGTGGTAGATCTCTTGATCCCTTTTACATCTTTCCATCATTTTATCGCTTTCTTAGCTGGAAGACCTCGATAGGAGGCAATGTTTTTGTGTGTTTACTTTTGTGCCCAAAGACCTCCAAGAGGAGGCACCAGTGCTAAAGACCTCTATGAAGAGGCAATTGGCGGATAAAAGGGATTAGTAGTCAATCCCCCGTTATTCAGTGTGTCGTTCTTTATGCTCGCACTACGTGTCGATGCTTCAGAACAAAAGCCCAAGATCTTTTGTCCGGTCAGTCAGTGGAGAGGGTTCCATCTTTCTGAACCCCCACGCTTTATCATGAGCTCACCCTGTCCAGGGTTAAGAGCTATGAGGTCTTATCCTCATTACCCTTTTGATCTGCTCACCCTGACGTTCAATGTCAGTGGTCAAGAGCCCATTTGATTACCTTTCCATGGCTTGTTTGTCGAGGTTGATATGACCCCTCTTGACTAAAGCCCTACCCATGTATGTTTGAGCCCCCTTGTTGGTGCGTTTACTTTACGCTATATGTTTTTGTATGGTGTGATCGTCTCCCCATAGGACTGCTAGGCTTCGTATAGTCTCTCGTTTGCATGTCAATTTAGGAAGCACGGTTCCTTCGTCTAGGACTTCCTTTTTGCATGAGCATTCCTAAAACACAAACAAACTCTTTGATTTTCTTTTCTTAAGAACACGTTAACTCCTTCTACTACAGGTGAGTAATTCTCCAAAGGTTGAGCATCCGGTAGATTGCATAGTAACTTCGTTCATCTAAAAAACACAAAACAAACAAAAATAGGTTAACCGAGCTACGGTGCTCTGATTCTCAATCCTTCTTGAGATACGTATGCAGCAGGGTAGGGCATGTGCGAGCAATAACTCTTTCTTTTCCCTACTTTGATTTTCTCTCTTTCTCATCGCATATAGGACTTTTTATACACACTTTAGACATAAATAGCAAGCGTGGATCCTGTGGAGTACCACAGACGTGAAGGGGTGCGATAACCTTCCCTTCACGTAACCGGCCCCCTTACTCGGTTTTCTTTGGTTCGAGACTTTGTTTTATCCGTTCCCTCTTGGTTATGCAGTACTACCTTTCCCTCCTCTTGGGATAAAAGTACATAGTTGGCGACTCTATTCTTTTTTCCGCGCCACCTCTTTTCGCGTTTGTACTTGGATTTGGGAAATCCGGGGAGCGACAGAGGGTTTGATAGAAATCCCTTCCGAGAGGTTTAACGCCTTTCATGGGGGACTTGTAGTCTCATTATTCAGGCTTAACATGTGATCTCACCTAAGACACTTGGAGTCCCGTCTAACAGACTTATCCAAACTCCCCACCTTATGTACTTGGAGTTTCCTCGGGTAGGATCCAACGTAAAGTCTTACCCAAGAGACTTAACTTAAATTTTTGTCTAAGGGATTGATATAAGCCCCGCCCGAGAGGTCAAACAGCTCGCTTGAGGGACTTTCAGTATCATCAGTCAAAATTAACATGTGATCTTGCTTGAGTGACTAGAGTCCCATAAAACAAGCTTAACCAAATTCCCTTCCTAAGGGACTTGATTGTTTCTCGAGCAGGATCCAACATGAAGTCTAGCCTAAAAAACATAACTTAAAGTCTTGCATAAGGTCTTGATATAAGTCCCACCCGAGAGGTCTAATGCCTCACTTGAGGGACTTGCAGTCTCATCGGTCAAGCTTAGCATGTGATCTCTCTTGAGGGGATATGAGTCCCATTTAATAGGATTATCCAAACTCCCCACCTGAGGGACCCGGAGTTTCCTCAGGAGGAATCAAACGTAAAGTCTCACCCAAGGAACGTGACTGAAGTCTAACCCAAAAGAATTAACTTAAATTCTTGTTTAAGGGCTTGATAGAAGTCTCGTCTGAGAGGTCTAATGCCTTGCCTGAGAGACTTGTAGTCTCATTAATCAGGCTTAGCATATGATCTCTCCTAAGGGACTATGAGTCCCATCGAACATGCTTATCCAAACTCCTTTCCCGAGGGACTTAGAGTTTCCTCGAGTGAGATCCAACATAAAGTCTCGCCTAAGGGATGCAATTGAAGTCTAACCTAAAAGACTTAACTTAAATTCTTGTCTGATGACTTGATACAAGTTCCACTCGACAAGTCTAACAGCTTACCTGAGGGACTTGTAGTCTTATCAGTCAAGCTTACAATGTGATCTCGCCTGAGTGACTAGGAGTCCCATTAAATTGGCTTATCCAAACTCCCCGCTTATGGAACTATGAGATTTCTCAAGATGGGTCCAACTTGAATTCTAGCCTAAGGGACTTAACTTAAAGTCATGTATGAGGGCTTTAGAAAAGTCTCGCTCGAGTGTTCTAATGCCTCGCATGAGGGACTTGAAGTCTTGTCAGTCAGGATCATCATCTGATCTCGCCTTAGGGACTATTAGTCCCGTCAAACAGGCTTGCCCAAACTACCCGCCTGAGGGACTTGATTTTTCCTCATGCAGGATCCAACTCGAAGTCTAGCCTAAAAGACATAACTTAAAGTCTTGTATAATGTCTAGATATAAGTCCCACCCGAGAGGTCTAACGCCTCGCCTGAGGGACTTGCAGTCTCATCAGTTAAGCTTAACATGTGATCTCTCTTGAGGGGATATGAGTCCCATTAAATAGGATTATCTAAACTCCCCATCTGAGGGACTTGGAGTTTCCTCAGGAAGGATCCAATGTAAAGTCTTGCCCAAGGGACGTGACTGAAGTCTAGCCTAAAAGACTTAACTTAAAGTCTTGTCTAAGGGATTGATAGAAGTCTCGTTTGAGAGGTCTAACGCCTTGACTGAGTGACTTGCAGTCTCATAAATCATGCTTAGCATATGATCTCGCCTAAGGTACTAGAAGTCCCATCGAACAGGCTTATCCAAACTCCTTTCCCAAGAGACTTAGAGTTTCCTCAAGCGAGATCCAATGTAAAGTCTCGGCTAAGGGATGCAATTGAAGTCTAACCTAAGTGACTTAACTTAAAGTCTTATCTGAGGGCTTGATACAAGTTCCAATTGAGAGGTCTAACACCTCCCCTGAGGGACTTGCAGTCTCATCAGTCAGGATTACAATGTGATCTCTCCTGAGGGACTATGAGTCTCATCAAACAGGCTTATCCAAACTCCCCATTTATGGAACTACGAGTTTCCTCAAAAGGGGTCCAACGTGAATAGCCCAAGATACTTAACTTAAATTCATGTATGAAGGCTTCATAAAAGTCCAGCCTGAGAGTTCTAACGCCTCTCCTAAGGGACTTGAAGTATCGTCTGTCAGGATCATCATCTAATCTCGCCTGAGGGACTATGAGTCCCAGCATACAGGCTTACCCAAACTACCCTCTTGAGGGACTTGTTTTTTCCTTGGGTAGGGTCCAATATAAAGTCTCGCCAAAGGGCTGCGACTGAAATCTATCCCAAGAAACTTAATTTAAATTCTTATGTGAGGGCTTGAAAGAAGTCTCACCCGAGAGATCTAACGCCTTACCTGAGGGACTTGCAGTCTCATCAGTCAGGCTTAGCATGTGATATCTCCTAAGGGACTAGGAGTCTCATTGAAAAGGCTTATCTAAACTCCCCTCCTAAAGGACCTCGAGATTCATAGAGCAAGATCCAACGTAAAGTCTCGCCCAAGGGATGCGAGTAAAGTCTAGCCCAAGAGACTTAACTTAAAGTATTGTCTCAGGGTTTGGTAGAAGTCATATCCGAGAGGTGTAGTTCTTATCGTAAGGGACTTGCAGTATCATCAGTTAGGCTTAACATGTGATCTTGAATGAGGGACTAGGAGTCTAATCGGAGATGCTTATCCAAACTTCCTCACGAGAGGTCCAATGCCTCGCCTGAGGAACAAGAAGTCTCATCAGACAGGATCAACATATAATCTCGACTTGGGAGACATAGAAGCTTGTGATGCCCTAATACTTTATAGTTTAAAACATTTTTCCCTTTGTCAAAGCCCTTGTGCTTGAGGAATTGTATAGTGTTATAATTGTGAAGGGCCTAGTAGGGGCAGGAGAGTAGTAACCTTCGGGAGGGGAACACATATACGTCGTCCACCATCAGGAACTATCTCGTCATAAGTGCCTCCTACTCGCCCAATCAGGAAAACTTGGGAAAATATGTTCCTCAGATTAGAGGGATGTCAGAGTCAACAGATTGGTCCACGTAACCCTTGGAAATAGGGTTTTAATGGTTCCCCATTGGTTGAGTTGGCGGTTATCAGTCCCTAGAAAACTCTGGGCCCAAAGTGCCTCTATAAATACCTCTCCCCTAGAAGGTGAGATAATCGATCATAATACCCTCATTACACACATAGTATAGAGTCTCAGACCTCACATGAGTTTTCCCTCTCTTACCACCGTAAACATCATCAAACAGGGTCTCTCACCACTGTGAGCAAACCATAACCACCCTTAACTACAAAGGCCTTTGAGTATCTCCTACATGTAACAACCTCTAACCCCGACTATTTTTATAAAGGATAAATAATTATTGACTCAAAAAAAGGTGTTACACATACTCGACAAATAATACTATTTCAAATAAAACATAATATAGTAGTGGAACTCAACTTCAACATGCTTAATAATATCTCAATAAAATAAAACACTAGATTGATTAAATTAATCCAACAATAACTCGAAAACATATATTAAAATGTCTCAACCCGATATTATAGATCAGAGCACTGGTAAACTAAATAATAGATAAAACAACAAATACAAGAAGAGCTCTCAATGCCCTCCTTCAGCTCAACAGCAGCTACTCCTCTACCTGATTATATGTACTCCATGAGAGTACAGGACACTAAAACAAAAAGTATGGGTGAGAATAACTTTACAGATGATATCGGTACATTAAACAACAAGGATAGTCATATATAACATTAATTATCATTCTCACATAGAGGTTTACAACAACAGTTAACAATTACGATGCAATTGTATGATGTAATGCATTTATCCTCCAATATGCTTGTGGTACCAAGATTTGGAAGTCAAAGGTATGTTACTGAATTATCCACGTATCTGGTTCCTCTCTGGAACACGGTGTTCCCTCTGAACATGAGATTATCATTGGTTTTCTCTAAACTGTGACCTCGTCGGACTTAAGTCCTACCTATCTCCAATATACATGAATGCATATACTCATGCTTCATTCATTAATTCGACTAAACTTTAATGACTTGAACGACCTGATCCATTATAGATTAGACTTTGTCCTACACCAACACGATTATTATCATTTTTAAAATAGAAGTTTATAAAAGTTGAGAATTTTGTAGAGTTGACATATAAGTAATATAGATTTTTAAATATAACACAAATAAATAAATAAATAAATAAATAAATAAATATATATATATATATATATATATATATATATATATATATATAACTTTGTTAGAATTTGGCCATAAAATCACAAATTTTAATTGTTCGAACTCAATAGAATAATTAAATTCCCGACATAAATATTCTATTGTGTAATTTTTTATATAAATAAATGTTAGTTTTTTTTTCTTAAAGCAAGATATCATTGAATTAGAGTATAATCGATACTCTTACCCATAAACAAGGCAACAAAGGGAGGAGAAATTCCAAACCAACAAAAACTAGTTTAAACAACATAGAAGAGTCATGTTTAAATCTTGAAAACTAAAGTTGAAATAAGAAATCTCACCAATAAAATGTGAAGTCAAGCCCCTCCAGATATATGTTTTGATGAAGTCAACTAATATGCATGTGTACCAAGAAAGGATAAGCAAAAGATCAAGAAGGCTATGAATCAAGATTGCTACTTCATTAAGATTAACTTTGTTCTATTGATCTTCAAATTTATTGGTACAAGTTTCAATTCAAACATTAATATATTTTAAGTGCTCAAAATTATCTACATTTTCATACATATGCATAACAATCATTTTATCACATTGACATTGGTTTAAAACAAGTTTAAACAATTAGTTTTCATTGTTTGCTTCAGTGTAACCGATTAAATGAGCAAGGTAATCAGCTACATGAACTTTGGGAGAACTAGATTTAAATGTTCTTGGAAAATTTTCAGTCAGGTAACTGGTTACATCACCGAGGTAATCAGTTACATGAACATATTTTTTGAAAAAATTTAACGTTATAGTGAGGTAATTGATTACATCGTTGAACTAGTGCCTTTTTCAGTGCAAAACCTTTTTAAACATTTTCAGCTTTTACACCATTAAACCATTGCAATGTTTGATTAATTCCTACTCTTTCAAAAGGGTGTAATGCTCTTATAAATACTCGTATCTTTGAGATTTCAAATCACCTCTTTTATTTTGCAATTTCAAATCATTTACTATCTCAATTTTTAAACAAGTGTTTTGAGATTAAAATTTTCATTGAGATTTTTCTGCACACTTTATCAAATATGTCCAGAAAAGTTTCAGCATTATTCATATGCTTTTTAGCACTTGTATATCTTGGTAAATTGCTTACTTAAAAGAGAAGATCAATCATGGTGATTGATATATATTCAAATACTTTCTTTACTCAATATTTTTCCAAATTTGATTGTAGATCCTTGCTGTCCAGGATTGTTGGAAGCAAGAGAGTCATTAAGAGAGGATTGTTCTCTTAGTAGACTTCTTAAAAAATCCAAGAGGATTGTTCTTGGTGGTTTGTTAGAGTCGTGTAAAAGTCCTAATAATAGTAAAATCTCTTTTATGTTGAAAGGGGACTGGAGTACTCTCAATCTATGAGGGGAACCCGAATATTTCTCTGTGTTCTTTATCTTTTCAACATTTACCGTATTCATCACATAGTAATCTCTAAAGAAATATTCTTAAAACAAGTCAAAACTGGAAAAAAAATTCATAATACCTAATTCACGCCCCCCCCCCCCCCTCTTAGATGCACACTCAAATTACATTTGGCATGAGAGCGGATTATTGGTAACTTGCTCCTTAGATCCAGAAGATGGCTTTCGTAAGCGTAAACCCGATTTTCAAAGATGGTGGTAGTGGCAAAAAAACCCCTCTAATTTCTGGAGAATATTTTGACTTCTGGAAAATCCGCATGAAAACACATTTAGAAGCACAAGGAGATTGTATATGGGAAACTGTTGAAAATGGTCCGCATAATCCAATTTGTATGGTCAATGGTGGAGACTCACGAAGGAAGCGTTGAAGTTAAAAGATCCAGATTAAATACATTGAGTCAAGAATATAAAATGTTCAGAATGCAACCTGGAGAATCTATTGTTGCATTGCAGAAAATATTTGTTTACTTGACGAATCATTTAATTGCTCTCGGAAAGACCTTTACAAATGATGATCACAACCTTAAAGTGCTAAGATCCTTGACTAGAGAATGGAAACCAAAAGTAACGGCTATATCGGAGAAGAAAAGTCTTTCTACCATGACGTCCGCGTCATTATTCGAAAAATTCCAAGAACATGAAATTGAACTTGGAAGACTTGAAAAGCATGAAAGTCAAGAGAAGAAATCCAAAGGCATTGCTTTAAAAGTAGACTTAAAGGAAGATAAAGATGATGGCGTATCAGAGGAAGATGAAAATTTCATGCTCATTGTTAAAAGGCTTGGTAAGTTTTTTGTAAAAATGACAAATCCTTTTATGCAAAAAGAAATAAACATTTCAGGAAAAGGGAGGTTTCCACACCTGCACAAGATGTCACATGCTATGAATGTGGAAAGCAAGGTCATATAAAGTCGGATTGTCTGAAACTCTCCAAGAAAGGTGGATTTAAAGGAAAGAAGGAATTCAAGAATAAAAAGGTGTATGTTGCATGGGAAGATAATGAGATAAGTTCTTCATTCGGACCGGAAAGCGACGAATGTGCAAATTTAAAATCAATGGCTTCACACCATTCTGATGATGAAGAAGATGAGGTTAGTAATGATTTTTCTCTTTATGATAGTGATGCACAAGGTGCTATAAATGAACTTCTTAAAGAATGCAAAATTCTGTATAAAACAATATCATCACAAAAGAAACTAATTTCATCTCTAGAAGAAAAAGTCGTGACAATGGAAAAAGATATCGATGATGAAAAACAAAAGATGATTAGTGAAAAATAGAATTTTGTATGTCAAAATTGTGAATCACTTTCTTTCCAAATTTTCCAATTAGTTCTTGAAAGGTGTGAGAAAGGACACATTAGTTTTGAAGGTGTCTTTAGCTAACAAAGATATTCCAATGATAAAACTGGATTTGGTTATTCAAAGTCTTCAAAACCAAGTTCTAGTAAAACTATCTTTGTTAAAGCTAATGACCAACCATCCAAAGAGAAAATGAACAAGCCAAAATTTGTTCATCACTATCCTAAAAGGAAATATTTTCTAAAAAGAAATCTTATGTTCCTAGATATAGAAGCAATTTTGAACCTACTTGTTTTTATTATGAAATAGTTGGTCATACACCTAATGCTTGCTATGTTAGAAACTTTAGTATAGCAAGTGGGCATTACGTGTGGGTAAATAAAGTACTAATTATGAAGGACCTAAAGCAATTTGGGTACCTAAAAAAACTTAATTTGTTTTGTAGGTATGCTTAAAAACCACATCAAATCTTTGGTATCTTGATAGTGTTTGTTCCAAGCATATGACGGGAGACATTAGCAAATTTTCAAATCTAGTGCTTAAGGCCAAGGGTTTTGTCACTTATGGTGATAACAACAAAGGAATAATTCTTGGCATAGGCAAAGTTGGAGCACCACCTTTCACATCCATTGAAGATGTTCTTTATGTTGAAGTACTAAAGCACAATCTTCTAAGTATTAGCCAACTTTGTGACAAAGGATTCAAAATCAAGTTCACCAAAGATGTATGCTTGATTGAAGATGAAGTCACACATGAGGTAAAACTCAAAGGTACAAGATTTAATAATATATTCATGATTTCCCTTGATGATTTGTATTTTAATGTAAATTGACTCATGGTGAGCAACAATGATTCATGGATTTGGCATAAAGAGTTTCTCATATCCATATGGAACATCTAAACAAACTAATCAAGCATGATCTTGTTATTGGATTTCCTAAGATAAAGTTTGTCAAAGATAGACTAGGCATGTCAAAATGGAAAACAAACCAAATAAACTTTCAAACCTAATAATATGGCATCCACTTCAAGGCCACTACAATTGTTGCACATGGATTTATTTGGTCCATCAAGAATAAGAAGTTTCGCAGGTAATGTATATGCATTGGTTATTGTTGATGATTTCTCTAGATTTTCTTGGACATTCTTTTAAGTGCAGAAAAGTGATGCATTCAAGGCATTCAAGAAACATGCAAAGAAAATTCAAAATGAGAAGTCACTAAAATCTTTGGCACGAGAACCGTTCTACCAAATTCGGAGAGAATTGGGAATTTTGGATGAAAAAGACATATGATGAATGGTACACAAATTTACTCATATATTTTCACAATTTCATTTGTGTAAATCCTTATATGATATATTTTTTGTTTATATTATATATTATATGATGCTTATATATGTCCTCTATATGTTAAATGTGTGCATTGGTCCTTAAATATGTTCATATGTGAGTTGCAAAGCCACTGTTTTAAACATTTTTCAAAAAAATTCCTTCATGTAACCGGTTACATGGTTCAGGTAACCGGTTACATCGTTACGAAAATTACTTCTTGGTTATGTTTTTGGCTTCTACGCATGGATGTAACCGGTTACATCCTCCATGTAACCGGTTAGATCGCTGTTACTTCTCAAAATTAACTTTTGTGTTTATTTTACATTGTTTTCTGTTTTTGTTTTCTTAAATGTGTGTACTACTTTGGTCAAACTTTAAATACCTCTTCCATCTACTCTTCCATCTTTTACTACCCATTAACATTCCACCAAATACCAACAATATCTCATTAAAACTCCACTCATAAAAACCATCTCTATATAACTCTCACTTTTCACAACCCCATATTTCCTCCATATAAGTTGTTCTCAACATCACCCTCTAAAACCCTAAGTTCCTCTCTTCAAGCTTCATCCATGGCTCCTCCAAGAAGAAACATTGGAAAGGCAAAGATGGATGCAGGTTTCTCTAACCTGGATCATGATTCTGACACTGAAGTTGCTCCACGAACTATCAAGTCAAGAAGATTGCTATTAAACTTCAGTACCAGACCTTTGACTCCTCCTAAATACGTTAACCTTAATTCCTTTCCATCTTTGAGCTTTAACTTTCATCCATTGTTAACTTTTCAAGGAATTAGTAACTTCGTTGAGGACTCTGGATATGTTTACCCATATTTAGTTAAAGAGTTTTATGAAAATTTGGAAATTACAAGAGATTTCTCGGATTCATCTCTTGTTAAGAATACTGAGATTTTTTTAACCTTAGAGGAATTTGGAGTTTGTCTGGGTATTCCCTCTACAGGTGTTCATCTCAAACATAACTTTGTCTACGATGCGACACAATTCGTGGATTATGAGAAATGGAAATTCTACTTTAGTACTAGCCGTCTCTCGGAACAAGAGATTACAAGAAAATCATCAGGATCAAATCGTGTTCGTGTGTACTCGTCTACTTTATCGGTTAGTGACAGTATGCTTTATTACTTAATTGCTTACATTTTGTTGCCAAAACACTCAAATCACTCTCAAGTTAGTGACATTGACATGCAACTTATTTATGCTATTAAGAACCTTATACTGGTGAATTGGCCTTTTTTATTATCTATAACATGTCGCATCAAAAGAGGCTCAAAGATAGACTTCCATACGGTCGGGAAATTTCAAAAAAATTGGAATATAGTGAGGTTTATTTGAAAAGGGAACCAAGACTCGAGATGACGTCTAAAACATCGGAAATAAGTGCTAAAGCGGCAAACAAGAACATGGGCAGTTTTAAAGATGATGATGGTATTTATAAACATATTGAGCAAGCCCCTTCTTCCTCTAATGTGGCTCCAACTCTGGCTCCGGCTCCAATTCCTATTCCGGAAGGTGGTTATACTAATGAGTTTCTCTACAACAAAATGTGCTCCATAGAGACAAAACTTACAACTCATATAAATACTCACTTTGATAACCTTCGCTAAGAACTCCTCACCATTATTGCCAACTCCAACCAAACCTATTATGAGAATGAGGAAGAGATGGAGAAAGATGAGAATGCATAGACCTTTGTGTTACTTGTTTTAGTTAGCTATTTTCTTATTTTTTTCCGCGTGGTATTGTCTTAATCCGTTTAAATTTTCGTTTATTCTGTTTCCATGTTCGGTGTATTATTACTTAAGTTTTCTACAAACGATATTTGTTTTGGTATTGTATGAATCTATGATATGAAAATGTTTATGCATCTTATATTTTATCTTGTCATATGTTACATTATTATTCTTTTCCCCATCCTTTTATATAATAACAAAGGGGGAGAATAGCATGTGTTTGTGTTTGCTTTTGTCCAAAATTGTGCAGCAAGTAAATATTTGTTCAACTCTCTCCATGGTTCAAGAAGAACATTCATTAAGGGGGAGTTATCAACATATGGGGGGGCATTCACTTTAGAACAGGTCAAGAAATCTAAAGATACTCACACACCTTAATTTTCAATGGTTGTCATCATTAAAAAAGGGGAGAATGTGAAGTCAAGCCCCTCCAGATATATGTTTTGATGAAGTTAACTAATATGCATGTGTATCCAGAAAGGATGAGCAAAAGATCAAGAAGGCTATGAATCAAGATTTCTATTTCATGAAGATTAGCTTTGTTTGATTGATCTTCAAATTTTATTGGTACAAGTTTCAGTTCAAGCTTTTATATATTTTAAGTGCTCAAAATTATCTACATTTTCATAGATATGCATAACAATCATTTTATCACATTGTCATTGGTTTAAAATAAGTTTAAAGAATTATTTTTCATTGTTTGCTTTAGTGTAACCGGTTACATGAGCAAGGTAATCGGTTACATGAACTTTGGCAGAATTGGATTTTAACATTTTTGGCAAATTTTCAGTGAGGTAACCGGTTGCATCACTGAGATAACCGGTTACATGAACATATTTTTTGAAAATTTTTAATGTTACAGTGAAGTAACCGGTTACATCCCTGAGGTAACCAGTTACATCGCTGAAATAATTCCTTTTTGAGTGCAAAACTTTTTAAAACATTTTCAACTTTTACACCATGAAAACATTGCATTGTTTGATAAATTCCTAATCTTTCAAAAGGGTGTAATGCTCCTATAAATACTCTTATCTTTCAGATTTCAAATCACCTCTTTCATTTTGCAATTTCAAATCATTTACTATCTCAATTTTTAAACAAGTGTTTTGACATTAAAATTTTCAATGAGATTTTTCTGCATATTTTATCAAATTTGTCCAGAAAAGTTTCAGCATTATTCATATACTTTTGAGCACTTGTATATCTTGGTAAATTGCTTACTTGAAAGAGAAGATCAATCATATATATATATATATATATATATATATATATATATATATATATATATATATTATATATATATATATATATATATATATATATAATATATATATATATATAATTATATATATATATATAATATATATATATATATATAATATATATATATATACTTAAGAGAGTCATTAAGAGAGAATTGTTCTCTTAGTAGACTTAGTAAAAAAATCCAAGAGGATTGTTCTTGGTGGTTTGTAAGAGTCGTGTAAAAGTCGTAACAATAATAAAATCTCTCTCGTGTTGAAATGGGACTGGAGTAATCTCGATCTCTGAGGGGAAACAAAATATCTCTCTGTGTTCTTTATTTTTTCAGCATTTACTGTATTCATAACATAGTAATCTTTAAGGAAATATTCTTAAAATAAGTCGAAACCTGAAAAACTTTCATAGTACCTAATTCATCCCCCCCCCCCCCCCCCACCCCATCCCCCCCCCCCCCCCCCCCCCCCCCCCCCCCCCCCCCCCCCAATCCCTTTTAGGTGCACACTCAACTTACATAAAAGACTACCTCCAAACTAAAAGTTTAATTGACCAAATAATGTCATTAAGGTTACAAATCAACCCTTTTAAATCAAAGCCATTTCTCCCTTTTCATATGCTCCAAACAACCTCCCACCAAATGCTTCTGACTTTTTCACTTTCCAAGAGAGCCTATGAACACATCAGAAAAATTGATCCAATTTCCCATCATGTTCCAAACTTTCAACAAAAAAGGGCAATAGAAAAAAAAGGTGATTCAAGTCTTCCACCGTTTGAAAACAAAAAACACACAAACCTTCATTATTTGATAGACACAAACCTCTAATTTGCAGCTAAGCTTTCATCAGCAATCTATCCCAAAAAACCCTTCGGCCGAATGCTTTAATCCTAGCTGGAATTTGAGTCAACCATAGCAAGCAAAAGGCACGACCATGACCATCCTCCAAAAGGACTTGGTTCCTAGAATTCATGATACAATCATAACCAAATTTTGCTGAGTAAATTGAGCCTTCAACATAGTTCCAAATTAACGAGCACGCTACACCTGCTATTGGACAGAACTGAACAAGAAGTTCTACAATTGATGAAACCTTTGAGAAGCCTCAAGATGACGCTGCAAATGGATTCACATCTCCTCCATGCCCACACACAGTTATAGTTAGATCCCATGTTACCCACCCAAGTGCCCTTCTTAGAGCTGAGTTCGAAAAGATCAGGAAAGGAAACCGCAAGAGAATTTTTACCAGTCCAAATTCCCGATCAAAAGGGTATTTATTATGTCACCAAGTTTAAAAACCACTGAACCTGCAAAATCAAAATCCAAGTTAGTTATTAAAACTCCGATTTTCACCATGTCCTTCAACCAAATTAATGATGAACTTCTTCTGCTGATAGTTTGGTTCGTTAACGTTTGGTGCTCACAGTCCCCGTATCTCGCCTTTAAAACCTTCTTCCAAACAACATTTTTTTCAACTAAAATTCTCCACTTCCATTTTGCCAATAGAGCCAAATTAAACTCTTATAAACTCTTAATACCAAGACCTCCCAATTCCTTAGGCTTGCACACGATTTTCCATCTAACCTAATGAATCTTCGATTTCACATCCCAACCACCCCACAAAAATCTCTGACGAATTTTATTGATGTTCCGCCAAACTTTCACCAGAGTTTTATAGAACGAAAATAAGAAGATTGGAAGGCTAGCCAAAACCAAATTGATAAGTGTAATTCTTCCTCCGAAAGAAAGAAATTTCAATCTCCACAAAACCATCTTTGATTTGAACTTCTCAATAATAGAAGCCCACGTCTTAATCTTCCTAAAGTTAGACCCTACAGAAATCTCAAAGAAATTGAAACATGATCCCGGTATCTTAAAAAAAAAGTTTAGATTTGAACCAATATTACAAATAAATACTAGTTATTACGTTAGTTTTGAGAGAGTTTGAACTCTTAAGTCCTTTTTTTTTAATGTTCTTTAATTTACCCATCGAAATTGTGTTTAAAAAAATTAGTTTTCTTTTTTGGTTGAGCTTAAATAGGATTATAAAAAAAATGTTTGAATCCAGCCTATGTTGGTTGTTGACATTGGTACATTACAATAGTAAGATCCAATTTGGAAAGTTAATGAATATAAATATAAATCATAGTATAATGAAGCAGTATTTAGCCAATATAATTCAAATTACTTTATAATAACTTTATTTGATGTACCCCTTTTATCTTTTTAAAGCTACATTCTTTGTATACTTGGACCCCTTTTGATCTTTGTGTTTTGAGATATCTTTTTCCAAGTTCATGGTAGACCCTTTATCTTTTTCTTTCCCTTCTCTTTTTGCCACTTATGAATTTGTTTCAGATGCATAAATTAATAAGAAAAATTGCTTGATAAGTTAATATATTTTTAAAATGCAAAGAATACAATGGTGGCAAGTTTTCCAGCTATGTATGGTACAATGGTCAGCCAAATGGTAACAGAAGCTGGTGTGCCAGCCTTGTGTGAGGAATAAATAACTAACACGTCCTTTCAATTGGTAGATTATTAATTTCATTCCACAAAATATTTTAAGTATCCAGTATTAGAAAAATTAAACACGTGAAATTTGATAAAATAGTAGGTTTACAAAAACCTACCACAGTTAATGTGACACATATATAATTTTTGTTCTTTTTCTTCATTGTTGAATTATTTTTTGTAACGTTTTCAATGAGCACGTTCTATTGAATGAGTAGTGATGGACCATGCTAGTTTCAGCAATTCATCGTCTTTATATGCAAAATAAACAGGCAATTTCTGAGTCACAACAAAGTAAACGTTTCATTTTCTTTTAATTAGCCACGTCATATTTTCTTTTATTTTCAAGTGTATATGTTCTATCTCATTTCATTAAATCATCTAGAGTTTTACTAAGTTACTCAGTCTTTTAGAGTCAGATGGAAAAAAATGTAAGCTAAACCAATGATCAAATAAAGTTTTACACTATGGTATATATTTAAAATCTTTATTTATTTAGTTCAAAGTTTAATTTTAGCCTAATACTTACGGGGAAAAAGTCTATTGTTAAAATCCCATAACTTATTTTCCTTTCCTTTTTTATCTTTGGCCCATTATGTTTTCTGGCCCATTCCTCTTTATCCTCTTAACCGTTACTCTAGTTGCTGTATATAATGGCTCATTGGTATGCCATTAAGCTCAATGAATAATAATACAAGATTTTCATTCTTCTGCTTTTCTTATCAGTTTTTGTATTCACATATGCTTAATGATACATATGTTAACATGGTATCAGTGAGAATAATTTTTCACGCTTCTACTCCCTCTTCCTAACCTACACGTGTTCTACCTTATCCTTTCCTTCTTCTCCCCTTTCTTCTCTATCCTTTATCCTCCTTCTCTCTGCCATTTCCCCTTTTCTGTTCTTGACCTAATCTCATGGCCTCCGACGGAGAATCACCGCCACCCACTCCAACGTCCAACAAGAAAAACAACAACCGTAGCTCATCCAAAAGCTATCAAACGGACATGATGGATCCGTATTTTATGCACCCTAGCGACAACCCTGGCATTGCTATCGTCTCTCCACCACTCACCAACCTCAATTACCATTCTTGGAGTCGCTCAATCGTCGTCGCTCTTCGTTCCAAGAACAAGATTGGATTCCTTGATGGAACTCTTCTTCGACCTGATGAATCGAATCCCCTTACTCTAGCGTGGGATCGATGCAATACCATGGTCATGGCTTGGATTACCAACTCTGTTGAACCAGACATTGCTCAGAGCATTTTGTGGATGGATACTGCATCTGAGATTTGGGCGGAGCTTCGTGATCGATACCACCAAGGCGACATCTTCCGCATATCTGATATTCAAGAACAACTCTTCAATCTCAAACAAGGCGACCTAACCATCACTCAATTCTTCACCAATCTCAAAAAGCTATGGCAGGAGCTTGACAATTTCAGACCTATCCCTACTTGCACTTGTGCTATCAAATGTTCTTGCACCCTTCTTCCCACTATCAAATCTTACCGTGAAACTGATTACGTGATTCGATTCTTGAAGGGATTAAACGAACAATATGCTCCAGTTCGATCCCAAATAATGCTTATCAATCCTTTACCACCTATTAACAAAGTTTTTTCTATGCTAATACAACAGGAACGACAGATGATTGCACCTATTGAAGAAGATAAACTTCTTGCCAATTTTGCCAAGACACAACACCGATCCTCTAGCACTGATAACAATCCCAGAAATTCTGCAGTTGGGCGTGGTAAAAGCCTCAAGATGTGCACTTTTTGCAACAAATCCGGACACACAGTTGAGGTTTGCTTCAAGAAACATGGTCTTCCACCATATCTCAAGAAACCCCAGGTCAACAATGCTTCAGCATACACAGAGAACCCTAACAACAATGAAGACCTGGAATCAGAAGCACACACCACTCAACCCACCTTCACAGCTGATCAACACAAGGCCCTCCTTGCTCTCCTTCAGCAATCACAAAATTCGGTACCTACTCAAATCCAACAATTTCACTCCAGCATAAATACAAATTCAGGTATTCTTCCTACACCACCCTCTCCTATTTTTACTGATTGTTGGATCTTAGACACCGGTGCTACGGACCACGTATGCCATCGTCGATCCCTTTTTCATACATTATACAATATGAACATGATTACTGTCAAACTCCCTAATGGCCACACCATTTCTACAAACAAATGTGGCACCATTCACCTAAACCATAACCTTCATCTCACTAATGTCTTATACATCCCTGATTTTTTTACCAACATAATCTCTATACCTCGTATCACTGCTGCTTTGAATTGTAATGTACAATTCACATCGACTCATTGCACCATACAGGTGAACCATACCCAGAAGACGATTGGCACAACTGACTTACATCAGGGCCTCTACTATCTGCGTCTTCATCATCACCTAGCTCCCCATAATACTGCTATTTCTTTTCCTGTTAACAATAGGCAGATTAATACTTGTAACTTGTGGCACCATCGTCTTGGACATCCATCCAATGACACTGCCACACAAATAAATAAATTGTATCCTCTACGTGATTTTCAATATCATACTATCCCATGTGATTCATGCTTTGCTGCGAAACAAAAACGGCTTCCCTTTCCACACAGTTCCACTAATTCTATAGCTTGTTTTGATATCATTCATATGGATATTTGGGGGCCGTATTCTACCCCATCCATGTTTGGTTACCGTTATTTTCTTACTATAGTCGATGATCATAGCCGCTTTTGTTGGATTTTTTTAATGAAACTAAAATCTGAAACTAGTAACTATGTGAAAGCCTTTGTTACACTTATTCAAACTCAATTCAAAACTACTATCAAAACTATCAGATCTGATAATGGCCCTGAGTTTATACTCAAAGATTTTTATCAAAAACAGGGCATCATTCATCAGACCTCTTGTATTGATACCCCCAACAAAAAATGGGATAGTTGAAAGGAAGCATCAACACCTCCTTTGTGTAACCAGATCCATTTTGTTTCAAGCTCAACTACCCAAAATGTTTTGGCTCATGCCCTTGAACATGCCACTTTTTTGATAAACAGACTACCCTCCAAGTTTCTAAAACATAAATCTCCTTTCTCTATATTATATAATCAAATACCTAACTACAACAATCTCAAAGTTTTTGGTTGTCTTGTGTATGCTGCTATTTCAAAAAATAAAACCACAAAACTAGATACTAGGAGCAAAAAATGCCTCTTTCTAGGACATAAAACTCATACTAAGGGTGATATACTTTTTGACTTAACCTCTAAGCAAATATTTGTCTCTAGAGACACTACCTTCTTTGAGCACATCTTCCCCTATGCTCATACTACCACTCATACTCCCACCAGCAATGCCCCTACCATACAACCTTCCAATGATAACTTTGACTATGACTACTACCCACCTTTTTCCACTTCCAACATCATAGATCCCTCACCTGCTTGTACCCCTCATACCAATACACCTTCTCAACAGCCCACTGCCACACCTCAACAAACCTTCTCCCCTCAACCACCTCCTACTGAAACTGTTAGAAAAACTAATAGAATATCCAAACCACCTAATTACCTACAAGACTACCACTGTTCCCTCATTCAAGGTAATTCTTCTGACCCCACTGATCACACAGGTACAGCCTTATATCCGATTCAAAATTTTCTTTCTTATACAAACTTATCTGCTTCACACAAACTGTTTAGTGTTAAATTATCTACTATTAGTGAGCCTACTAGTTATACTAAGGCCATCACTGACCCTAACTGGCTGCAAGCCATCAATAATGAGTTATCCTCCCTTATTGCCACTAACACATGGGATTTAGTCCCTCTACCTCCCAACAAAAAACCTATTGGCTGTAAATGGATATTTAAAATTAAATTTCTTGCCAACGGCACCATAGAAAGATACAAAGCACGTTTAGTTGCTAAAGGTTTCACACAAACAGAAGGGATTGATTATTTGGAAACCTTCAGTCCTGTTGTCAAAATGACAACAATTAGACTTATCCTGTCCCTTGCTGCCTCTAAAAACTGGCACATCCACCAACTTGATATAAACACGGCCTTCCTTCATGGAGACCTAACTGAAGACGTTTACATGAAAATACCACCTGGCCTAAAAACATCTCATACCAACCTTGTTTGCAAACTAAACAAATCTATCTATGGCCTTAAACAAGCTAGCCGCCAATGGAACTCTAAATTAACTAACACCCTCTCCAACTTAGGCTACACCCAATCCAAGGCTGATTATTCTTTATTTACAAAATCTATCCATGATTCCTATACTGTTATACTTGTCTATGTGGATGATCTATTACTTGCAGGTTCTGACATTCAGGAAATTACTAACATCAAACAAGTGCTGGACAGAACTTTTAGTATCAAAGATTTAGGCAACATCAAATATTTTCTTGGTTTTGAAATTGCTAGATCACAACAAGGCATTTTTCTGTGCCAAAGAAAATATAGCCTTGATCTCCTTGACTCTGCAGGCCTTTTAGCAGCCAAGCCTGCCAACACTCCTATGGATCCCACACACAAATTAAATTCCACCACTGATGAATTGCTACCTGATCCCACAGCCTTCAGAAGTTTGATTGGTAAGTTACTATATTTAACACACACCAGGCCTGATATAAGTTTTTCTGTTTGTAGATTATCTCAATTCCTCTCAAAGCCTTCCATCACTCACCATCAAGCAGCAACACGAATCCTGCGCTACATCAAATCCACTCCTGGACAAGGCTTATTTTTCAAGACTGACTCCTCCACAAAATTGACTGGATTCACCGATTCTGACTGGGGCTCCTGCATTGACACTCGCAAATCCACGACTGGCTACTGTTTCTACCTTGGCAGCTCCCTCATCTGCTGGAAAAGCAAGAAACAAACTGTCGTATCCCGTTCCTCTTCAGAAGCCGAGTACCGTGCTCTAGCCAACGCAACATGTGAGGCACAATGGCTGCTATCTCTCCTCAAAGACCTTAGCATTCATCACGCAGAACCGGTTAACATATTCTGTGACAACAACTCCGCCATTCATATCGCGAACAATCCCGTCTTCCACGAACGCACCAAACATATCGAAATGGATTGCCACATCGTTCGCGACAAAGTACAAGACCATACCATCCACCTCATGCCTATCTCATCCGCCCAACAAGTTGCCGACATCTTCACAAAGCCACTGCATCTTGGCCCCTTCTCTACCCTTATTACCAAACTTGGACTGCATAACATACATTCCAGTTTGAGGGGGGGTGTTAAAATCCCATAACTTATTTTCCTTTCCTTTTTTATCTTTGGCCCATTATGTTTTCTGGCCCATTCCTCTTTATCCTCTTAACCGTTACTCTAGTTGCTGTATATAATGGCTCATTGGTATGCCATTAAGCTCAATGAATAATAATACAAGATTTTCATTCTTCTGCTTTTCTTATCAGTTTTTGTATTCACATATGCTTAATGATACATATGTTAACATCTATATTAAAGATCAACTATAATGATTAATTATTTAAATTGAGCACATAAAATAATTTAAGATATATATATATATATATTATATATATATATTATATATATATATATATATATAATATATATATATATATATATATATATATATATATATATATATATTATATATATATATATATTATATTGTATATCATGGAAATTTTAGTTTAGTCGGGATATCTATTTTTACTGTTGGTTAAGGTGGTCATGCAGGAGCCCGGACGAAACATAAAGGTCGGCGCTTGATAGATATCGGATGGTCGGCTTAGTAGTCCACCTTAACGGTTAAGAGGCTGATTACGGGTCACATGGAAATTACGAAATTGATGTTTTAACTATTATAACTCATGATTAATAGTCATTAGTGGGATGACAGACGTTATCGCATTCAAGCATGAGATACGTATGGGTTAGGGATGTCAATTTGCATTTGCTAATGGGGATCCCTGTGGGTATTGTCTGTGCGGAGCTCCAAAGTCGATTTTTTTTCCACGGGGACGGGGATGAAGGAAAAAGTTTTCACGACGACACTTCGAAACAAGGATCGGGGAAGTAACATTTGCCCTAAGGATTCCCCGATCTTAATCATATTATTTAACTTTTATATATAATATATTATATAATATATAATTATATAATTTTGTATATTTTTATTATAAAAATAATAATTAATATATTAGTAGATGAAGAGTTATCACTGGATCATATTTTTTTGTTTCATTATACATTGTATAATGTATTGTTTCACTACCCAAATACCCAATCCTAAAAAAGTGCATCCATTACATACAGCATACACAATGTTCCTCTTCTTCTTTTCTAAATTCTCTTTGTCTTCTCAATTCCTCTTTTTCTTTGTTATAATCATTATCATCATCACAACAACCACTCTCATTTGTTCATTATGTTTATGATAATTACTCTTCAACTTTATTATTCTTCAATTAGTAACTTATTTTTCATTCAATTAGTAAATTAGTGGTTATGTTTTCGTAACTTCATATGTTTGTGCATTTTTTTTTTGTTATTGATACAAGATGTGTTTTTATTTTTTTTAAAAGAAAGATGTAAAATATATTTTTTTTTAAAAGGAAAAAATAGTGAAATAGTAGTATCATAGTTTTGATCGAGAAATATATAATTTTTTTAAGACTTGATCTTCGTGGAGCTCAATTCTCTGTGGAGATCTGTGGAGAAGGGGATGGGGAAAAATATTCCCCCGTGGCGGAAAATGGGGACGGGGATGGGGAAATAATTTAGGGGTGGAGCAGGAAGCGGGGAAACATCATCCGCACATTCATTGTCCCATTGGCATCCCTAGTAGGGGCAACTCGTTGTGACCCATTGTGGAAGGAGTCAGAGGGTTGTGATCCACTTCAGGGACATTATCCAAAATGTTTATCATGTATATTTAGTGCCCACTGCAGAGCTCCAATAAAACTAATATGGGCCTCAAGTTTCAACAAATAAGATGATGATGGCGAGGACACTAGTATAGAAATGTTTTGGTGTAAGAGTTGAAGTTCCACATAAGCACATCTAAAATCGATGGTATTCACCATCATTTAACGCCACCCTTTTCTAGGCCTCACCTGTTTGGATTAGGTCTCTGGTCACCATCTATTCTTCTTAGTATCAATTTCACAATGTCGGATTATGATCCATCCTCTTATCGTGTTGAATGATTCTCGTCTTGTACAAATCCCACTACTTTTATGAATCTCAAAGATCCAGCGTTACACGACGAAACCAACTCTATTTACGTGAAAAACCGTTGGCCTTAAAACGACGATGTGATGATGAAGCGAATGGTATAGATGTTATAAGAATCACACTCAAGAATATGGAAGACTGACTTGAACTTTTCCATCAATCATGATGACATTCACAACATCATGCTTAATGACGTCGATGTCGCTAGGGCAAACCAATCCTTCCGTCGTTTTCAACAAAATTACATTATGGGAAGTTTTTTCAACAACATTGATAACTTGATCTAGCTCAATTATTGGCTGCGATAACTTCTGTTCAGATAAGTTTCCAATCTTTTATTCTAGTCGCCTCTAATTTTATAGCTTATTATTTAGATTACAAAGTTTTCTTGGGAAATTTGATGTTGGATGTTTATAAAAAAAAGGTTTGTCAGTTTGTCATTTCATGCTGGTTTTGATATTTGAACATAACAGTGTTTATACTACATGACAATTTATTTTTTGTCAGCGCTGGAATTTTGACTTATGTTACATGGTGGCTACTTCTTGTGGTCTAGTTGTTGCTTAATGTTTTTGTACCTAAAGATCAATTCTCTGAAGATTAGTTTTTGGGTGATGCTTAAATAATGTTTAGTATGTTGGATTAAATAATTTTAATCTCCTTAAAAGCCAGAGTCACATGATATTCAAACTGGTAAACATGTTAGGTATATATGAAAGTTTTAAAATTGTTATAAAAAAAATCATTTTCTTTGGTTACTTATGTATAGAAAAATATGAAATTATAGTCTTTTATTTTATAAATGGCTTAATATCCTTTAGATTGTGAGTATTAAAGTGGTTATTCTTTTGAAAGATCGCGAGTTGGGTTCAATGATCCATGTCTTTTTGTTTAACCTTTATTTTAGGAAATAACTTTATAACTATGAAAAAGTTCTTCAAAATGAGAATTTTTCTTATCTTTGTTGAGGGTAAAATTTATGGACTATAACTGTGTGCTTGGCGTAACACTTATGATTCTGGTCATGGACTACGATATTTCTTTTGGAAGCTAACTAGAAACTTTGTGATGATTCCAGTCAAGATTTTGTTCTTTTAAGCATATAGACTTATATTTGCATATGTGGATTGAATACAATTATCATTAAATGTTAAACTTTAGTTAATCATTCATTGGGGGTATCGCAATAGTACCATGGTGTAATCTGAAAAGTGACAGAAGCCTCAGCATAATGGTCTAATTCTGCAACATATTCAATAACATGGAGTCGCATGTTGTGATTGATGCTCTTCAAATTAACTAGTCAATCCAACTCAAGGAGACAAATTGTCGTTATAGACGTCGGATTAACATATCTAGCCCTCTGACATGATCAAAGGGAAATGCTATGACGCTAAAAGATACTGGAATCAAACACGCGAATATAATACATCCATTACAGGTATTGATATTATCCATGCCAACATGCACACATATATACATACACTTATGCATAAGATTAAACTTCTAAATCATGTAGTTGTTAATCATTTTCCTAATTACATTAAGCATTAGGTCCCTTGCTTAATTTTGTTGCATGAGAACACTTGAAGTGATGATAACACTTGAAGTGCTTCAGGAAAGAGTGTTAAGTTTTATATGATTTTATCAAAAGTAATGCATATTAATAACAAAGTCGGTTAGGGACAGTTGATATTTATGTGGTTCATCATAAAAAAATATAACTACTTTTGGTACACGCATGCCTATGCATATTGGACGAACTGTCAAAAAGGGTTCTCAAACTGTTGTTGAAAAATATTTCTTTTATGTATACTTATTTGAATTTTAAATATTGATCCGTCCAAGTTAGTTTTCTTTAGTTATTCAATAAATTTTGATGCATCTCTTATGGGATGTATGAATAATATGTGTCGTCGTAACGGGAATAAAGTTGATGTTATCAATAAAAGGAATTTCTAGTTACCGCTCTTGTCGACAATTGAAACAAAAACCATAGTGTAATAAACCTTATAATTATTGTAATTTTTGTTGGTGTTATTGTTTATGATGAAATTTTGCAAACAACCGCTAGTCTCTTACTCAAAGGTTACAAGTATGATCGACTAGTGAATCCTAGGACATTGTGCTAACATTCTTAGTTTGTGATTTACTCTAGGAAAAGACTTTATCTCGACTCGATCGAAATGAGTGAAAATATAGTTTCGACATAGGTAAACATAAATTGCTATAATAAAGAGAAAGCAAAGAGAAAATGATGAGTGATGTATAAATGAAAGTAATTGCACTGAAAAAGATAAATTGAATTGAAAAGACTAACATTAAAGTAAAGAGTGTTGTTTCATGTTCCATACATTCTCTCAGTGAAGACTCTATTTTATAGACGATGAGACTTTGAGTGCAAATGAGATTTTGTAGTAAAAATGAACACCCTCAGTTCTAGAAATGAAATCCTTATATATACTAGTAAGAAATAACGGCTCTAAATGTTCAGATCTTTATCTTTCACCATGTATATGCCCGCATGCCTTTCGCCTTGCATTTCCTCCACGTGTCCTTCAGAACGTAACCCCAAAAACAATTATCGTATTTAAATGTGATGACTGTATGCCCAAATAACTATTTCCTCGACACATTTGATGTCGTCGAGAATCCTGGCTACCGAGATATTTCCACAGCAAACCCAAAAAATGTTAAGTCCCATTTTCCCCCATATCATATCTAACACTACGCATGGGTCATCAAATAAAGTCGATATGTATTTTATTCTAACCTGTTTGCTGAGGCATTTTTCTTAGTTGAGAATCCTGGCTAACAAATTGCCCCCCAAAAGGCTTGTTTCTACGTACTAGGAGATAGGGGCTTTTTTTTACCTTTCAATGACATTATTCATCTAGTGAGTTGACATCACTATCATCATGACTTTCCCATCAACTGTCATTTCGAAACGTGCGCTTCCCAGTATCCCATGACTCCTAACATCATGGCTCTGATTTCGTAGGATGGTGTGTCTGCATGCTTCAAATTGTTTCGTTCCTCCTCTAAGAATATGTGGCGCGCCACCTTCTTCTTGCCATTTATCAATTGCAAACACTGAAGTGTCTTTTTCTTGTTTATTATAAATACCATTTCCTTTAGTTTTCTTCTCTTTTCCTTCATTGTTCCTCAAAATTTCTACTTCAAATTTTCTCAGTCTAAAATTTCTCAAAAATCTCATAATCATAGTCGTAGCTTCCATCTCCAAATCTAAAATCATTAAGGCTCCCAAAAACTCTCCCCCCATGGCCAACATTCTCTCCTTCGCTCAGGTGATTGGAAACCAAGAGTATATTCCTAAACCTCCTAATTACGAGGAAAACTTACGCATTTATAAGTGTCAGGTAATAACCTCTTACTCAATCTTTGAGAAAACTTATGCTCTTATGGGTGTTATATATAACCCTTCTGTTGATCTTACCAATATCAAAGATTTTGTCCCTTCTTACCATAGGACAAAACCCTTAGGTAGTATTCCAGGACCTTTGAATTTAGAGTATATAACCACCACTTTACGCGTCTTTCATTCAACTCCCCCTACTAAGAAAAACGAGGATTACATCCTCTGGCTGAACAATGTCGAGGGAAAAAAGAGGGAATTATGGAAAGAAAGGGGTACCTTCGACCTTATGCAATTGTTGCGGACTAGTCCCGTCTACTGCCAAAATATGTTGGTCTCTTCTTTGTACTTTTGGGAAATCACAACTAACACTTTCCAACTTCCATGTGGGATGTTGACGCCTACCGTTTTTGATGTGGAGGATATCACTGGCCTTTACCCTACTGGTGGGACCTTTGACCCCCCCAATGAAAGGGATGAAGACACCATCAACTTCGATGGAAATCGTGCTAGCTTCGGTCGATACATTGAAGACTATCACGTCATTGACAATGACAAAGTTTCTGATGAGGAGCACATTTCTTTTCTCGTGTTGTGTCTATCAAGGTGTATCTTTTGTTGTAGGTCCCTGAAGGTAGCGAAAAGATACATTACTTTAGCCAACCAAATCCATGAAGGGAAAGACAGTTTCCTTAGTCAACTAATATTAGGGTCCCTTTATGAATAACTTTGATTAGGAACTGAAGCTTTGAGGAACATTCAGACGAAAGATGGTTTATTGTTATCTGGCCCTTTCTGGTTACTCCAACTCTAGATCAATGGAACTTTTGAGATTTCTCTAGATACCAATCTTGCCAATGAAACTGAAGAAAACCTTAAGGATCGTCACGACGAAGGAACGCGTTTGGATTTTCTGACTCTGACTGTCAAAAATAGATCAGATCGAAAAGCTTTCGTATCTTACTTTCTGATGCTTTCATTTTAATGCTACCATGACAACTTTTGCTAAAAGGACCCATGGGCCAGAATGGTTCACCTGAGAATTTCCAGCCACCGGTAAACATAAAACTGAATCAAAGAAACTCTTGGCCACCTTCTTGACTCATCGAATCCTTTCTACCCATCTTGGAACTTCCAAGAAGCTATGAAGATTCTTTGTTACCAACCTAACCTGGTTTCGTTCCAGTTTGGGAATAGTCATACCAAACCTAAATCTTTTTTTAACCGAAAAAACGACATGTGTCTTTGCACTGTTGACTACTCTGAAGACGACTACCTTCATCGGATAACTCGACATGCCAATGATCGCCCCAAGTTGACTCCTTTCTCCTTTTAACCATCCTTCTACAACACTCCCAAGTTTGATACTTGATGGAAAGCATACCATGCCAAGGAGTTCACAGCTGCTACAACTCTAAATCAACATCTAACTGATGCTTATTCTTCCTTGCAGCAAAAATTCAACAAAGGTAGATATCAACACATCAAGGAGACCTAAGCTTTTCAAAAATATTTTGAACTTGTGTATGATCCTGATGATCTTGGTCGGACAATCCGTGAAGTAGATGTCACTTTAAAAGAAAAAACATTGGCAAAGCTTCTGAATTTACACATTCCTGATTACATAAAGGACAAGTATTCGTTTGGCCTAAGATTTTATCCTCCTAATATTCCTTCTTTTCCCATCAGCGAAATGGCTTTGGCTTTCGCCCCTCTATTTCCACGGTGGTTAGTTTGCAGGAAATTTCTGAAGGTATATACAATGAATACCTGAAATATGCTCAGCGAGTGACTCCAACCAAGCACAACATATATATTTTCAAAGGCCACCTTCATGTCGACATAAAGTATAACAGGGTCGAGACCCATACACATGAAGGTGAGGGAAAGGAAAGATCTTGTCTTTGTCTTTTACATACTGCAACACCATTTTATTATACTCATAGCTGTTTTATTTATTCATACTTGTCGAGCACAAGAAGAGGATAAGGGACGCTGCTAGTGCTAAGGTAACACTCAAGAAACGACGATGTGATGATAAAGCGAAGGGTATGGATGTTGTAAGAATCATACTCGAGAATATGGAAGACTGACTTGAACTTTTCCATCAATCGTGACGACATTCACAACAACATACCCAACGAAGTGGATGTCGCTAGGGCAAACCAATCCTTCCGGTGTTTTCAACAAAATTACATCATGGGAAGTCTTTCTAACAACACTAATAGCTTGGTGTAGCTTAATTATTGGTTGTGATAACTTCTTTTCATATAAGTTTCCCATCTTTTATTCTAGTCGGCCTTAATTTTTTAGCTTGTTATTTAGATTGCAGAGTTTTCTTGGGTAATTTGATGTTGAATGTTTGTAAAAAAAAGGTTTGTCAGTTTGTCATTTCATGCTGGTTTTGATATTTGAACATATCAGTGTTTATGCTACATGACTATTTATTTTTTGTCAACGCTGGCATTTTGTACTTATGTTACATGGCGGCTACTTCTTGTGGTCTAGTTGTTGCTTAATGTTTTTGTACCTAAAAATCAATTCTCTGACGATTAGTTTTTGGGTGATGCTTAAAGAATGTTTAGTATGTTTGATCAAATAATTTTAATCTCCTTAGAAGCCTGAGTCACACGATATTCACACTGGTAAACATGTTTGGTATATATGAAAGTTTTAAAATTGTTATAAAAAAAATCCTTTTCTTTGATTACTTATGTATAGAAAAATATGAAATTCTAGTCTTTTATTTTATAAATGGCTTAATATCCTTTAGATTGTCAATATTGAAGTCGTTATTCTTTTGAAAGATTATGAGTTTGGTTCAATGATCCATGCCTTTTGTTTAACACTTATTTGAGGAAATAACTTTATAATTATGAAAACATTCTTCAAAATGAGAATTTTTCTTATCTTTTTTTAGGGTAAAATTTATGGACTATAACTGTGTGTTTGGCGTAATACTTATGATTCTGGTCATGTACTACAACATTTCTTTTGGAAGATAATTGGAACCTTTGTGATGAGTCCAATCAAGATTTTGTTCTTTTAAGCATATAGACTTATATTTTCATAGGTGGATTGAATAAAATTATCGTTGAGTGTTGAACTTTAGTTAATCATTCATTGGGGGTATCGCAGTAGTACCATGGTGTAATCTGAAAAGCGACTGAAGCCTTAACACAATGGTCTAATTCTGCAACATATTCGATAACATGGAGTCGTGTTTTGTGATTGAAGCCCTTCAAATTAACTTGTCGATCCAACTCAAGGAGCCAGCTTGTCGTTATAGACTTCGGATTAACAAATTCGTCCCTCTGACACGATCAAAGAGAAATGATATGACGCTAAAAGATATTGGAATAAAAGGGACAAATATAATACATCAATTATAGGTATTGATATTATCCATTCCAACATACACACATATATACATACAATTATGCACAAGATTAAGCTTCTAAATCATGCAGATGTTAGTCATTTTTCCTAATTACATTTAGCATTAGCTCCCTTGCTTACTTTTGTTGCATGATAACACTTGAAGTGTGTAGCGGGAAATTCATGATCATCAAGCTATTGACAAGGTAGAGATCAAATAACAAGAGTCGCCACCGCACTTTTATTGTTTCCAAGGGAAAAGGGAAAAAGTACGAACAAAACCCAAAAAGTAAGAAGTTTTCAAATCAAAACTAATAAAATGTCAGAGATTACAGGTAAGGGGGTTGGTTACATAGAGGGAAGGTTTTAGCACCCAAAGTGTCCTAGGTACTCCTAGGGAGCCCTTTTTTGTGTACATATGTACTTGGTATAAAGTGATGTTTACAAACAAATAGAATGGAGGGATGAGAAAAGAATTCATTAATTACATTTTTGTGTTTGACAAGACCTTCGAACTTGTGCATACGTACCAACATAAAAATGAGGGATCAAAATCTCGTAGTTCGTGATACAAATTTCAAAATGGATGCATTTGTTTTAACAAAAAATAAGTTTGAAAGGCACAAAGGCCTAAAAATGGTTTGAATGAGTTAGTTCTTTTTGACTTTTTTTAAAGTTTAGGTCGAGTATAGTTAAGTTTATTTACAAGTTTGATTTAAGAAAATAAGTTTGAAAATGCAATGACATAAGGCCAAAGTTTCTATCTTTTTGTAAAAGTAGTCTAAGTTTAGAACAAAAGTAGTTCACACAAAGAAGATTTTTAAAAATGGAGGAAGAGGTTTTGAAATTAAAGAAATGGGGAGAAGATAAAGAGACTATCCTATGTATAAAATTAAAAGTTTAGAGTTGAAAAGATCTGACCAAATGGGTAGCAATCCAATAGACAAGAATGTCAATAGAAACCCAGAATTCCATTGGACTTTTAGAATCAAGCAACACACAAATGCACAATTATATTATCTTGAAGAGAAAGGCTTCAAATAAAGATGGCCACATCCAAGCTTATCCCTTCCATGATCTTCTCCAAAATAGCCCATGTAACAGATGAATTCCACAAGTCATAAGTTCAAAATAACAGCTTCATAATGATCATGTTGCAGATGAACTTAGAGATGTCTTCAAAGATGTATCAGATGAAGTTTCAAATTGCAAACACTTGATTTCTCAACAAGTTGGCATTGGCCAAGTCCTTTAGCTTAGGAAGGTTGCCTATATTCTAACTCCATTTGTCCAAGATCAAACCAACAGTCCACTCAAAAGTTTTTTTAGGGTTTTTGTTATTATTATGTACATTAATGGTCAAAGACCATACAAACAAGCAAAGTATACACAAACAAAATATATCATACAATATGGTCCAAGTGGACAAAGTGAAAATTGCATTATCATAAACAATTAGAATGATATGAACAATGGCAATTGAGATAGAGTGCTAAAAGTAAATTGCAATAAAATAAAAGCTTGAAATTAAAAGTTAGTAGTTAATAGGTTAGAAGTTAGTATTGTTTTGCTTTTGCTTTTCATTTCAAGACATTCTTTGGAGAACACTCAACCCACTTATCACAAGCATGAATCCTTGAACCAAAAGATCTTCCAAAGGAAGGAAAGAAGGCCAAGTTTCCACACAATACCATGAAAGAGGGGAGACTTACAATTTCACTAACTAAAATGCTTATGTCTTTTATGTCATAAATTTAGCGCTATGTTAAGCAATCATAATTGGACTTATGTAGAAGTCACAACTATTTGGGGCCGGGCAATAGAACTTTGGTGTCAATGCATGTTAGAGACATAATATAATGGACTATGCTCATGAAACATACCACACACAAAAAGAATATGCAAAAGGTGTGGCCTAATCTCATCCATACTCATGTCAATTTTTCAATCAACTAGCATTAGGACTTTGAGATGTCATAGGCCAAATAGAATGAATGAATGAAGAAGGGGAATAAGATGAAGTGGGAGGGGAATGGATCAAAACACAAATTGGTCAAAGGAGGACTTTTACCAAATTAATATCATTTATTCATTTTGGGAGATGGAATGTACATTCCATCAATCCCCTAAATCCAATGAAATTAATTTGACAAAGTCAAATCAACCTTGACCAAGGCCCAAGAACAAGAGTTAAACATAAACAAGTCATCACAATTGGTCAACAAATTTATTTGGCATTTATTCAAATTAAAATACTAAAATAGTGCATTTAAATTCAATATGGTTTGTCCAATTCCTAAAATCTCATCAAAACACCAAAAAATGGCCGTGAGATTTATCATAGGTCAAACAAGGTCAAAGGACCTTGGAGAAAAAATTTCATAATTTTTGGACATTTAAAAATATTTTTAAACAATTAAAAACAAATGCAAAATCAATTAATTCCTTAAAAATATTAATAATTATCCAAAAAATAATTTTAATTCAGAATATGAAAGAGAAAAATAATGCAATTAAAATGAAAATTAAAATATCAGAAAAAACATGGACCACTTGATCTCCCTCATTAATTGAGATGGCAGATCAAGTGGCCAGAAACGCGCTATCCACGATGGACATGAGTCAGCGCGCCACAACATTGGTATTTAAAAGGGATGATCGTGATTAAAATAAAACAAGAGGATCATGTGGTTGTGAGACATGTTAGCGCATGGCCGGAGCTATAGCTCCGGTCTTCTTCTCCGGTGGACCTCACCGGACTGGTCCACCATCAACCATCACCAAAATTAAAAACAAGGACATGATTTCAAAGTAAAAATGGCACTGCGCTCGAATCTGGCCTCAATTCACTCTAACTCCAAGTATATTGAGAGATACATGGAGTTAAAATTTGAGGTACATGAATTGAGTTGCTTCGATTTGGCCTCAAAGCAACTCAATCTTCTTGCCTACATTGGTAGGACTTCAGACAACCAAAGAATCAATAGAATTGAGCAAGAATTTGAGAGAATCAAAGAGATCAAAATTTTTAGAGATTACCTTCAATGGAGGTATGGATTCAACTGATCTTGATCTTGCTTGTGCTTGATCTTACTCCACTTGCTTGCAGAAGAAGGATTAAATGCTTAAAATGTCGTGGATTCCTGGAGATTTGAATTTCAAAACAGTGGAAATTCAACCTCAAATTCAAATGAATTTCTCGGGTTTATCCTGTCCGAAGTAAGGGTTTGAGATGGGGGATCAAAGTTGGCGCACATGTGTGTTGATTGCTGAGCATATGAGGCTCTATATTTTAGCTGAATCCATTGCTTTTTGCACACTTGAAATCACTTTCCAAATTTGGTCATTGATAATGCATGGGCGCGTATAGGCCCATAAAGTCATTGCCATAAGTCCACAAATGAATGTTAGATAGTCTGAATTCAACTTGGATTGCAAGGCAAGTGTGCATTTGGATTTGAAGTTTGATCTTTGCCAAGTGATGTCACCATGTTTATGCCATGCGCAACCTATGCCTTCCTTGTCCAAAATGAATGAATTTGAGCTCTTTGGAAAGGTGAGATCAAGAGGAACAACTTTCATTTTCAACACTTTTCCATTTGGAGCTTGAAACTTGGAGAAATTTGAGGTGGAAGTTTGGAAATTTTTGACATATCAAAACTTTTCTAAGTGTCAAGCCATATGTCTCAATATTCCACCTTGCTTAACTTTTTATATGAACTTAAAATGAGAAAAGTGTCTTCATCAAAATTGTAGCTCTCTCAAAGACCTTCAAAATGGTCACCAATTTCAGGTCATTTAAATTTGAAATGATAGATTTATTCATTTTTGAAGTTTGGAAAAATCACTTGATCAATGCCATAGGTCAAAAGTTACCTATAATGTAACGTCATATCACATGCTCAAAAAAGTTGAATTAGCTCCCACCACAAACATCAAAGTTGAAGTAGACACGTTGAATTTGATTTTTCAACTTGGAAATCTTTCATCTCATAAAAATTGAGCAAGTTATGGCCTTGGGAGGTTGACTTTCAAATTAGGGTTTAAACAAAGTGACCTATAATGTTTCAATATAGAAAATGATTTTCCAAGAAAAACTAGCTCTAGGTATCAACATGAAAGTTTTTTGGAATGTCATTTAGAGAAACGTTTCTCTTGGAATCATTTACATATGGTGAAAATTGTAGGAGATAGGGTCTAGGGAGACCCAGTTTTGATCAGATGAATCCATCTGGCCAACCACCATCAACCAACTTGCTAAGTTCAAATTATCTTGACTTTCTTAGGTCATGGTAGATCATATATGCATAAGATAATGAAATTTGAAGTTTCTCTTGAGAAATTTGATCAATTGGTGAGATATCTTGTTGGAGAAGTTACTCAAGATACCCAGTCAAACTAGGGTTTCCAAGGAAAATTACCCTCAAACTCTTGAAGAAAACTTAATCAATATAACATGTAGAGAACATTGGGACTCATATATAATGCTCATAACCATTCTTGGATCAATTCTTGATTGTGCTCTTTGTTCATAGGGGTCTCAAACCCTAGATGTGAACTTGATGAATCAATGGAATCATGCCCTTCCTATAAAAGAGTTAGACCAATGCAAAGACATATTTTTGGTATTTTGGTTAGTGAAATGATAAAATACAAGTATGATATAATCAAAAAGTGCTTGGTGATCTCTCCCAAAACAAACCCAATGAAAGAGGGGTAAGGAGGATACCAAGGTATGATCCCAATGCTAATGCTTATGATGAAATTGCATGAGGGATCTTAGGGTCAAAATTGGGGTCTTACAACTGCCCCTATTTAAGGACATTCTAACTGAGGAGGTGAAGGTTAAAATCTTCACGTCGACTCAGTAGAATGGGCTTAAATAACAACATATAGAAATAAGTTTTGATCCATAAGAGACCTCATGATGCATATGATATGAATGTAAAAGTTAAGGCTCTGTGGGGAAATGCTGCCGCAAAGGAAAAGAAATTAGAGGGATCGAAAATGCGCAGGAGTATAATGCATTCTTCCGTAAGGAAAACTCACTGGGGAGACAAAGACTCTCTGATGGGATAAAAAGGAATTATACGTAGGTCAGACTACGACTTAAAACTAATTCGGGGATCGAGGGATTCCATACAAACATGGAAAAGACTCAGCCGGGGAACAACAACATCTGCAGGGGACACGAGTAAGTCAAGATAAAACTGAGGAACTTGAATCATGCAGGGAAAATGATTTCTGTAAGGAAATGTGCACTCAACTCAACTGGGGAAGATAAACTTCAACACAGGAGGAGCAGAAATCTATTATCTACTACCTGTTACTGCATAAGGAGATAATAAAGATCTGACAGAGAGGACATTCGTCATCGGTTAGGATGAACATATCAAGGATGGCTTATTGAGGATTCCAGGAAAGAAAAATCATTACCGGTTACTAGGTAAGAATAGCCTTGTTGGTGGAAAACTGCAGAAAATAGGATTTACAACTACCAGTTACTGGGCAGATGACCAAGGGTGAGAGTATCCGTCATCGGTGAAGATGAACATATCAAGGATAAACTCGACAGGGAAGAAAATCCGTCATTGGTTAAGATGAACATATCAAGGATATACTTTCCTGGAAATGCCAATGAGGATACCCGTCATTGGTTAGGATGAACATATCAAGGATATACCAACTGAACAAAAAGGATAGGAATTACATCTATCGAAAGCTGGATAGAAAACCGTCAGAGAGAAAATCCGTCACCGGTTAGGATGAACATATCAAGGATTAACTATGCGAGCAGATAAAGTAGGATTTACAACTACCAGTTACTGGGTAGAAAACCAATCAAAGAGAAAATCTGTCACAAGTTAGGATGAACATATCAAGGATTAACTCTCTGAGGAACAAAATAGGGATTACAACTACCTTTTTACTGGGTAGAATACCAAAAATGAGAATATTCGTCACTGGTTAAAGTGAACATATCAAGGATAGACTCAAGCAGGGGAAAGAAAGATACCCGTCACCGGTTAGGATAAACATGTCAAGGATATACTTCCTGGGGACTCTACTGAGGAGAAAAATAAGGGTACTTTTTTCGGGTATTGGGCAAGAAGTAACAAACTGCAAACTAAGAAGAATATTACCAGTTACTGGGTAATAGACTCTTAGGGGACCAAAATACCTATCTAGGTAAGAGCTAGAAAGAAAACGGTCAATCAAGACTCGGCCCAATGAGGACATAACTCAAGGGGAGTAATTCCATCCAGGAAATCCACTAGAGAGGAAACTGAAATAACAACCATCCACGAGTAAACAACTCAGTGGGGAAACGGAGAAAGGTTAAAGTCTTTCTGCTTAAGGGGCTGACACTCTACAATTGAAGGAGGACAGATGCCATATTTGGTATGGGGATAAAATACCGCCATAACAGAGAATAAGAATCTCAATCAAATCAAATATGAGGATGCAGGATATGCAAATTATGAATTTATATGAATGTATATGTATATGTATATATCCTGATTATGCTGACAAATCAAACACAAAGGATACAAAGGTGTTGCAAAGCATTTGAACCACCGGTACAATCCTCGGTCAATCCACAAAATATGGAGGCAACTGCTAGAGAATAAAGAGATCAACATCCCAAAGGTTAAAACCTAACTTGGGAAGGAGGAGATCAGCTGAGGACAGAACATCCAATCTGTGGGGAATTTTAGGTCAACCCCATAAAAATGGGAGACAACCCTACAGAAAATAATCATAAAAAGCTGCTCAGAAATCAGGAGGAAACTATGACTGGGAGAAAGTTGAATGGCGATTGGTGGGGAAACCAATGCGATCTACTGGGGAAGATCAACCATCTCTGAAGATCAACCCTACTGAGGAGAAACGAACTTCGCTAGGGAAGGCAGAAACTCTGTCGGGGAACATGCCGCAGGGTACCTGAATCAACCAAATCAACTGGGGACCAGGAAAGAAATTCCACCAAGGAATTGAATCAACACAAACGTCTAAAGATACCTGAAGGGTTAACTGCTTGGGGAACCTCTGATGTTTCACACTTAAGGACTTGCTATTTATTGAAATGTTGTTGATATTCCTTTGACTTGCTATGGAAAAATTCTTGCTTTTATATATTAAAGAAAACTTGATTTTGATTTAAAAATGTAATTTCAAAATGATCATAATAAGATTTAAAATCATTGGCTGAAGTAAGTAAGAGTAGAAGCAATTGGATAAAAGCTTAACTTTATTTAATAGAATGGTAGTCTGTAAATGACAAGACTCCATAGATTTTACAAAGTTGAAAATGGTAATTTACATGGAAAAGGGTTACATTGAATACAAATGATCCTTAGTCCCTCTACCAACTCTTGATATCCACTGTGCTCTTGACCGCTGTTGGGGTGATGAATCGATGTCAACCCCCTTGTGCTCAAACAAGCCTTCAAAACACCGAAGGTCAGCAAAATGCAGTTACTTTCCATAATCCCTAATTTTTGCATAAGTTGACCCGAGGTGGGGTACTCAAATTATCGGGAAATTATTTCTGTTTTATGTCTCTAATTTTTGCCTGGATTGCCCTTTCGGGTTTTCAATCCATCGAGACGCTCATTTTTGCGTAAGCCGCCCTTTCGGGTTTTCAACTTAGCGAGTTGCTCTTTTATTTTTTAGGCGAAGTATTTCTTGACTGCATCTGCGTTCACAGGACGGGTAAACTCTTCACCATCCATAGTTGTAAGAATCAATGCGCCGCCTGAAAAGGCTCTCTTAACAACATATGGGCCTTCATAATTAGGAGTCCATTTTCCTCTGGAATCTGGCTTGAATGTCAAAATCTTCTTGAGCACAAGGTCACCTTCCCTAAACACTTGAGGTTTGACCTTCTTATCAAAAGCTTTCTTCATTCTTTGCTGATATAACTGACCATGACACATGGCAGTTAACCTTTTCTCTTTAATCAAATTCAACTGGTCAAACCTGGTTTGACACCATTCATCTTCATTCAACTTGGCTTCCATGAGCACACACAATGAAGGAATCTCAACCTCTACAGGGAGTACTGCTTCCATACCATATACAAGAGAGAAAGGGGTTGCCCCTGTTGAAGTGCGGACGGATGTACGATATCCATGCAAAGAAAATGGGAGCATCTCATGCCAATCCTTATACGTGACAACCATCTTCTAGATAATTTTCTTGATGTTCTTATTTGCAGCTTCAACTGCCCCATTCATCTTGGGTCTGTAGGGAGAAGAATTATGATGTGCAATCTTGAAGTCTTTGCAAAGAGCTTCCACCATATTGTTATTCAAGTTCGATCCATTAGCAGTAATGATCTTACTTGGCATACCATAACGGCATATAATCTGATTCTTGATAAACCTTACAACAACTTGCTTAGTTACATTTGCATACGATGCCGCCTATACCCATTTTGTGAAGTAGTCAATTGCCACCAAAATGAAACGATGTCCATTCGAAGCCTTGGGCTCAATCATCCCAATCATATCAATTCCCCACATGGAGAAGGGCCATGGGGAAGAGATAACATTCAAAAGTGTCGGAGGAACATGAATCTTATCGACATAAATTTGACACTTGTGACACTTCTTCACAAATTTGCAACAGTCAGATTCCATTGTCAGCCAATAGTAACCTGCTCGCAACATTTTCTTCGCCATTGCATGTCCATTGGAATGAGTACCAAAGGAACCTTCATGCACTTCAGTCATCAACAAGTCTGCTTCATGTCTATCCACACATCTGAGCAAAACCATGTCGAAGTTTCTCTTGTATAGTATATCACCATTCAAGTAGAAATTACCGGCTAATCTTCTCAAAGTCTTCTTATCTTTCAAAGATGCCCCAGGAGGGTAAATCTGACTTTGGAGGAAACTTTTGATGTCGTAATACCATGGATTCTCGTCTTTGATCTCTTCAACAGCAAACACATGAGTTGGCCTATCAAGACGCATCACAGAAAAATTGGGAACTTCATTCCAATACTTTACTACAATCATTGAAGCCAACATTGCAAGAGAATCTGCCATCCGGTTCTCATCTCGAGGGATATGATGAAACTCAACCTTTGTAAAGAAAGTTGAAATCCTCCTCGCATAATCTCTATATGGTACTAAACTGGGTTGATTTGTCTTCCATTCCCCTTTGATCTGATTCATAACCAAAGTCGAATCACCGAAGACATCCAAATACTTGATTCTGAGATTCATGGCCTCTTCAAGCCCCATAATGCAAGCTTCATATTCTGCATCGTTGTTTGTACACTTGAAAGTAAATCTAACTGTAAATGGTAGATGTGTGCCTTGAGGAGTAATAATCACTGCCCCAATGCCATTTCCATATTGATTAACAACTCCATCAAATACCATGTGTCGCATTACGCGAAAAACCGGCGGGAAAACAAGACAACAGAGCCGCCACCGTGCGTTATTTATCCCAAAAGAGGGAAAGGAAACGCTCAGAGTAAACCTGGAAAGAACATGGTCTCGCGACCAAAGAGAATGGGATCGGGAGTCGGTTATGCGAAGGGAAGGTATTAGCACCCCTACGCATCCGTCGTACTCGACGGGATCCACGCAGAAAAGGAAGGAATATGGTTGCTAATACACTGCTCAAACACACACACACACTGGCTGAAAGAGACACAAGAAAACAAACAAGACTGACTCGGCAGGATATCGCATCCTGGGCCTACTTAGTCTATCAGGCATAGACATCAGAGTCATAGTAGTTCGGACTGGGGAAACGATACATGCTCGCTAGGATATCGCATCCTATGCATACGTATCTACTCGGACGAAGGAGAATCAGAGCATTCGTAGCTCGGCTAACACACACACAAACAAACATAGGCAAAGGCAAACGTGGAGCCCGAATGCCAATCGCTGGACATACATCAGCATCCGAACCAAAACACACACAAGAAGGCAAACGTGGAGCCCGAATGCCAATCACTGGACTTACATCAGCATCCGAACCAAAACACACACAAGAAGGCAAAACAAAGGCACAAGCGCCCGGAGAGATCTGCTCATCTCCTGCCTACGTACCTCATCTGGTATGAGGATCAGGGCGACGTAGTTCCCCTACGGAGGGACAAAGGACTAGCTTAACCAGATAACAGAGGGAGACACAACTAGGGAGACTACGACTCGAGCCTAGATGTTATCATGCAAATTCATCCCTAAGTTAAGGTTTCTAGCTAACTTGCACAGGAAGCAAGCCTATCCTAAACATGACTTGCACAGGAAGCAAGCCAAACTAAACCTAACTTGCACAGGAAGCAAGCTAAAGCAAACACACAAGCACAAATAGCACACACTATATGCAATCAATGGGCTCAATCAAGGTTAGGTTTTAGTCGAGGGGTCATATCAACCTCAACAAACAAACCACTGTAACAGGGTAATGTTAGCTCTTAACCCTAACATTGAGAGTTAGGGTGAAGCTGATGAAAGGTGAGTGAAGATGAGACTTCACAGCTCTTATCCCTGGCCTGGGAGAGCTTAAGACAAGAATGTGTGGGTTCAGAAAGTGGGAACCCTTCTACACATATGACTGACACAATGTACAATGATCTTGGGTTAATATCTGCAATGCATCAACACAGTGGTGTGAGCAAAGCAGATGACACACAGAATAGCAGGGGATGGATTGCACATCCCTCATATCTGCCAATGCCTCTTCACTTAGGAGGTCTTTGAACAAGTGCAAGGACAAAGGTAAACAGTCACAAACATTGCCTCTTAAGGAGGACTTCAGACAGGTGCCTGGCCAAGTAACAGGCCAGGTCTTCCAGACTACATGGAGTAAGGAAATTATACCTCAATGCAAATTGCTATCAAGCAAAGCAAAGCAACATTCACAAAGAACTACTAGCAACTAATGTACCTGAAATCAGTCAAACACAATTAGTATACCAGACACAAAGTTAAAACAAACAGCATAAGCCAACAGACAACACAGTCAAGCATATGTGCAAAGCACAAGCTCATAACAAGTGAGCTAAGCAACCTACAAAACAAACAAGTTAGTTCATGATAAACAATCAAACTCATTCAACTTGTATTGATCTCTTTGAAGCATTTGTTGCTTAACCTGAAAAACCAAGCTTAAACATGAGCAACAAGACCACTAGGACAAACCTAGGGTCAAAAGGGGATAAAAAATTCAAAACAGCAAGTGACAAGTGTCTAAAGTCAAGATAAATCAATCAATAAGCCAACCCAAGTGGTTTCACATTCATACCATTCATCATTATTATTTCACAAGCAAATTAGGTCAAAGCATGGCATATAGAACCTCAAAGAAGTCAACAGAATGACTCAACTCAAATTAAATCACAAACATTCCAAAAAATCCTCAAATAAATCATGTTAAAAAATCATCAACAACATGATAAGCATACCAAATTTCATCTCATTTGGATCAAAGGAAGTAGGTCAATGAAAATCAGAAAGGCAAGGCATGCAAATACAAGTTCTAACTAGGTCATAAATGATGCATCAACTTCAACCAATCATAAAACAGTGATAAAGCATGATAAATGAATGGGACCAAAGCCATGATATACTTCAAGATGTCCACAATGCACATGTCAAATTTCAAGTCCATCCAATTAAGCATTAGAATTTCACAAATCATATAGCATCATGTGTCACAAAAGTCAACAATTTGGGTCAAACAGGGGAGAAATTATCAATCAAATAGAAAATGCATTCCAAAATTCCAGAAAAATTCACACATATCCGCAACATGCACAAGTGTCTTCATGCAAAAATCCAGACCATTTTGAGTTCAATAAGCAAGATAATTAAAATCATGAAGTTGGACATGCATGGTGTGACACAAATTGTCACACCCCTATTCAAAAAATCATATCTCCACAACCATCAAAGACAAAATCACAAACTCTATACCCAACTCACCATGAACATGTCTAGTTTAAGCACAAAAAATTTGAGAGGCATTGGATCATGTATCATCATTTCACAAGCAAATTGGCAAAGCATACACAAAATGGATACACATGAACAAACCCTAGCACATTTAAAACTTCACACGTGCAAAAAATCTGGAAAAATCACCATAACAAACTAGAGATCAAGAGAAGCAATCCACAAAAAATCCCATCAAATTTGGATTAAAATTGTAGAACTTATGAATTTTCTAAGTTTGCCATGCAAAATGAAATAAAATATTGAAAGAAAGAAAATGATTTAAATTAAATAAACACGGCAATGGCAAAATTGTAATATTGGGACCTACTAAGTGAAACGCCGCGTTTCACTTAGTGAGGTGGCGTGATGCTATTTGCTTCATGTCCCACGAACGGGAAAATCATGCAAAACGAGTTCCAATCAGATTAAACACGATCCCGGGTTTGGTTTTTTAGGGTTTATGCTACACAGTGCCATGTTCATCAACGAAATTTCCAGCAGAAAAACATTTTGCAACCAAAATCAATAAATGATATACCAATCAACTCATCTTGCAGTGTACATCACAAATCCAACCTTAGTTTTCATTAATTCAAGCTAACAAGGAAGAACTAAGCACAAACACATTTGATAACCAAACTTAAATTCGATGTATCTCTCTCAGTTCTCAACCATTTCTCACGATTCAAGTTTCATTGCATTCAGCATAGAAGGATCTTTAATAAGCATAGCATGATTTTATCAAAAGCATGGTTCAAATTTTTACCTTATTTGAAGAACAGTATGGAATTCGTGGTCCTTTGGTCGTGTTTAGTTGAAACAGCAATGCCTTGATACTCCAGGAGGTGAATGGATGAGTATTGGAAGCCCACTCTTGCTCAATCATGCTCGAAAATCCGACTGCCATGGAAATGGTTCAATGCAACAGTGCTGGAAAATGGTGCAACAGCTGCGAAATGAGGTTTACAGAAGCTTCAAAAATGTTGGTGAATGATGAATCAGTAGACCAAGGCACCAGTTCTTTGAAGATTTTCGGAAAAAAGTTCAGATGAAGAAATGAGAGTTTTTGAGAGAAAATGAAATTCAGATCTCAATTCTCAATAGTGGCTAGGGTTTTTCAGTCTGAAATGTGCAATATATACTTTGATTATCAATGCCTAAGCTTGGTTAATGAAGTGGTAAGTGAAATTAGCTCAAATGAAGGTGTTTTGACAATTTGCTAAAAACCACTCAATAATGCATGGGATGCATGTTAATGCACGAAAATGGGCTTAGGCATACCCCAAATGTAATTTCTGAACATTTACAATTGGTAAAATGTATTGGCAAGGCTTAATTTGAAAGTTCATTTTTCACCCCTCTCTTTTTAATTCAATGCACTTGAAAAAAGGCCATTTTGATTGGATGATTTTTGGTGAAATGTGATGAAGAATTTGGATAGAGCACATCAAATATGACTTGTAGCAAAAAACCTCACTCAATTTGGCCAAATGGTTTGGAAGATATGCCACTTTGAAGTTCAAAAATTCTTGAGAATGATTTGATCATAACTTGCCAACCACAAATGCGAAATGAGTGTTCTTGGACTTTTTGGAAAGGTGCGAACAATATCTTCAACTTTCATGTTGGACAAAAATTCATTTGAAGCTTGTATGATGATGTAAATTTGAGGAGCAAAACTTTCCATTTTTGGCAATTTCCAATTACAGGTCAACTTACTATTTTAGGAAACTCCTTGTCTGACTTCAAATTCTCCAATCTTGATCTTTGAAATGTCAAATGAGACTTGTATGGACATGAATGAAGCCTTTCAAACCATCTCCCACCTTCAAATCCTTGATTTCAAGCACAGTTGACCACAGTTGACCATAGTTGACTTTCTAGGGTTTTTGATGGATTGAACAATGACTGATGACTTCTGAGCACCCAAACCTTGACCAAAACACTTCAAAAGGACCCCTAGGTCATGTGAACATGTTGGACCAACCCTAGGGCCTTGCTTCCTTGAGAAATGCACTTGCTTGCTTGATTGACTGATCTCCTGACCAGTTTGACCTAATTTTGTCAGAGGACTTGCACTTGGGCAAAGGACAATGCAATGCTATGCTATGGACTATGTTATGTTAATGACCTAATATGAGAATGTATATACAAAAGGTAGGTGCAAATTTGAGGTGCTACAGCTGCCCCTATTCAATCAGCTGGGAACCTGAACGGATGAGAGCAACGACTGTCAGACTTTCAGGGTAAACAGGGATTGAATACCAAAGAACCGTAGAAATTTGCACTCTGCTGGATATGATACAAGAAAAACCAAGTCATTTACCGATGACGGTTACACGACAACTTCAGGAAAGCGAAACCATTTACCGATGGCTAAATACTGGAAACTTGATATTTACCGATATCAACTTCAGCAAGACCATTTATCGATGGCTGCTGGGAAACAACTTGATGTTAAAAAGGAAGCAGGGCCATTTACCGATGGCGTCTCCACTTGGGGGAGGAAAAAGATATATTTGTAATGGAATCAGACAAGACGTTTACCGACGACTCTTGGGGATCTCGATTTTATCAAAGGACAAACGCACGACCAGACACTTACCGATGACTGGGATGAGACTCGATGTTTACCGACATCGAGAGATGATGTTTACCGACATCCAAAAATGACCAGACATTTACCGATGACTGGGGAAATACTTGAAAAGCTCGGCGTTTATCGACACCAACGGAGAGGTGAACACTTTACCGGGGAAGTAAAAACAAAAACTTGTAACAGGAAACCAGACAGGACGTTTACCGACGACTCTACTGGGAATCTCTAGCAGGGGAATTACCAGACATTTACTGATGACTGGAAAAAACTCGACGTTTACCGACATCGAAAGATGATGTTTACCGACATCAAACAAAGGCGACCAGACATTTACCGATGACTGGGATGAGACTTGATGTTTACCCACATCGAAAGATGATGTTTACCGACATCCAAAAGAAACGACCAGACATTTACCGATGACTGGGGTGGGACTCGATGTTTACCGACATCGAAAGATGATGTTTACCGACATTCGAAGAAAGAACACACGCGGGCGCTGACATGACACTTACTGGTATCACAAGAATGACATCTTAGGTACGTCGAGGCAAGGCTGACCACTTGCCGGGGTCTCACTGAGGAGAAACAAACTTTCCGTTCGCGGACGGGTGAGGAAATAAACCTCTGTGGGGATATCAATCCTGAATACTGTCAGGCACAATTGTAGCAGACGTGCCGTACCGATGTTGAACAAAATGATCCGCCTCTGCCGGGGATACAGTCTGGTTGGGTTAACACATGAATGCATATGTTTGAATTTTTCTATGGCGTAATGCTCCTCATGGAATGGGAATGCTACGCAGTTTGAGGATGCAATGATCACTACATGCAAGATGCAAAATGATGAATACTCCGCCGTGGAATACACAGGACAACTGCGCTGAGAAAACATCAATACAACTCCACTGGGGGAAAACAAGGCAACTCGTCGAGGAGTAATAAAGTGACTTGCTAGGGACAAATAGGCGACTTCACTGGGGAGAGCCCAACCAATCCACAAGTAAGATAAACTCTGCTCTGGGAAATAAAACACTCCGCTGGGGACGACCCAAACAAATCCACAGCTAGGAGAGCAGTTGGAGATAAACTTCATTGGAACCGCTCCACTCGGGAAGGAAATTGGCGAATACAGGCCTGCTGGGGATAGGCAATCCTTAGATCTGTTGGGGGATAGAAGGCACTATCCACAGACACTTCCGCATGGGAACATAGCTCTGATAGCTTCCATCCTGGCTTGGGGAAATAACTGCTGGGGGGTGCTCACAGATGACGACCTGCAAAACAGCACAACAAATGCCCCCAGGGGATACATGGACAAGATACGCTCAAGTGTCCTCAATATTCAAAATTATTTTCAAATGTTTTATCTTTCTGCAAGTGATTGTTTAGCCTTCATGTTTTTATATGCAATGTTTATCAAAAGATTCGGACGTTTTTGCAAACAAAACAGTAAAATAAAAACAAGAGAGCAATTTTATCTGAATAACGACTTTTATTGATTGAAAATGTGCCTGAAGAGGCAAATACATTGGGAAGCAATTCCTAGAAAGAGGTAATTGCGCACAAAAGGAAAAATAAACTATCCTAATGGCAATGTGAACACGGTATCCACTATTTCCCAATTCTGTTATAACTCATAGATCATCAGTTTTTCTCCCAACTTCCTTGCTTTCTGAGAAGAATGACTGGACCGATCACATCTTTCGAGATGGCAGACGACTGAAGCGCGATGAAGTACAGATAACTCAGACTGTAGTCTTCGCTTTAATCCCTCTTTTGGCTGGATCGCCCTTTAGGGTTTTCAATCCACCGGGATACCCTTTTTTGCCTAAGCCGCCCTTGCGGGTTTTCGACTTACCGGGTGTACAAATTCTTTTCATTTTTATCCCTAATTTTTGCCCGAACCTTTTCTTTCTGTTTTTTTGGTTCGCCGGGATGCCCTTTTTTGCCTGGACTCTTTTATTCTTTTTGTCCAGCAGGTCAATTTATGCGAAGTATTTTTTGACTACATCTGAGTTGACAGGGGACAAAAAATCTTCACCATCCATAGTTGTAAGCATCAAGGCTCCACCGGAGAAGACCTTCTTCACAACATATGGACCTTCATAATTAGGAGTCCACTTGCCCCTGTTATCTGTACCGGGAGGAAGGATCCTCTTCAAAACTAGATCACCAGTCTGAAATGTCCGAGGACGCACTTTCTGATCAAAGGCTCGCTTCATCCTTCTCTGATACAACTGCCCATGGCACACAGCTGCTAGCCGTCTCTCTTCGATGAGGCTTAACTCGTTAAACCTTGTTCGAATCCACTCGGCTTCGTCCAGCTTGACATCCAACAATACCCTCAGAGAAGGGATCTCCACTTCAACAGGCAAGACTGCTTCCATACCATACACAAGGGAGTACGGGGTTGCCCCGGTCGATGTACGTACAGAGGTACGATACCCATGCAAAGTGAAAGGCAGCATCTCATGCCAATCCTTGTACGTTACGACCATCTTTTGCACAATCTTCTTGATATTCTTGTTAGCCGCCTCCACAACACCATTCATCTTCGGTCTGTAAGGAGAAGAATTGTGATGTTCGATCTTGAAATCTCTGCAAAGCTCTTTCATCATCTTGTTATTGAGATTTGAACCATTGTCAGTGATGATTCTCTCAGGAACTCCATAACGACAGATGATCTCTTTCTTGATGAACCGGGCAACCACTTGTTTGGTAACATTAGCATAGGAAGCTGCTTCCACCCACTTGGTGAAGTAATCAATCGCAACCAAGATGAAGCGATGTCCATTCGAAGCAGTAGGCTCAATCTTCCCAATCATATCAATGCCCCACATGGCAAACGGCCAAGGCGAGTTCATGACATTCAACGGGCTTGGTGGTACATGCACCTTATCAGCATAGATCTGGCATTTATGGCACTTCCGAGCATACTTGAAGCAATCGGATTCCATAGTCATCCAGTAATAACCGGCTCTCAACAATTTCTTCGACATTGCATGACCACCAGCATGTGTACCAAACGAACCTTCATGTACTTCTTGTATCAATATGTCTGCTTCGTGTCTATCCACGCATCTGAGCAAGACCATGTCAAAGTTCCTTTTGTACAACACATCATCCTGATTCAAATAAAAGCTTCCAGCTAGCCTTCTTAGGGTTTTCTTGTCATTCTTTAACGCACCTTCAGGATACTCCTGAGTCTTGAGGAAGTTCTTGATATCATAATACCACGGCTTCTCATCAATCGCAACAGACTCGGCTGTAAACACATATGCAGGCCTCTCGAGTCGATTCACCGCAACATGTGGCACATGATTCCACCAATGAACTTTGATCATAGAGGACAACGTAGCCAAAGCATCAGCCATCTGATTCTCATCCCGTGGGACATGATACAACTTCACCTTCTTGAAGAACGTCAGTATTCTTCTGGTGTAATCTCTATACGGAATCAAATGCGGCTGGTTAGTATTCCAATCTCCATTGACCTGATTGATCACTAGAGCGGAATCTCCATAAATGTCAAGCGTCTTGATTCTCAGGTCGATGGCTTCTTCTATCCCCATGATACAAGCCTCATACTCAGCTTCGTTGTTGGTGACGTCAAAAGTCAATCTGGCAGAGAAAGGTATATGAGCCCCTTTAGGATTAATGAGCACTGCCCCAACACCGTTACCGTTCATATTCACAGCCCCATCAAACATCAGTGTCCACTTGTCATCAGGATCCGGTCCTTCCTCGACAAGCGGCTCTTCGCAATCTTTCATCTTAAGATACATGATGTCCTCATCAGGGAATTCAAACATCATCGGCTGATAATCATCAATCGGTTGCTCGGCAAGGTAGTCTGACAGAATACTACCTTTGATGGCCTTCTGTGACGTGTACTGAATGTCATATTCTGTTAAAATCATCTGCCATCGAGCAACGCGCCCGGTGAGAGCCGACTTCTCAAAGATGTACTTTACTGGATCCATCTTAGAAATCAATAAGGTAGTATGGTTCAACATATACTGCCTCAGTCGGCGAGCAGCCCAGGCCAAAGCACAGCAAGTTTTCTCGAGCAGTGAATATCTTGTTTCACAGTCGGTAAACTTTTTGCTAAGGTAGTATATGGCATGCTCTTTTCGACCAGACTCGTCATGCTGCCCCAATACACACCCTATCGAGTTCTCGGTAACTGACAGGTACATTATCAATGGTCTCCCAGGAACTGGAGGAATCAGGATTGGAGGTTTCTGTAAATACTCTTTTATCTTGTCAAAAGCCTTCTGACAGTCATCATTCCACCTGATTGCTTGGTTCTTTCTGAGCAATTTGAAAATTGGTTCGCACGTGGCCGTTAAGTGAGATATGAACCTTGCAATGTAGTTCAACCTCCCTAAAAACCCGCGGACTTGCTTTTCAGTTTTCGGTTAAGGCATCTCTTGAATAGCTTTTACTTTTGCTGGATCAACCTCAATCCCTTTTTCACTGACAATGAAGCCTAACAGCTTCCCTGATCTCACCCCAAACATACACTTGTTCGGATTCAACCTCAGTTTGTACTTGACCAATCTGTCAAACAACTTCTGCAAATTTACCAGGTGCTCCTCTTCTGTCTGTGACTTCGCAATCATATCATCCACGTACACTTCAATCTCTTTGTGCATCATGTCATGAAAGAGAGTCGTCATTGCCCTCTGATAGGTAGCACCGGCATTCTTCAGCCCAAACGGCATCACCTTATAGCAGAACGTGCCCCAAGGTGTAATGAATGTCGTCTTTTCCATGTCCTCTGGCGCCATCTTGATCTGATTATAGCCTGAGAAACCGTCCATGAAAGAGAACACCGAGGATTGAGCCGTATTATCCACCAATACATCGATGTGAGGTAATGGGAAATCATCTTTCGGACTCGCCCTGTTCAAATCCCGGTAATCGACACACATTCTGACTTTGCCATCCTTCTTCGGCACAGGAACGATGTTGGCTACCCACGGTGGATAACTGGTAACAGCCAGAAAACCCGCATCCCATTGCTTCTGAACTTCTTCCTTGATCTTGACAGCCATATCAGGGCTAGTTTTGCGAAGCTTCTGCTTGACCGACAGACACTCTTCTCTGAGGGGTAGTCGATGCACCACAATGTCTGTATCCAAACCAGGCATATCTTGATATGACCAGGCGAATATCTCCACATATTCTCTCAGCATCTCAATCAGCCTCCTCTTGACAGAGTCCTCTAAAGCATCCCCAATCTTGATCTCTCTTCTGGCGTCCTCAGTACCCAGATTAACAATCTCCAACTCCTCCTGATGAGGTTGGATAACCCTTTCCTCCTGCTTCAGCAGTCTGACCAATTCTGCGGGGAGTTCACAGTCTTCCTCACTCTCCTCTTCAGCTTGGTAGATGGGATTATCAAAATCATGATGAGGCATAACAGAACTGTTCATAGTGGATGCCATAAGGTCACTTCTGCATGTTTTAATGTTTTGTTTTAGAAAAAGAGTTCAATAAAGTCACAAAAAAAACAAAAACATTGCCATTTTTATTTTTATTATTATTTTTTATTTTAGAAAAAGTGAAAACAAAAAAAAAAGAAAGACAGGGATCACAAAATTTGATTGCAAAACGTCCTTTATTTATGATAATCATTTAAACATGATGAGGCCCTACAATGAACCACTACGCCTTGGGCAGAACGTAGGGTTTTCATGCAAAATGAAAAAACAAAGGAAAATTACTCTGTCTGAAGAGTAACTTTGACCACTTATTCAGCCGTCCAGTTGTTGATAGACTCCCCTGGGGCACACGGGCGAACCCAGTTGTCTAAATCACAGTCGCTATCACAGTCTTCACCACCGGTTGCAAAGACGTCGCCATGATTCATCAGCCCAACGCTGGTGAAGGTACTTGGACCCGTCTGCACACTCTTCTCTGCTTGGAGAGGCTCATAACCAATGCCAAATTTGTCCTCCTTGACAGGCAAGTCTACCATCTTGCCCCAGCCCTCAGCTTTGCCGGAATCAACCACTTCCTTGGCTTGCTTGTATGAAGCAATCGAAGCACCCGACTTCCTCTGATCAGCGTATGCCACCTTCTCAAGAGCCACAGTTTCAAATGCCTGGCATAATGTTTCGTGGATCTCGCCATCTACCTCAACATATTTGAACGAGGAAAGGTGACTCACCAGAATCTCTTCTTCGCCACACACGGTCACAATTTGGCCGTTCCAGACATACTTGAGTTTTTGGTGCAGAGTTGACGAGACTGCTCCTGCTGCGTGAATCCACGGACGCCCCAACAGACAGCTGTAGGCGGGTTGAATGTCCATAACATAAAAAATGATGTCGAAAACCTTTGGACCTATCTTCACCGGCAAGGTAATTTCTCCAAACACAGAACGTTTGGATCCATCAAATGCGCGCACAATAAGGTCACTAGGAGTGAGCACAACTCCTTCAACATCAATCTTCTTCAGAATCTGCTTTGGTAAGACATTCAACGACGACCCGGTGTCTACCAGCACGTGAGACAAAATTGCTCCCTTACATTCCATAGTGATATGCAAGGCTTTGTTATGATTGCGACCCTCAGGCGTTAAGTCTAGGTCAGTGAAACCTACACCATGCCTGGTGCTCACGTTGGCCAACACACCCTCTAGCTGGTTGACGGAAATCTCTTGAGGTACGTAAGCCATGTTCAGCATCTTCAACAAGGCATCACGATGTGCCTCAGAGCACAGCAGCAAAGAGAGAATTGAAATTTTGGACGGAGTCTGGTTGAGTTGATCTACGATCTTGTAGTCACTCTTCTTTATGATCTTCATAAATTCCTCCACGTCCTTTTCAAATGAACCCTCAGGCACCTCCTTCTGAGCCGGTTCCTCGTCAACAACAACCTGTTTGCCCTTCGCCCTAGCAGATGCCTCAGCATTGGCATCTCTCAACGGCTGAGGAGCAAACAGTCATCCACTCCGAGTAAAACCTCCTGGTCCACCAACTTGTCCACAACGGGACTCACAACCACAGGAGTTTTAACTGGTGCGCTGATCGTCACAGGCGCTTGACTTACTGGCCTCGTCTGATTATCAGCCCTTCGGTTGCTGCGATAGGCGTTATCATATCTCCATGGCACAACCCTACTATTCTCAACTGGTCTTCTTCCAGACGCCACTATAGTAGTTGGAGCACTGATAGTTACCGGAGCGGAAATGGTAACTGGGGTACCACCATTTGCAGGCGCACTAACAACCCTTTGGCCTCGTCCTTCAGACGGTTTAAAGTAGATGGTGACAGTTGACACTGACCCATTATCTCTGACAGCCCGACTGAACTGAACACAACCCTCGTCAATCAGCTTTTGAATACCAGCCCTCAACTGGTCACAACCATTATCAGCTTCGGCACAACCAAAACAACCCTCATCACAACCTGGGTAGACACCCCCATTCAGCAGACGGCCCTTTACCACCAGCAGATGAGTCTGAACATCATCAATACTAGTAACCAGATCTTCAGCTTCCCCTTCAATATTGTTTACCCTATGCCCACCATGCTGAGGCATAGGATTGTTCACAACGTTGGGTACCGGAGAGAAGTTGATCGCCTTGGAATCGATCAAATCTTGGACTTTGTGCTGGAAAGCCCGGCATTTTTCAGTATGGTGCCCTGGTGCCCCGGAGTGAAAGTCACAACGGACGTTGGCGTCGTATCCAGGAGGCAATACTGTTGGTGGAGCCATTGTACGCAACTCAACAAACCCCAACCTGAGTAGTTCGGGCAGTAGTTCGGCGTACGACATCGGTAGCGGATCAAAACGTCGATCAGGCATTCTTTGTCTGGGCTGATACGGACGTTGTTGCTGTTGTTGTTGTTGTTGCGGTTGTTGAACTCTTTGTTGTTGTTGTTGACGAGGTTGAGGTGCAGGAATGGTCACTGCAGCAACCGGGCGATACTGATCTCTATTCACACTTCCTCTGTACACCTTCCCTCGGTGTTGTACAGCATTGGTTTCACCTTCTCTACGGCGAGGTTCCCCAGAGAAAGGTTTTCTTTGATGACGAAGAAGAACCCACATCTTGAATTTTGCCGGCCTTAATCAGACTTTCAGTTCTCTCGCCACAGATGACGACATCAGAAAAAATACCGAATGGGCAACTCCCCATCCGGTCCATAAATACACCTTGAAGAGTACCGATGAACATGTTTGTCAACTCCCTTTCCAGCATAGGGGGTTGAACTCTCGCAGCAAGCTCGCGCCATCTCTGGGCGTACTCTTTAAAGCTCTCGTTGTTTTTCTGGCACAGACTCTGCAGCTGAGTCCGGCTAGGCGCCATATCCATGTTATGCTTATATTGTCTGAGGAACGCTTCTCCCAAATCCCTCCAGCATCTGATCGAATCTCTTTTTAACTCCATGTACCAGTCCAAAGATGCCCCAGATAGACTATCTTGGAAAAAGTACATCCACATCTTCTCGTCGTCAGTATACGCCGAGATCTTTCGATAGTATGCCTGCACATGAGTGCGAGGGCAAGAAGTGCCGTTGTATTTGTCGAAAGTAGGTGCTTTGAATTTGTACGGGATTCTCAAGCCTTCAACTAATCCCATATTGGTAACATCAAAACAGAGAGAGTTCTGACATTCCATAGCCCGGATCTTCTCAGCAAGGGCATCAACCTTACAATCTCTCTCATCAACCCTTCCCAGAACGTCTTCGTCTTCACTGAGCATAGTAAAGATATCCTCTTGTCTGTCCACCATCGGAGCCTGATTACGGGCCGGAGCACGGACAACTCTGGAATTGGCGGTCTCTGGAGCAATCGGTTGACCGTTGACTCGAATACCTCTTAATTCATCCCCTACAGCATAGTTGTTGATGGGAACAGCAGCAGTAGGGTTGTCATTGATCGGGCCTCCCTCTGGCAGGGCTTGGTTGGGTGGTGGAATTACAACTTCTTGCCTCTGAACTAGAGCTCGGAGTTCTTCTTGTCCTTGTGCAACCCCTTGCATCATATGCATGAACTGGGCCATGTTAGCCCTCATCTCAGCTAACTCAGCTTGTACTTGATCCATGTTCCTTTGGTGGTTGAGTCTCGTTGAGTAGCGATGCGGTCTCTGATCAGCTATCCTGCCTAAACACAGGAACCAAAGTGAGAAGTCGGCACAAGAACACCTGTTATGCAAATGAGATGAGTATGATGTTAATGATGTGTATGATGCACATGATATGCTCATTTCTCAAGCATTCAAAGAGCCCGATTCATCCTCAAAAGATGGCAACCTGCAGCAACAGGAGAACAACAAAATACAAGGTAAATGAGAACAACAGGAAACACCAACAACCTTATCCATAAATAAGAGTAAAAAGATCATACAACTAAGTCAACAAATATTCGAATACACAGAGTACGATGAATCCCATCCAACAAGCCTGGAGGTGATCCTCAACATAAACATCAAAGATACACGCTAAGACAAACGGTCTTCCGGAATGAGAGTCTTTAGGTACTGGCACTGGTCTATCAACAGTGTGCATTCTGAACATTCTGGTAGAGGGGTGATCTTCTCCTTCAATTGTCTTCTAAGCTCCATAACTTCTCCTCCAAGGTAGTTCTCTGATGCCTGCCTCAAATCTACCTCTTTCTTCAACTGGATGTCTTTGTCTCTGAGTTGCTTCTCCAAGTCTCTGATCTTCTTCTGATAGCTGGCTTCTGCTCTCTGCAGCTTCAAACACTCCCGATGTTCTGCATCTAACATGGATTCCATCTCTTCGTAGGATCTTTTCTTGTTTCTTGCTATGCTAGCATCTTCTCCCTGCACTCCCTTGAGTTGATGGGCCAAGTTCAACCTATCAGCCTTGGCTTTGTAAAGCTCCATCTGGGTATCTTGCTCCTTCTCTCTCAACCGGCGATTTTCCATCAGGGCTTGCTTATAGTGCTCAGCAGGCACACTCTCAGCAAGGATCAAAGGTGGTTGCTCCTGCAACGGCTCCATCCTATCGTAGGGTAGCAACAAAGTTTCCACTCTCTTCTTTACCCAATCAGTGTAATCAGACATGGCAATGGCAAACTTCTTCCCTAAGACAGATCCATCCTTCACACCAATAGTCTTCCAAGCTCTTCCTATCTGCTCCAATCTAGCCGGGTCACTCTGCTTCTCAAAATACACACTTTCAGCTACCTCAGCTTCAAGTGGTTTTCCCTTCATTACAAACCCTAACTGACGAAGAGAGAGAACTGGATTATAATTTATGCAACCTTTGGTCCCCACGAGTGGCACGTTCCGGAATTTTCCACAACTCATAACAACATCCCGCACATCCATCCGGTATGATTGCCATCTGATATCATAGGAGGTAAGCGTCATGACCCTCTGAGTCCACTTATGAGTGCTCTGAGTATCCACAAAGGGTCCACTGGCTGGCAGAAGGGACATGAACCATCTGAGCAAGAGAGGTAGACAACATCTGATAGCTCCACCCTTACCATGCCTACTGTGAATAGCATAGTAAGTGTTAGCTAAAAGAGTAGGAACTGGATTCCTTCCGATGAAGATACAGACCGCAGCATAATCAACAAAATTGGGCATGCTCGGGAATAGGACGATCCCATAGATCATAACAGCAAGTTGGGCATGAAAAGCTTCCCAATTCCCCTTTTCTGCTTCTCCTCTGGCAACTCTCAGCAGAAACTTCAACGGCAGACCCACAACATCCCCACTGGGCTTCCAGTTATCACAGACTTCTTTGACGCTCAACTGGAGAGTCTGGCAACAACTCCGAAATCAACTTCCTTCGGTACGTCCAAGAAAGGAACCTGATGCTGAATCGGGACACTCAACAGAATGGAATACTCCTCAAGAGTAGGCGCCAACTGATAGTCTTGGAAGGTGAAACATCTAAGCTCCGGGTCGTAGAACTGAAGAAGGGTCTGCAACGGCACCAGGTCAACCACCATCTTCAACAATGTCAGAACATCCCCATACTGGTCAATAGACCCCTTCTGGTTACCACTGGTTATCAGGCTACTCAACTCGATCAATGAAGTCAACGGCTCACGATGAAAGCTGTAGGAACAAGTCTTCCGCTTCGGCTCCGGGACTGTTGCCATCTCTATCAGTGAACAAGCTCTGGAATGTACCTGAGAAATGATATGCATGCAGAGATTAGTTTTTTTTTCTACTTTTTTTTTCCTTTTCTTTTTTTTTATCGCGTATTTTTTTTGAAAATAAACATGCTATGATGCAAGTGATGCAGACACAACTGGCTGGCCGTGCATCTCTGAACACAAGGTCGAAGCTTCGGTTTAAACTCAGAACCCAAATCCAATTGAAACCCAAAGTCAATTGAGAACTGTCGTCTGAACCCAAAGTCACCAACAGAACCACAAGTCACCAACGGTACCTGTAATAATGATCAAACCCTTCCCCACTCACGGGTGTCGTCTAGGCCAGGGTAAGGTCGAGAGAAACGCAGCATAAATAACCTTTCGCAGAATATCATCATATACACACCCGAAGTATGCAACGACAACATCCCACCAGGGTCTGAACTGCTCGTGATATCAATGTTCCGCTAAGTGGCGCAATACCACCCGCTTCCCATGAATCACTCTATTCCTAAGCATCCTAGATTTCACTCATGGCCTGGGTATTGGGCCTTTTACCTCAAGTAACTCCCACCCCAACAGAGAGAAACAGACAACCAGCCAGCCAGATAAACAATGAATGTGAATGAATGCAAACATAAGTGCAAACATAAATGCAAACAACAAAAAATGAATGCAAACAATAAATAAGGAATGCAATAAATAACAGCAAACAGCAACCAAAACCCTAACCTAGAGAGCGCTAGGAGAGACTCGCTTAGGGAAGACGGACCAGCACAGGTCAACTTCTCTTTTTTCCCCAGCAGAGTCGCCAGCTGTCGCATTACGCGAAAAACCGGCGGGAAAACAAGACAACAGAGCCGCCACCGTGCGTTATTTATCCCAAAAGAGGGAAAGGAAACGCTCAGAGTAAACCTGGAAAAAACATGGTCTCGCGACCAAAGAGAATGGGATCGGGAGTCGGTTATGCGAAGGGAAGGTATTAGCACCCCTACGCATCCGTCGTACTCGACGGGATCCACGCACAAAAGGAAGGAATATGGTTGCTAAAACACTTCTCAAACACACACACACTGGCTGAAAGAGACACAAGAAAACAAACAAGACTGACTCGACAGGATATCGCATCCTGGGCCTACTTAGTCTATCAGGCATAGACATCAGAGTCAAAGTAGTTCGGACTGGGGAAACGACACATGCTCGCTAGGATATCGCATCCTATGCATACGTATCTCCTCGGACGAAGGAGAATCAGAGCATTCGTAGCTCAGCTAACACGCACACAAACAAACATAGGCAAAGGCAAACGTGGAGCCCGAATGCCAATCGCTGGATTTACATCAGCATCTGAACCAAAACACGCACAAGAAGGCAAACGTGGAGCCCGAATGCCAATCACTGGACTTACATCAGCATCCGAACCGAAACACACACAAGAAGGCAAAACAAAGGCACAGGAGCCCGGAGAGATCTGCTCATCTCCTGCCTACGTACCTCATCTGGTATGAGGATCAGGGCGACGTAGTTCCCCTACGGAAGGACAAAGGACTAGCTTAACCAGATAACAGAGGGAGACACAACTAGGGAGACTACGACTCGAGCCTAGATGTTATCATGCAAATTCATCCCTAAGTTAAGGTTTCTAGCTAACTTGCACAGGAAGCAAGCCTATCCTAAACATGACTTGCACAGGAAGCAAGCCAAACTAAACCTAACTTGCACAGGAAGCAAGCTAAAGCAAACACACAAGCACAAATAGCACACACTATATGCAATCAATGGGCTCAATCAAGGTTAGGTTTTAGTCGAGGGGTCATATCAACCTCAACAAACAAACCACTGTAACAGGGTAATGTTAGCTCTTAACCCTAACATTGAGAGTTAGGGTGAAGCTGATGAAAGGTGAGTGAAGATGAGACTTCACAGCTCTTATCCCTGGCCTGGGAGAGCTTAAGACAAGAATGTGTGGGTTCAGAAAGTGGGAACCCTTCTACACATATGACTGACACAATGTACAATGATCTTGGGTTAATATCTGCAATGCATCAACACAGTGGTGTGAGCAAAGCAGATGACACACAGAATAGCAGGGGATGGATTGCACATCCCTCATATCTGCCAATGCCTCTTCACTTAGGAGGTCTTTGAACAAGTGCAAGGACAAAGGTAAACAGTCACAAACATTGCCTCTTAAGGAGGACTTCAGACAGGTGCCTGGCCAAGTAACAGGCCAGGTCTTCCAGACTACATGGAGTAAGGAAATTATACCTCAATGCAAATTGCTATCAAGCAAAGCAAAGCAACGTTCACAAAGAACTACTAGCAACTAATGTACCTGAAATCAGTCAAACACAATTAGTATACCAGACACAAAGTTAAAACAAACAGCATAAGCCAACAGACAACACAGTCAAGCATATGTGCAAAGCACAAGCTCATAACAAGTGAGCTAAGCAACCTACAAAACAAACAAGTTAGTTCATGATAAACAATCAAACTCATTCAACTTGTATTGATCTCTTTGAAGCATTTGTTGCTTAACCTGAAAAACCAAGCTTAAACATGAGCAACAAGACCACTAGGACAAGCCTAGGGTCAAAAGGGGATAAAAAATTCAAAACAGCAAGTGACAAGTGTCCAAAGTCAAGATAAATCAATCAAGAAGCCAACCCAAGTGGTTTCACATTCATACCATTCATCATTATTATTTCACAAGCAAATTAGGTCAAAGCATGGCATATAGAACCTCAAAGAAGTCAACAGAATGACTCAACTCAAATTAAATCACAAACATTCCAAAAAATCCTCAAATAAATCATGATCAAAAATCATCCACAACATGATAAGCATACCAAATTTCATCTCATTTGGATCAAAGGAAGTAGGTCAATGAAAATCAGAAAGGCAAGGCATGCAAATACAAGTTCAAACTAGGTCATAAATGATGCATCCACTTCAACCAATCATAAAACAGTGATAAAGCATGATAAATGAATGGGACCAAAGCCATGATATACTTCAAGATGTCCACAATGCACATGTCAAATTTCAAGTCCATCCAATTAAGCATTAGAATTTCACAAATCATATAGCATCATGTGTCACAAAAGTCAACAATTTGGGTCAAACAGGGGAGAAATTATCAATCAAATAGAAAATGCATTCCAAAATTCCAGAAAAATTCACACATATCCTCAACATGCACAAGTGTCTTCATGCAAAAATCCAGACCATTTTGAGTTCAATAAGCAAGATAATTAAAATCATGAAGTTGGACATGCATGGTGTGACACAAATTGTCACACCCCTATTCAAAAAATCATATCTCCACAACCAGCAAAGATAAAATCACAAACTCTATACCAAAATCACCATGAACATGTCTAGTTTAAGCACAAAACATTTGAGAGGCATTGGATCATGTATCATCATTTCACAAGCAAATTGGCAAAGCATACACAAAATGGATACACATGAACAAACCCTAGCACATTTAAAAATTCACACGTGCAAAAAATCTAGAAAAATCACCATAACAAACTAGAGATCAAGAGAAGCAATCCACAAAAAATCCCATCAAATTTGGATTAAAATTGAAGAACTTATGAATTTTCTAAGTTTGCCATTCAAAATGAAATAAAATATTGAAAGAAAGAAAATGATTTAAATTAAATAAACACGGCAATGGCAAAATTGTAATATTGGGACTCACTAAGTGAAACGCCGCGTTTCACTTAGTGAGGTGGCGTGCTGCTATTTGCTTCATGGCCCACGAACGGGAAAATCATGCAAAACGAGTTCCAATCAGATTAAACACGATCCCGGGTTTGGTTTTTTAGGGTTTATGCTACACAGTGCCATGTTCATCAACGAAATTTCCAGCAGAAAAACATTTTGCAACCAAAATCAATAAATGATATACCAATCAACTCATCTTGCAGTGTACATCACAAATCCAACCTTAGTTTTCATTAATTCAAGCTAACAAGGAAGAACTAAGCACAAACACATTTGACAACCAAACTTAAATTCGATGTATCTCTCTCAGTTCTCAACCATTTCTCACGATTCAAGTTTCACTGCATTCAGCATAAAAGGATCTTTAATAAGCATAGCATGATTTTATCAAAAGCATGGTTCGAATTTTTACCTTATTTGAAGAACAGTATGGAATTCGTGGTCCTTTGGTCGTGTTTAGTTGAAACAGCAATGCCTTGATACTCCAGGAGGTGAATGGATGAGTATTGGAAGCTCACTCTTGCTCAATCATGCTCGAAAATCCGACTGCCATGGAAATGGTTCAATGCAACAATGCTGGAAAATGGTGCAACAGCTGCGAAATGAGGTTTACAGAAGCTTCAAAAATGTTGGTGAATGATGAATCAGTAGACCAAGGCACCAGTTCTTTGAAGATTTTCGGAAAAAAGTTCAGATGAAGAAATGAGAGTTTTTGAGAGAAAATGAAATTCAGATCTCAATTCTCAATAGTGGCTAGGTTTTTCAGTCTGAAATGTGCAATATATACTTTGATTATCAATGCCTAAGCTTGGTTAATGAAGTGGTAAGTGAAATTAGCTCAAATGAAGGTGTTTTGACAATTTGCTAAAAACCACTCAATAATGCATGGGGTGCATGTTAATGCACGAAAATGGGCTTAGGCATACCCCAAATGTAATTTCTGAACATTTACAATTGGTAAAATGTATTGGCAAGGCTTAATTTGAAAGTTCATTTTTCACCCCTCTCTTTTTAATTCAATGCACTTGAAAAAAGGCCATTTTGATTGGATGATTTTTGGTGAAATGTGATGAAGAATTTGGATAGAGCACATCAAATATGACTTGTAGCAAAAAACCTCACTCAATTTGGCCAAATGGTTTGGAAGATATGCCACTTTGAAGTTCAAAAATTCTTGAGAATGATTTGATCATAACTTGCCAACCACAAATGAGAAATGAGTGTTCATGGACTTTTTGGAAAAGTGAGAACAATATCTTCAACTTTTATGTTGGACAAAAATTCATTTGAAGCTTGTATGATGATGTAAATTTGAGGAGCAAAACTTTCCATTTTTGGCAATTTCCAATTACAGGTCAACTTACTATTTTAGGAAATTCCTTGTCTGACTTCAAATTCTCCAATCTTGATCTTTGAAATGTCAAATGAGACTTGTATGGACATGAATGAAGCCTTTCAAACCATCTCCCACCTTCAAATCCTTGATTTCAAGCACCGTTGACCACAGTTGACCATAATTGACTTTCTAGGGTTTTTGATGGATTGAACAATGACTGATGACTTCTGAGCACCCAAACCTTGACCAAAACACTTCAAAAGGACCCCTAGGTCATGTGAACATGTTGGACCAACCCTAGGGCCTTGCTTCCTTGAGAAATGCACTTGCTTGCTTGATTGACTGATCTCCTGACCAGTTTGACCTAATTTTGTCAGAGGACTTGCACTTGGGCAAAGGACAATGCAATGCTATGCTATGGACTATGTTATGTTAATGACCTAATATGAGAATGTATATACAAAAGGTAGGTGCAAATTTGAGGTGCTACACCATGCCCCAAAGGGAACCAGGTTCTGGCCCTTATTCAAGCAATGGTTCATCACAATCTTTCATTTTCAAGTACAAAATCTCTTCATTAGGAAAATCATATTGTACTGACTGGTAATCTTCAATTGGTTGGTGAGCCAAATGGTCAGCCAAGATACTACCTTTGATCGCTTTCTGAGATCGGTATTCGATATCATACTCTGACAATAACATCTGCCAACGGACAAGTCTCCTAGTTAAAGCAGGCTTCTCAAATATATACTTGATTGGATCCATTTTGGAAATCAACCAAGTGGTATAATTCAACATGTATTGACGCAGACGCTTAGCAACCCAAGCCAATGCGCAACAAGTTTTCTCAAGCATAGAATACCGAGTCTTACAGTCGGTGAACTTCTTACTGAGGTAGTAAATTGCAAATTCTTTCTTCCCACGCTCATCTTGCTGACCAAGAACATAACCCATACTATCTTCGAGCACAGTCAAATACATGATCAACGGTCTTCCTTCAATAGGTGGAGACAAAATCAGAGGTTCAAGCAAATATTCCTTGATACTGTCAAAAGCTTTCTGGCAGTCTTCGGTCCAATCACAAGACTGATCTTTCCGAAGAAGCTTGAATATAGGTGCACATGTGGCAGTCATGTGGGAAATGAATCAGGAAATATAATTCAAGCAGCCAAGAAAACCTCTGACTTGCTTCTCAGTTTTGGGCGCAGGCATCTCTTGTATTGCTTTGACCTTGGTAGGATCAACTTCAATACCCTTCTCGCTGACAATAAAGCTCAACAACTTACCAGAACGAACACCAAAAGTACACTTATTGGGATTCAATCAGAGTTTATACTTCCTCAAACGCTGGAATAACTTCAACAAATGCTCAACATGTTCCTCTTCATTAATGGATTTAGCAATCATGTCATCGACATAAACTTCAATCTCTTTATGCATCATATCATGAAAAAGAGTAGTCATTGCTCTTTGGTAAGTTGCACCAGCATTCTTTAAACCGAAAGGCATCATCTATAACAAAATGTTCCCCAGGGTGTAATGAATGTGGTCTTCTCCATATCTTCGGGTGCCATTTTGATCTAATTATATCCGGAAAATCCATCCATAAGTGAAAAGACTTTGAATTTAGCAGTATTATCTACCAACATATCAATGTGTGGCAGAGGGAAATCATCTTTCGGACTGGCTTTATTCAAATCTCTATAGTCAACACATGCGGACTTTTCCATCTTTCTTCGGCACAAGCACAATATTGGTTACCCATTATGGATACTCAGCGGTTACAAGGAAACCGACATTAATCTGCTTCTGCACTTCCTTCTTAATCTTCATAGCCATATCAGGATGCGTTCTTCTCAACTTCTGCTTGACTGGCGGGCATTCTGGCTTCAACGACAATCTATGCTCCCCAATCTGAGAATCCAAACTAGGCATGTCTTGATAGAACCAAGCAAACACATCTGAATACTCTCGAAGAAGGTCAATCAACCCCTTCTTGACTTCTGGATACAGTCGAGACCCAATCTTGACTTCCTTCACATCATCCTCGGAACCCAAGTTGACTAGCTCAATCTTCTCTTCAAACGGTTGAATAATCTTTTCATCTTGCTCAAGAAGACGGGATAATGCATCACTCACTTCTACATCACTTTCCTCCTCGGCCTCAAACACAGGGAATTCAAAATTTGGAGAAGGAGAAGGATCATTGTATTCAATAGGGTTAGGAACCAACCTGCATAATAATTTGATATTTTGATTTTAGAGAAGTGAATTTGTGATCAAATATTATGCAGATGGACAATTATATTATTTATTTATGTTATTTGTGATTACCATTTTCAGAATAAAGCAAAAAGTGAAAATAAACATCAAAGATGTGGATCAATAGAATTAATTTTATTAATGATCAATTTAAAATGCCCAAACAATGTTCACTTCTCCCTTAGGCATAGGAGAAGGATTTTAAAATCATATAAAAGAAATTACTTAGATCGATGCAAAATAACTGGAATATCAACAACAATCCAATTGTTGTATGTCTTTCCATGCGTTATAAAGTTGGTGCAGTCTTCCTCTTCGCTATCCTCTAGCACGTCAGCTAAGTGTTGTTCATTTCCATGAATGAACCCTCCGCTATGGAAGCTGAGTTGCATATCTTCAGATCTTGCAATTGATGAGCCTTTCTAGAACCCCAAACGGGTTCTGCCTTTGTTGTCGGAGACCTCTACCATGCGCCCCCACTGATCAACAACACCTTCTTCAACAATCTTTTGAGCATCTTTCATTGAGGACATAGGTGCCCAACTCTCTTCTCAGCAGCAATAGATAAGGCTTGGAACGGAGTTCCAACCTCATCCTCAGCTTCAACATATGAGAAAGATGACAAATGGCTAACCAACAATGCCTTCTCTCCTCCAACAATCACAAGCTTGCCATTCTTGACAAATTTCAATTTCTGATGCAGAGTGGAGATAACAGCCCCTGCCTCATGAATCCATGGCCTTCCCAATAAACAGTTGTAGGCCGGGTGGATAACCATTACTTGAAAAGTAATCTGAAAATCACTCGGACCTATCTTGACTGGAAGTTCCACTTCACCAATTACTGTCTTGCGTGAAACATCAAAGGCTTTGACGATTACACCATTGTACCTCATAGGCGCTCCTTGGTAAGATAGCTTTGACAAAGTTGACTTCGGAAGCACAGTGAGGAACCGGTGTCAACAAGCACGTTTTACAAAGCATCTTCCTTGCAATTCATTGAAATATGCAAAGCCAGGTTATGATTTATTCCCTCCTCGGGGAGTTCTTCGTCGTAGAAGCTCAGATTGTTACATGAAGTGATGTTATCCACAATGTGATCAAACTGATCCACGGTAACATCATGTTCTACGTATGCTTATTCAAGAACTCTCTGTAGTGCTTCTCTGTGTGCTTCGAAATTCATCAGCAGAGACAACACTGAGATTTTTGAGGGGGTCTGGAGTAGCTGCTCAACCACATTAAATTCGCTCCTCTTTATCAATTGGAGTACCTCATCATCATAATTGGCTTTCAAGTTGCTGGATTCACCAGACTTATCTTTTGAACAACCAATTGGATCTACATTAGGCATTTCCATCTTCTTACCAACAATCGTTTCCTCTTTGTTTTCTAGGAACACCGGTTCAAACACTCGGCCATTGCGGGTCACCTTTGTTACATCGGCAATGCTCACTACTGAACTAGTCGTAGGTAACGGGACCTCTTGATCATTCTTTATCATTGTAGCATTGTACTGATACGGTACAGCCTTATCAGATGAATACGGGACTGGGGCCGCTAACCGTATTACCAACGACGATACTGATCTTTGACTGACATTCTTATTGTTGTTGCTATCATATTGAATTACCAACCGCTCTTGTTGTTTCAAAATGGGCATTATGACATTGACGTCGTCATCTACATGACAGGATTAAACAATTTGGATCATGCCTTCATCCATCAAATGTTGGATGTCCCTTTTCACCATATCACACCCTCTTGGGTTCACACTACAAATACACACAACCATCATGGTCATGTTCACAATCACTCACCAAACTGATATCCTTATGCATCTGCACCAAGGATCTTCATATAAACCGGACGTCATAAACCTTGAATTCTCCAGCACAACCGTCCATCATATTCACTGAAGAGTTCCCATGGGCGGGCAAAGGGTTTGCTTTTACATTTGGCGTGTGGTCCTTAAAGGACACCATACCACTCTTCATAAGCTTTTGAACCTCATACTTCAATGGATAGCAGTTTTCAATATCGTGTCCGGGTTCTTCTTGATGAAAAGCACAACGAAGCTCAAGTTTATACCACCAGGGAAGTGGTTCTGGGATCTGCGGTGGGTTCCTCGGTTGAATTAAGTTCTTGAGAACTAGCGAGGGATACAACTTTGCATACGACATAGGAATCGGGTCAAAAGAGACTTTCTTCCTCTCAAAGTTCTGCTGATGATGATTGTTGTTGGTATTGTTGTTGTTGTCGGTGTTCGTTCTTTGTTGCGGTTGTTGTTGTTGACGTTGATGTTGTTGTTGTTGAATTGGTGTTGCTTGTTGATTAGAAAATACCGGAATTACTGATGACACTTGATGATGATGATGATGTTGACGGGGTGGTGGACTTCTTATGATCTGAGGCCTCCTCTTCCTCCCACTGATTACTGCATTGGTCTCACTATCCTTATTTTTACCAAAGTTGCTACCATATCTCTTGCTTGTTGACGCCTCATCTCTTGACAACTGTCCTTTACGGACTCCTTCCTCAAGTCTCATCCCCATATTTACCATTTCAGTAAAATCACTGGGGGCACTAGCGATCACGCGTTCATAATAAAATGAACTCAGAGTTTTCAAGAAGATCTTTGTCATTTCTTTCTCCTCCAAAGGAGGAGTGATCTGGGCAGCCAACTCCCTTCATCTTTGCGCGTACTCTTTAAATGTCTCTTTGTCTTTCTGAGACATAGACCTCAGTTGGTATCTATCCGGCGCCATGTCCATAATATACTTGTATTGCTTCACAAAAGCCTCTCCCAAGTTGTTGAAAGTGTGAATGCTTGTACTATCCAACCCCATATACCAACGGAGTGCAACACCAATTAGGCTATCTTGGAAGTAGTGAATAAGCAATTGATCATTATCGGTCTGAGTAGACATCTTGCGAGCATACATCATAAGATGACTGAGCGGATAAGAGTTCCCCTTATACTTTTCAAAGTCAGGCACTTTGAACTTCACCGGGATCTTGACCTTGGGCACCAAACACAACTCGACAACACTCTTCCCAAACAGATCTTTACCTCTCAGCATCTTCAATTCCTTGCGCAGCTCAAGAAACTGATCTTTCATTTCGTCCATCTTTTCATAAACATCCGGACCCTCAGACGGCTCGGAATGATAGATGGTATCCTCTACGCGAGGCAAAGTATGCACAACGGGAGGTGGCACGGACATGACTGGGCTAGATGTCGGCATGGAAGCATGTTGGTGTAAGCCCTAGAGGCCAATACTTTTGGTACTTGTATAGAATTATTTATTAATAATAAAAGGCATTTTCTTTATTATGGTTGATTAATAAAGTCCCTAGAATAGATAGTCCGTTTAATGTATTAAGTGTGACTTAATCATGAGAACACATTAAACATAAGGGCACTGTTCTTAAAGTATCCATAGTCGAGCTTTAATGTGAAGTGGGATAACATTAAAGCATTAAGACTATTAGGTTTGTAGACTGATGATCACATCTCATGGATCATGGATAAAGAGTTATCAAGTCTTAAACATAGGTATGAATATTAGGAGTAATATTTATACCGGATTGACCCGCAATGAGAATACTATATAGAAAGTTATGCAAAGTGTCATAAGTTATTCTCATGGTGATAATAGTGTATACCACTCTTCGACCTGAAACCACTATGGATCCTAGATGTAGAGTCGAGTGCTTTATTGCTGATCCAACGTTATCCGTAACTGGATAACCATAAAGACAGTTGATGGGTACTCCACGAAGCATGTTGAGGGACATGAGTGTCCTAGATGGAATTTGCCAATCCTGCGTAACAGGATAAATGTCTATGGGCCCAATATTGAACTGGACAAGGGTGACACGGTCTATACCTTGTGTTCAATATAGACATAAGGGCAAAGGGGTAATTATACACATAATTATTATCACAGGAGGTTTTGTCAGATCACATGACATTTTCGTGACTTGGGTAGCAGTGATGTGTTGCTAGATACCGCTCACTGTTTATTATGTTAAATGCGTGATTTAATATAATTGCCAACGCCGCGAAAACCTATAGGGTCACACACAAAGGACGGATTGATGAGAGATAGAGTAACTAAGGAACAACGTAAGGTACGGTGCACTTAAGTGGGAGACGAAATATGGTAAGGTACCAAATACTTAAGTGATTTTGGGCATATTATAAGATATGGGCCAAAATACACTCAAGTGGGCTTTTTAGCTTGAAGCCCACACAAGTGGTTCTATAAATAGAACCCCTTGGGTAGAAGCATTGTCACTCCAATCCACTCAGACAGAAATTCAAGTAGAGACTTGGAATTTTGTTTCCCTCTTTCTCTCACTCAAAGCCTTCATTCATAACAGCTAGCACTGCGATTGAAGGAATCCGTTCGTGTGGACTGAGTAGAGACGTTGTCATCGTTCAACGTTCGTGATCGCCCCGTGGATCTGTATCAAAGGTTTTGATCATTATCAGAGATCTGCACCAAAGGTTTGAATCGCCACAAGAGGTAACGATTCTATCACTGATCATGCCCATTCGTAAGGATCACTAAATGGAGAAATTTTAAATTCCGCTGCGCCTTGGTTGGCAATTCTCCAACAAAGCAAATGTAGGCGCAAAGCCTTCGGGTACAAAGTTGGGCGGTATTCCCCACGGGAACCCGGCAGGCATATTCGGCGTGAAATGGGCAGTAGCAGCAGGCACGGTAGAGGTAGTCACCTCTGAAGTAACAATCCTCGCGGGTGGACTTGCAGGCGTTGGAGAAGATTGACTTTGGGCGGCAAGAACTGACTCCATCATGGCAGTCAGGCGGGCGATTTCGTCCTTCAACTCTCTGTTCTCTTGCTCTAGGTTCTCCATAATTCTCAGATGATTGGCTCGGGTATTGTACTGGTGAGACAGCTTGGCTTCAACACAGAAGAAACACCAATCAGACATCTGGCGAAAACCTAGTTATGCAAATGATGCATGAAATGCAATGCTTGATTGTTTTTATTTTTCAAGGAGCTTACTATATCGTTTGCAAATATATATATTTAAATGGCGATTGCAACAATTTGACATGACCAAAAATCTCTTTTTATTTATATAAATTGGAAGGATTACACTGAGTACAATTTCAGAAACCAAAATGAGAAATACAAGAGAAAAGGAGACTAGTCATCCTTAGGATCCCTAACAACAATGTCAGAAGATCTGGATGTAGGAGCGTACTTCCTTCAAATGCGACGAATCTCGGTCTCAAAAGAAGCCTTCATCTGAGTCTTCTCGAGGACAAGCTGATTAACAATCTTCTTCCAAGCAACAGAAGGCTGAGGCATACTAGAAGATGAAACCTCTGGCTCTCTCTGTCTCTTCGTCACTCGGTCTTCAAGTAGCTCAATAAGTGCATCTTTGTCCTTAAACTCTGTAGCGGGAAATTCATGATCATCAAGCTATGGGCAAGCTAGAGATCAAATAACAAGAGTCGCCACCGTGCTTTTATTGTTTCCAAGGGAAAAGGGAAAAAATACGAACAAAACCCAAAAAGTAAGAAGTTTTCAAATAAAAACTAATAAAAGTCAGAGATCACAGGTAAGGGGGTTGGTTACACAGAGGGAAGGTGTTAGCACCCAAAGTGTCATAGGTACTCCTAGGGAGCCCTTTTTTTGTGCATATGTATATTGTACAAAGTGATGTTTACAAACAAATAGAATGGGGGGATGAGAAAAGAATTCATTAATTATATTTTTGTGTTTGATAAGACCTTTGGACTTGTGCTTACGTACCAACATAAAAATGAAGGATCAAAACCTCGTAGTTCGTGATACAAATTTCAAAGTGAATACATTAATTTTAACAAAATTTAATTTTGAAAGGCACAAAAGGCCTAAAATGATTTGAATGAGTTAGTTCTTTTTTGGCTTTTTGAAAGTTTACGTCAAGTATAGTTAAGTTTATTTACAAGTTTGATTTAAGAAAATAAGTTTGAAAATGCAATGGCATAAGGCCAAAGTTTCTATCTTTTGCAAAAGTGGTCATAGTTTAGAACAAAAGTAGTTCACACCAAGAAGATTTTGAAAATGGAGGGAGAGATTTTGAAATTAAAGAAATAGGGAGAAGATGAAGAGACTATCTTATGTACAAAAATTAAAAGTTTACAGTTGAAAAGATCTGACCAAATGGGTAGCAATCCAATAGACAAAAATATCAATAGAAACCCAGAATTCCCTTGGACTTTTAGAATCGAGTAACACACAAATGCACAATTATCATGTTGCAGATGAATTCATAGAGATCTTTAAAGATGTATCAGATGAATTTTCAGATTTGCAAGCACTTGGTTCTTCAACAAATTGGCATTGCCCAAGTCCTTTAGCTTAGGGAGGTTGCCTAGATTCTAAGTCCATTTGTCCAAGATCAAGCCAACAGTCCGCTCAAAAAGTTTTTTAGGGTTTTTGTTATTATTATGTACATTAATGGTCAAAGACCACACAAACAAGCAAAGTAGATACAAATAAAGTATATCACACAATATGGTCCAAATGGACAAAGTGAAAATTACATTAACGTAAACAATTAGAATGATATGAACAATGACAAATGAAATAAAGTGCTAAAAGTAAATTGCATTAAAGTAAAATCTTGAAATTAAAAGTTAGTAGTTAGTAGGTTAGAAGTTAGTTTTGTTTTACTTTTGCTTTTCAAGACATTCTTTGGAGAACACTCAACCCACTTATCACAAGCATGGATCCTTGAACCAAAACATCTTCCAAAGGAAGTAAAGAAGGCCAAATTTCCACACAATACCATGAAAGAGGGGAGACTTACAATCTCACTAACTAGAATTCGTATGCCTTTTATGTCACAAATTTAGCGCTACGTTAAGCAATCGTAATTGGACTTATGTAGAAGTCACAACTATTTGAGGTCGGGCAATGTAATTTTGGTGTTAATGCATGTTAGAGACATAGTATAATGGACCATGCTCATGAAACATACCACACACAAAATAGAATATGAAAAAGGTGTGGCCTAATCTCATCCATACTCATGTCAATTTTTCAATCAACTATAGGACTTTGAGATGTCATAGGCCAAATGGAATGAATGAATTAAGAAGAGGAATGAGATGAAGTGGGAAGGGGATGAATGAAATTACAAATTGGTCAAAGGAGGACTTTTACCAAATTAATATCATTCATTCATTTTGGGAGATGGAATGTACATTCCATCAATCCCCTAAATCCCATGATATTAATTTGACAAAGTCAAATCAACCTTGACCAAGGCCCAACAACAATAAGTAAACTCAAAAAAGTCAATACAAATGGTCAACAAAAATAATTGGCATTTATTTAATTAAAAATAATAAAATAGTGCATTTAAATCAAATATGTTTTGTCCAAATCCTAAAATCTCATCAAAACACCAAAGAAATGACCATGAGATTTATCATAGGTCAAACAAGGTCAAAGGACCTTGGAGAAAAAATTTCATAATTTTTGGACATTTAAAAATATTTTTAAACAATTAAAAACAAATGAAAAATCAATTAATTCATGAAAAATATTAATAATGATCCAAAAAATAATTTTAATTCAGAATATGAAAGAGAAAAAATTTTGAAATTTTTTGGTGAAAGTCGCATATTTTTTGGATCAATATTGAACTTAATATGAATTATTGAAAATAATGCAATTAAAATAAAATTTCAGAAAGATAAAAAATACGCGGACCATCTGATCTCCCTCATTAATTGAGGTGGCGGATCAGATGGTCCATAGTGCGCGTTCCACATGGTCGTTAGTGAACAGCGCTGCATAGGTGGTAATTAAAACCAACGATCAAGATTAAAACAAAAGGAACAAATCATGTGGTTCAGAGCTTTGCCAACTCATCGCCGGAGTCAGAGCTCCGGTCATCTTCTCCGGTGGACCTCACCGGACTGGTCCACCATGAACCATCACGAAAATGAAAAACAAGGACATGATCTGAAAGAAAAAATGGCATCGAGCTCGAATCTGACCTTCATTCACTCCAACTCCAAGTATATTGAGAGATACATGGAGTTGAAATTTGAGGTACATGAACTGAGTTGCTTCGATTTGGCCTCAAAGCAACTCAATCTTCTTGCCTACATTGGTAGGACTTCAGACAACCAAAGAATCAATAGAATTGAGCAAGAATTTAAGAGAATCGTAGAGTTTAAAACTTCTAGAAAATACCTTCAATGGAGGTCTGGATTCAATTGATCTTGATCTTGCTTGGGCTTGATCTCACTCCACTTGCTTGCAGGAGAATGATTGAATGGCTAAGAAGCTATGGATTCCTGGAGAATTGAATTTCACAACAGTGGAAATTCAAGCTCAAATTCAAGAGAATTTTTCAGGCTTATCCTTTGCAAAGTGAGGGTTTGAGATGGGGGATCAAAGTTGGCGCGAGTGTGTCCATTTCTGAGCAATTGAAGCTCTATTTATAGCCAAAATAGTTGATAATTGCACACTTCAAATCACTTTCCAATTTTAGCAAATGGTGATGCAATAGTGCATGGGTGCGCATAGGCCCATAAAATGATCTATTGAGGTCCTCAAATGAATATCAGATGCTCTAAATTAAGCCTGGATTGCAAGGCAAATGCACATTGATGTTTGAAGTTTGATCCTTGCCAAGTGATGTCACCATGTTTAAGCCATGTGCAGTCTATGCATTTCTTGTTCAAAATGAATTAATTTAATCTCTTTGGAAAGGTGAGATCAAGATGAACAACTTTCATGTTCAACATTTTTTCATTTGGAGCTTGGAACTTGGAGAAATTTGAGGTGGAAGTTTGGAAATTTTTGACATATCAAAATTTTTCTAAGTGTCAAGCCATATGTCTCAATATTCCACCTTGCTTAACTTTTTATATGAGCTTCAAATGAGAAAAGGGTCTTCATCAAATTTGTAGCTCTCTCAAAGTCCTTCAAAATGGTCACCAATTTCATGTCATTTGGATTTGAAATGATAGAGTTATGCATTTTTCAAGTTTGGAAAAATCACTTGATCAATGGTATAGGTCAAAAGTGACCTATAATGTAACCTCATATCACATGCTCAAAAAAGTTGAATTATCTCTCACTCCAAACATCAAAGTTGAAGTAGACACATTGAATTTTATTGTTTAACTTGTAAATCTTTCATCTCATAAAAATTGAGCAAGTTATGTCTTTGGGAAGTTGACTTTCAAATTAGGGTTTAGACAAAATGACTTATAATGTTTCAACATAGAAAATGATTTTCCAAGCAAAAATAGCTCTAGCTATAAACATGAAAGTTGTTTAGAATTTCATTTAGAGTAAGTTTTCGCTTGGAATCATTTCCGTATGGTGAAAATTGTAGGAGATAGGGTCTAGGGAGACCCAGTTTTGATTAGATGAATTCATCTGGCAAACCACCATCAACCAACTTGCTAATTTCCAATTCTCTTGAATTTCTTGGCTCATGGTAGATCATATATGCATAATATGATTAATTTTGAAGTGTACCTTGAGAAATTTGATCAATTGGTGAGATAGCTTATTGGAGAAGTTACTCAAGATACCCAGTCAAACTAGGGTTTCCAAGGAAAATCACCCTCAAACTCTTGAAGAAAACTTGATCAATGTAACATGTAGAGATCCTTGGGACTCATATATGATGTTTATAACCATTATTCAATCAATTCTTGGTTGTGCTCTTTGTTCATGAGGGTCTCAAACCCTAGATGTGAACTTGATGAATCAATGATATCATGCCCTTCCTACAAAAGAGTTAGGCAAATGCAAAGACATATTTTTGATATTTTAGTTAGGAAAATGATAGTATACAAGTATGATATAATCACAAAATGCTTGGTGATCTCTCCCAAAACAAACCCAATGAAAGAGGGGTAATGAGGATGCCAAGACATGATCCTAATGCTGATGCTTATGATGAAATTCCATGAGGGATCTTAGGGTCAAAATTGGGGTCTTAAAGACTCCAACTGCAACTCTTCATGCTTCTTGCTCAAAGCATGGAAACGCTCTTCCCACATATCCTTCTCTTGCTTCATCTTGGCGAGCGCGTCTTCCAACTCCTCTACATCTTGGTTAGGGAGAGTTAATGGCTCAACCACAACCATAGACATAGGTCTTTCACAAGGATAAGTCATCTTCCACTCCAAAGCTCTCTTTTTCACCCAAAGAGTGTAAGCTTCCAAAGCTACACAATTGCGCGGACCAAGCTTGGATCTTCCTTTCCTATGCACATTATGCCAAGCATGCACAATCTTCTACTTCAAATATTGGGGATCTTTACCCTCTTGATAGAAAAGACCTTCTAACAACATGTTATTAGGTTTGTCTCTCAAGGGGAACCCAAGTTGACGACGAGCCAAAGCAGGGTTGTAGTTAATTCCTCCTCGTGCACCAATGAGAGGCACATTAGAGAATTCACCACAACTATCAATAATCTCCAAACTGTTTAAGGACGGATCATACGAAACTATATCATCATTAGTGAGAGACATAAGTCTCTGAGACCACCTTAGACATTATTTGTTCTCCACAAAAGCAGGCATCTGAGGCAAGTGCGAAATAAACCACTTGTACAGAAGAGGGATACAACAGGCAATAGTTCCACCACCTTTAGAATTCCTTAGATGCAAAGAGAAATACATATCACCCAACAAAGTAGGCACAGGATTCCCAATCAAGAAAAGTCTAATGGCGTTAACATCAATAAAACCGTGAATGTTAGGGAACAAAGCTAATCCATAGATGAGCAACACAAAGATAACTTCAAAAGCGTCCACACTACCAGCTTGAGCAAAAGTAGTAGCTTCCTTGATGAGGAAAACAGATGGCAACCCAAATAATCCTCCTTTCTTCACCCAATGAGCCTCTATCTCAGACTTCTTCAAGTGAAGAGCTTCAGCAATAATACTAAATCGGGGAATATCCTTCAATCCACTAAAAGGTACTCTACTAGAAACAGGTATCCCAAAAGATGAGAATACTCCTCCAAGGTAGGCACAAGCTGAAAATCTGGGAAAGTGAAACAAGGGTAGAGAGGATCATAGAACTACACTAGCACACTTAAGAGTCCTTCAACCACGTCAGCAGACAAGATAGATAGAAGCTTCCCATGATGTTGTATTGAAGTCCAAGGGATCTAATACAAAAGATGCTAGCTTCCTTAACTCTTTCAAGTCGGGACATCTGAAATTGTACTTCTTAGTGTTCCTTCGTCCATAATCGATGGTCTGAAAATATTTGCAAATGATACCTTAGTTCCTTGAAATTTTCGTGTGATGAATGTTATGATGCGCATGAATGCATGAATGCAACAATCACAAATAAGGGATCACACACAAGGCAAACAAAGGTCAAGGGATGAATCAAGTCATTGTCAAGATCAATCATCCATTTTGGTGGATTATGGTTTTCACCTTATCAACACCCAAGTTCCATTAATATTGACAAGACTTGATTGGATCAACCAAGAATCAAGGGTTTGTTGTAAGCCACGAGCATGGAGTTTGGGTAAGAACCATCCCAAACGAGTGAACTAAGGATAAAAACCTGTAGATCATGGTTCTAAAAAGTTCCCAGAGTCTTAATTCCATCTATCGGATATTACAGGTTAAGATGACTAACTCATCGACCCATAATATTCTCAAGAGAAACTCGTCTGAGTGTAGTATCGCGTAACAACTGTTATCAAGTCTACACTTGAACAGTTTCCGCACTACGTCCTAAATAGGCCAAGAAGGGTTAAATGTTCTAAGGTCCTCATCTTCTCTGACCCAATTAGAAATAGTAATGCCTAACCACAAATACGTGTGTGACATTTCCAAATCCAAAGGAGTCTCCACTGAGAAGATGGATCTCAAGCCAACTTGTTAAGGACTACTCAACACAAGTCGAACATGACTATACCATCCTCCTATCTTAATTGCACCTAAGTTCGGGATAGAACTTATCTCACCACTCAGAGATCACCAAACACAACAAGCAGATTATATCACACACACATATATACAAACATCACATATATACAAATATATTCACATAAAAAGTAGGCTAAACCCACTGGAGACTGCTCCCCGGTATAGTCGCCACTTAATTTCTGTAGCGGTAAATTCATGATCATCAAGCTATTTACAAGCTAGAGATCAAATAACAAGAGTCGCCACCGCGCTTTTATTGTTTCAAGGGAAAAGGGAAAAAGTACGAACAAAACACAAAAAGTAATAAATTTTCAAATCAAAACTAATAAAATGTCAGAGATTACAGGTAAGGGGGTTGGTTACACAGAGGGAAGGTGTTAGCACCCAAAGTGTCCTAGGTACTCCTAGGGAGCCCTTTTTTGTGTGCATATGTACTTGGTATAAAGTGATGTTTACAAATAAATAGAATGGGGGGATGAGAAAAGAATTCATTAATTATGTTTTTGTGTTTGACAAGACCTTCGGACTTGTGCCTACGTACCAACATAAAAATAAGGGATCAAAACATCGTAGTTCGTGATACAAATTTCAAAATGGATGCATTGTTTTTAACAAAAATTAAGTTTGAAAGGCACAAAGGCCTAAAAATGGTTTGAATGAGTTAGTTCTTTTTGGCTTTTTTGAAAGTTTAGGTCGAGTATAGTTAAGTTTATTTACAAGTTTGATTTAAGAAAATAAGTTTGAAAATGCAATGGCATAAGGCCAAAGTTTCTATCTTTTTGCAAAAGTAGTCTAAGTTTAGAACAAAAGTAGTTCACACAAAGAAGATTTTAAAAACTGGAGGAAGAGATTTTGAAATTAAAGAAATGGGGAGAAGATGAAGAGACTATCCTATGTACAAAATTAAAAGTTTAGAGTTGAAAAGATCTGACCAAATGGGTGGCAATCCAATAAACAAGAATGTCAATAGAAACCCAGAATTCCCTTGGACTTTTAAAATCAAGCAACACACAAATATACAATTATATTATCTTGAAGAGAAAGGCTTCAAATAAAGATGGCCACATCCAAGCTTATCCCTTCCATAATCTTCTCCAAAATTGCCCATGTAATAGATGAATTCCACAATTCATAGGTTCAAAATAACTGCTTCACAATGATCATGTTGCAGATGAACTTAGATATGTCTTCAAAGATGTATCAGATGAAGTTTCAAATTGCAAGCACTTGGTTTCTCAACAAGTTGGCATTGGCCAAGTCCTTTAGCTTAGGAAGGTTGCCTATATTCTAAGTCCATTTGTCCAAGATCAAACCAACAGTCCACTCAAAAGTTTTTTAGGGTTTTTGTTATTATTATGTACATTAATGGTCAAAGACCATACAAACAAGCAAAGTATACACAAACAAAATATATCACACAATATGGTCCAAGTGGACAAAGTGAAAATTGCATTATCATAAACAATTAGAATGATATGAACAATGGCAATTGAGATAGAGTGCTAAAAGTAAATTGCAATAAAGTAAAATCTTGAAATTAAAAGTTAGTAGTTGATTGGTTAGAAGTTAGTATTATTTTGCTTTTGCTTTTCATTTCAAGACATTCTTTGGAGAACACTCAACCCACTTATCACAAGCATGAATCCTTGAACCAAAACATCTTCCAAAGGAAGGAAAGAAGGCCAAGTTTCCACACAATACCATGAAAGAGAGGAGACTTTTAATCTCATTAACTAGAATGCTTATGCCTTTTATGTCACAAATTTAGCGCTATGTTAAGCAATCGTAATTGGACTTATGTAGAAGTCACAACTATTTGAGGTCGGGCAATAGAATTTTGGTGTTAATGCATGTTAGAGACATAGTATAAGGACTATGCTCATGAAAAATACCACACACACAAAAAATATGCAAAAGATGTAGCCTAATCTCATCCATACTCATGTCAATTTTTCAATCAACTAGCATTAGGACTTTGAGATGTCATAGGCCAAATGGATTGAATGAATGAAGAAGAGGAATAAGGTGAAGTGGAAGGGGAATGGATCAAAACACAAATTGGTCAAATGAAGACTTTTACCAAATTAATATCATCAATTCATTTTGGGAGATGGAATGTACATTCCATCAATCCCCTAAATCCAATGATATTAATTTGACAAAGTCAAATCAACCTTGACCAAGGCCCAACAACAAAAGTAAACATAAACAAGTCATCACAATTGGACAACAAATTTATTTGGCATTTATTCAAATTAAAAATACTAAAATAGTGCATTTAAATTAAATATGATTTGTCCAATTCCTAAAATCTCATCAAAACACCAAAGAAATGGCCAAGAGAATTATCATAGATCGAACAAGGTTAAAGGACCTTGGAGAAAAAAATTCATAATTTTTGGACATTTAAAAATATTTTTAAACAATTAAAAACAAATGCAAAATCAATTAATTCATGAAAAATATTAATAATCATCCAAAAAATAATTTTAATTCAGAATATGAAAGAGAAAAATATTTGAAATTTTTTGGTGAAAGTCCCATATTTTTTGGATCTATATTGAATTTAATATGAATTATTGAAAATACTGCAATTAAAATATCAAAAAAAAACGTGGACCACTTGATCACCCTCATTAATTGAGGTGGTAGATCAAGTGGCCAAAAACGCGCTATCCACGACGGACATGAGTCAGCGTGCCACAACATTGGTATTTAAAAGGGACGATCATGATTAAAACAAAACAAGAGGATCCTATGGTTGTGAGACATGCCAGCGCATGGCCGGAGCATTAGCTTCGGTCTTCTTCTCCGGCGGACCTCACCGGACTGGTCCACCATCAACCATCACCAAAATTAAAAACAAGAACATGATTTCAAAGTAAAAATGGCACTGAGCTCAAATCTAGCCTCAATTCACTCTAACTCCAAGTATATTGAGATATACATGGAGTTGAAATTTGAGGTACATGAACTGAGTTGCTTCGATTTAGCCTCAAAGCAACTCAATCTTCTTGTCTACATTGGTAGGACTTCAAACAACCAAAGAATCAATAGAATTGAGCAAGAATTTGAGAGAATCGAAGAGATCAAAATTTCTGGAAAATACCTTCAATGGAGGTCTGGATTCAACTGATCTTGATCTTGCTTGTGCTTGATCTTACTCCACTTGCTTGCAGAAGAAGGATTGGATGCTTAAAACGTTGTGGATTCCGGAGATTTGAATTTCAAAATAGTGGAAATTCAACCTCAAATTCAAATGAATTTCTCAAGTTTATCCTTTGCAAAGTGAGGGTTTGAGATATAGGATCAAAGCTAGCGCGAATGTGTGTTGATTGCTGAGCATATGAGGCTCTATATTTTAGCTGAATCCATTGCTTCTTGCACACTTGAAATCACTTTCCAAATTTTGTCATTGATGATGCATGGATGCATGGGCGCGCATAGGCCCATAAAATCATTACCATAAGTCCACAAATGAATGTTAGATAGTCTGAATTCAGCTTGGGTTGCAAGGCAAGTGTGCATTTGGATTTGAAGTTTGATCTTTTCCAAGTGATGTCACCATGTTTATGCCATGTGCATCCTATGCATTCCTATCCAAAATGAATGAATTTGAGCTCTTTGGAAAAATGAGATCAAGAGGAACAACTTTAATTTTCAACACTTTTCCATTTGGAGCTTTCAACTTGGAGAAATTTGAGGTGGAAGTTTGGAAATTTTTGACATATCAAAATTTTTCTAAGTGTCAAGCCATATGTCTCAATATTCCACCTTGCTTAACTTTTTATATGAACTTCAAATGAGAAAAGTGTCTTCATAAAAGTTATATATCTCTCAAAGACATTTAAGATGGTCACCAATTTAGGGTCATTTGGATTTGAAATGATAGATTTATGCATTTTTTAAGTTTGGAAAAATCACTTGATCAATGGTATAGGTCAAAAGTGACCTATAATGTAACCTCATATCACATGCCCAAAAAAGTTGAATTAAATCCCACCCTAAACATCAAAGTTAAATTAGACACATTAAATTTGATTGTGAAACTTTTAAATCTTTCATCTCATAAAAATTGAGCAAGTTATGGCCTTGGGAGGTTGACTTTCAAATTAGGGTTTAGACAAAATGACCTATAATGTTTCAACATAGGAAATGATTTTCCATGCAAACCTAGCTCTAGGTATCAACATGAAAGTTGTTTGGAATGTCGTTTAGAGTAACTTTTCTCTTGTAATCATTTTCATATGGTGAAAATTGTAGGAGATATGGTCTAGGGAGACCCAATTTTGATCAAATGAATCCATCTGGCCAACCACCATCAACCAACTTGCTAATTTCCAATTCTCTTGACTTTATTGGCTCATGGTAGATCATATATGCATAAGATGATGAAATTTGAAGTGTACCTTGAGAAATTTGATCAATTGGTGAGATAGCTTGTTGAAAAAGTTACTCAAGATACCCAATCAAACTAGGGTTTCCAAGGCAAATTACCCTCAAACTCTTAAAGAAAACTTGATCAATATAACATGTAGAGAACATTGGGACTCATATATAATGCTAATAACCATGCTTGGATCAATTCTTGATTGTGCTCTTTGTTCATAGGGGTCTCAAACCCTAGATGTGAACTTGATGAATCAATGGAATCATGCCCTTCCTACAAAAGAGTTAGACCAATGCAAAGACATATTTTTGGTATTTTGGTTAGTGAAATGATAAAATACAAGTATGATATAATCACAAAGTGCTTGGTGATCTCTCCCAAAAGAAACCCAATGAAAGAGGGGTAAGGAGGATACCAAGGTATGATCCCAATGTTAATGCTTATGATGAAATTGCATGAGGGATCTTAGGGTCAAAATTGGGGTCTTACAAAGTGCTTCAGGAAAAAGTGTTAAGTTTTATATGATTTTATCAAAAGGCATGCATATTAATAACAAAGTCGGTTAGGGACAGTTAATATTTATGTGGTTTATCACAAAAAAATATATAAATACTTTTTGTACACGTATGCCTACGCATATTGGACGATCTGTAAAAAAGGGTTCTCAAATTATTGAGTTGTTGAAAAACATTCTTTATTTTATGTATATTCATTTAATTTTAAATATTGGGATGTCCAAGTTTGTTTCCTTTAGTTATTCAGCAAATTTTGGTTCATCTCTTATGAAATGTATGAATAGTATGTGTCATCGTAACGAGAGTAAAGTTGATCTTATCAATGAAAGGAATTTTAGGTTACCGCTCTTGTCGACAATTGAAACAAAAATCATCGTGCAATATACCTTATGGTTATTGTAATTTTTTTGGTGTTATTGTTTACGCTGAAATTTCGCAAACAACCACTAGTCTCTTACTCAAATGTTACAAACATGATCGACTAGTGAATCCTAAGACATTGTTCTAACATTCTTAGTTTGTGATTTACTATAGGACTGGAATCTATATCAACTCGGTCGAAATAGTTGTGTTAATAGTGAAAATGTATTTTCGACATAGGTAAACATAAATTGCTATAATAAAGCTAAAGCAAAGAGAAAATGATGAGTGATGTATAAATGAAAGTAATTGCACTGAAAAAGGTAAATTGAATTGAAAAGCCTTAATATTAAAGTAAAGATTGGTGTTTCATGTTCCATACATTCTCTCAGTGAAGACTCCTTTTTATAGACGCTAGTACTTTGAGTGCAAATGAGATTTTGTAGTAAAAATGAACACCCTCAGTTCTAGAAATGAAATCCTTATATATACTAGTAAGAAATAACAACTCTAAATGTTCAGATCTTCAACTTTCACTATGTAGATGTCTGCATGCCTTTCGCCTTGCATTTCCTCCATGTATCCTTCAGAACTTAACTTCAAAAACAGTTATCGTATTTGAACATGATATCTGCATGCCCAAATAACTATTTCCTCGACACGTTTGATATCGTCGAGAATCCTGGCTGCCGAGATATTTCCATAGCAAACCCAAAAAATTCTAAGTCCTATTTTCCCCGTCTCAGACCTAATACTATGCACAAGTCATCAAATAAAGTTGATATGTCTTTTAATCTAACCTATTTGCAGAGGCATTTTTCTTAGTTAAGAATCCTTTTTCGTTAAATTTATCAATTGAAAACACCGAAGTGTATTTTTCTTCTTTACTATAAATACCATTTCCTTTAGTTTTCTTCTCTTTTCCTTCAGCGTTCCTTAAAATTTCTACTTCAAATTTTCTCAGTCTAAAATTGATCAAAAAACTCAAAATCATAGCAATGGCTTCCATCTCCAAATCTAAAAGCACTAAGTCTCCCAAAGAATCTCCCCCATGTCCAACATGCTCTCATGTGCTCAGGTGATTGGAGACCAAGAGTATATTCCTTAACCTCCTACTTACGAGGAAAAGTTTCGCATTTGCAAGTCTCAGGTAATAATCCCTTACTCTATATCTGATAATGCTCTTATGGGTCCTATGTATGACCCTTATGTTGGTCTTACCAATATCTAAGATTTTTTCGCTGCTTACCATAGGACAAAACCCTTAGTTAGCATTCCAAGGCCTTTGAATTTAGAGTATATGAGCACCACTTTACGTGTCTTTCGTTCATCTCCCCCTACTAAGAAAAAAGAGGATTACATCCTTTGGCTGAACAAAGTCGAGGGGAAAAAAGGGGGAATTCTAGAAATAAAGAAAGGGGTATCTTTGAGCTTATGAAACTGTCGCAAACTGGTCCAACCTACTTCCAGAATATGTGGGTCGTTTCTTTGTACTTGTGGGAAAGCACAACTAACACTTTCTAACTTCCATGTAGGATATTGATGCCCACACTTTTTGATGTGGAGGATATCATTGGCATTTTCCCTACTGGTGAGACCTTCAACCCTAATGAAAGTGATGAAGACACCATCAACTTCGACGACAATCATGCCAGCATCGGTCGATACATTGAAGACTATCACATCACTGACAATGACAAAGTTTCTGACGAGGAGCACATCGCTTTTCATGTGTTATGGCAATCAAGGTGTATCTTTTGTTGTAGGTACCTGAAGGTAGCGAAAAGATACATTACTTTATCCAAAAAAATCCATGAAGGCAAAGATGTTGCCTTAGTCAACTAATCTTAGGGTCTCTTTATGAATCCCTTTGATTAGGAACTGAAGCTTTGAGGAACATACAACCGAAAGATGGCTTATTGTTATTTGGCCCTTTCTGGCTACTTCAACTCTGGCTCAATGGAAGTTTTGAGACTTCTCTAGATACCAAGCTTACAAATGGAACTAAAAAAAACCTTAAGGATCATCACATCATTGAAACACGTTTGAATTTGCTGACTCTGACTGACAAAAATAGATTAGATTAAGAGGCTTTCATATCTTACTTTCCGATGCTTTCCAAACATTATCATTTTAATGCTACCATGACACATTTTTCCAAAAGGACCCATGGGCCATAATGGTTCACCTGAGAATTTCCATCCACCGGTAAACATGAAATTGAATCAAAGAAACTTTTGCCCACATTCTTGACTCATCGAATCCTTTCTACCCGTCTTAGAGCTTCCAAGGACATTATGAATATTCTTTGTTACCAACCTAACCTGGTGTCATTCCAGTTTGGGATTGGTTATACCAAACTTAAATCATTATTTAACCGAAAAAACAACATGTTTCTTTGCACCATCGACTACTATGAAGACGGCTACCTTTAATGGATAACTCGACATGCCAATGATCTCCCCAAGTTGACTCATTTCGCCTTTCATCCATCCTTCTACAACACTCCCAAGTTTGATACTTGGTGGAAAGCATACCATGCCAAGGAATTCATGACTGATGCAACTCTAAGTCAACATCGAACTGGTGGTTATTCTTCCTTGCAGCAAAAATTCAATAAAGGTATATATCAACACATCAAGGAGATCTAAGCTTTTCAAAAATATTTTGAAACTGTGTATGATCCTGATGATCTTGGCCGGACATTCTACGAAGCAGATTTTATTTTAAAAGAAAAAATGTCGACAAAGCTTCCGAATTTATGCATTCTTGATTACGTAAAGTATAAGTATTCATTTGGTCTAAGATTCCATCCTCCTAAATTTCCTCCTTTGCCCACCAGCAAAATGGTTTTGGTTTTGCCCCTCCGTTATAATAATGGTTCGTTTGCGGGGAATTTATGGAGGTACATAAAAGTAAATACCTGAAACCTTCTCAGCGAGTGACTCTAACCAAGCACAACATATACAGCTTCAAAGTCCATCTTCATGTCAACATAAAGCATGTCAGGGTCGAGATCCATATACATGAAGGTGAAGGAAAATAAAGATCTCGTCTTTGTCTTTTACATACTGCAACACCATTTCATTATACTCATAGTCGTTTTATTTATTCATAGTTATCTAGCACAGGAAGAGGACAAGGGACGTTGCTAGTGCTAAGGTAGCACTCAAGAAAAACATGGGTGAAGAAACTTCTTCTACACCCATTCAGGTACTCTATGAATAATGTTAAGCTCTTTAAATTACCCAACCTTTTGCACTTTAGATTATTTTTGTCATGTTAACTTTTCTATTTTCTGTAGAGTAAAGGTGCAAGCAACAAGGGTGATGGTGTCGAAGTGATTCCTGAGCCCATCCATGTCGAGGACTCATCTCTTGAGCCTCCCCAAATCAACAAAAAACCAAGGAACCCTGGTACTAGTTCTAGAAAAATACCAGCCAGTCCTAAATTTGCTTCGATCCTTAAGGCGGGAAAGGAGAATAAGGACCCCTCGGGAAAGACCCCCAGCCTTATGAGGAAATTGGCTTCTAACGAGAGTGTCAACTCTAGCCCATATGCCAAAATTGTCAAGGTAAGCTTCCTCTAGCTTGTTCTTCTTTTGTATTTATTTTTCTAAATGCTAAATAATTCAATTTTTGTAGGACAAAGCATTGGCTGACCCTACACCGGCTTTTACCCAAATAGTGTTCCCAACGGATAGCTCGCCTCCATACCAACCTGTCATGGACATTGCTGAAGAGGTTGACAAACCTACAGAGGTGGATGATAACAATTTTCACCATTCAACTGACCAAGTGCAGCCTTCTCCTTTAGCCTCTTCCATGTCTACTAAAGGCGAAACACAACACATGGATGTGGATGAAACTTCTACGAATGAGTTTTCTGAGCAATAAAACAACAAACAACTGACTCCTCCAGGAAGCCATCATTTAGTTCACGACACTCATAAAAAAGAAACTGTTGAGATTTCAATCATGCTAACCAACCTGAAAAAGAGGTCAACCATACTGTCGATCAAGACCCTCAATAGAAGTCAACATCGAAACCAACTCCTTCTCCAACTAACATCATATCACAAGAAGAAATGGAAGCATTGAAGAAAACCAACCCTCACGCATACATGAAAATAGTTATGAGTGTAATACCCCAATTTTGACCTTAAGGTCCCTCATGCTATCTCATCATATGCATTAGCTTTGGGATCACACCTTGGCATCCCCCTTACCCCTCATTCATTGGGTTTGCATTGGGAGAGGTCACCAAGAACATTTGATTGTATCATACTTTGTTTTTCATTATTTACTAACCAAAATACCAAAAATATGTCAATGTATAGTTTACTTCTTTTGTAGGTAGTGTGTGTGTTCACCTATGCTCCATCAAGCTCATATCTAGGGTTTGAGACCCTAAATGCAAGGAGACTAATCAAGAGATGGTTCAGATAGACTCTAGACGTCAAATATGGATCCCCATTGTCTTCACATATCATTTTGATCAAGAAATCATCAAGAGTTTGAAGCTTGTTTTCCTTGGAAGCCCTAATTCATCTAAGTATCTTGTGTGACTTCCTCAGCAAGTTTCTTCACCATTTGATCAAATATTACAAGGTATACTTCATATTGCATCATCTTCTTCATATATGATCCTCCATGAGTCCAAGAGATCAAGAGAAATTCAAGTTTGCAAGATGGTTCATGGTGGTTGACCAGAGAAAGTCAACGTGTCAAAATTGGGGTTCCCTAGACCCTATCTCCTACAATTTTTGTCATATGAAAATTATTCTAAGAGAAACGTTACTCCTTATGAAATTAAAAACAACTTTCATGTTTAGGTGAATATCTAGTTTTGCTTGGAAAGTCGTTTTTTATGGTGAAAGATTGTAGGTCATTTTGTCTGAACCCTAGTTAGGAGGTCAACTTCCAATGACCATAACTTGCTCAATTTTTATGCGATGAAATAAATTCAAGTTTCATTATCAAATTCTATATGTCTTATATAAATCTTATTCTTGTAATAAATTCAAATTCAACTTGCAAATGCATGTGCCAAGAGGAAATATTATAGGTCATTTTGGGTCATTACCATTGAACAAGTGATTTTCCTCAACTTCTAAAATGCATAACTCCTTCATGACAAATCCAAGTAAGGTCAAATTGGTTACCAAATTGAAGAGTTTTGAAATAGATACAAGTTTTATGAAGGAACTTCTTCCATTTGAAGTCCATAGCGAAAGTTATTCAAGGTGGAAGAAGTGAACATTTGACTTGGTACTTCAAAAAAATTCAAATATGTTTGATTTTCCAAACTTCCACCTCAAAATTCATCATGATACAAGCTTCAAATGGAAAAGTGTTCAATATGAAATTTGTTCCCCTTGTACTTACCTTTCCAAAAATTCCAAGATCATCTCATTCGGATGATAATTTAAGGACTTGTGCATGGTTTCTCTTCAAGGGTTCATTTGGATGAAATTCACGTTCACATTTCAATCTTCATTGCATGATCATATGACATGCTTTCAGCATTGGACATGAGGGGTTTTGGACCTGATTTCATCATTTCATGGGCCTATCACATGCCCATGCAAGCACACAAGTTAATTCCTATTTTTAGCCAATTTTGGAAATGTGTAGAAACAAATTGCCTTGCCTATAAATAAGACCCTCATTGCTCAGAATTAAGGACACCTTGCCCAAGCTTGAACCTGCAATCCAAACCCTCGCCATTAGAGGATAATCTTGAAGGTTTTCATTTGAAAATCGAGTTTCAAATCTCCTTCTATTTTGAGATTGAAACTCCAAGAACCCAAGCCTTTCCTTGATCCGATTCAACTCCTACAAGCTTCTGAAGACAAGCCAAGGCCAATTGGTAGCAAGATCAAGCAAGTTTGAAGCTCACTCGAAGGTGATTTTTTCATCTCTTCGACTCTCTCTAAATTATTCACCATTCTTTGTGATTTTTGGTTGGTTGAAGTCCTACCAATGTAGGCCACAAGATTGAGTTGCTTTAAGGTCAAATTAAAGCAACTCAGTTCATGATCCTCAAAATTCAAATCCATGTATCTTTTTATATACTTGGAATTGGAGAAAATTGAGGTCAGGTTCGTGATCCTGAGTATTTTCTCTTTGAAATAGTGTCCTTTTTTTTCATTTTCCACTGAGATGAAGTTGGACCAATCCGGTGGAGGTCACTGGAGAAGATGACCAGAGCCCTAGCTCTGGTGGTGTGTTCGCACACCTCCTGGCCATCTGATCATGATTGGATGCTATGATTTGGACCATTGCTTTTGATTACCATGCGTACATCTCTTTGACTCAAGACCACCATAAAACACGCGCGTGTGGCCATCAGATCGGTCACCTTAATTAATGAGGGGGATCTGATGGCCCTTGTTTTTTCTATTTTAATTTTAATTTTTGATTATATGTTTAATCCTTTTATTTTTTATAATTCATATTAATTTCATTTTTAATCCAAAAAATATGGGACTTTCACCAAAAATCTTTAAATATTTTTCTCTTTCATTTTCTAAATTAAAGTTATTTTTTGGATTAATTTTGATATTTTTCATGAATTAAATATTTTTATGCATATTTTTAAATGTTTAAAAATACTTCTGATTTTTCAAAAACCATGAAATTTTTTCTCTAAGGTCCTTTGACCTTATTTGACCTAGGATAAATCTTTTGGCCATTTATTTGGTGTTTTGAAGAGATTTTAGGTTTTGACCAAATTAAATCACATTTTAATTCATTTTAAATTGATTTTTAATTGATTAAATGTGTAAAAATTATGTTGAGACATTTCTATGGTCTTGTGATGTTTGAATTTCTATTTGGGCATTGGTCAAGGTTGATTTGATTTTTGTTGGATCAAAACCATTGGAGTTAGGGGATTGACGAAATGTACATTTCATCTCCCAAAATGAATGAATGGTTTTGATTTGATAAAATCCTCCCTTGGTCAATTTGTGTTTCTATCTTCCCCTTCCTCTTTATCTCCATCCTTATTCTTTCCTATTCCCTCATTTAACAAATGAAATCTCTAATGTCTTAAGGCTAATTGGTTCATCAATGACCTTGTGTCAGATGAACCAATACAAGTATGACTGAGATAGTGTGTGGTATATTTTAGATGTTTGGTTCGTCATACCAAATCTCTAACATGCATTAGCACCTAAATTTTTATTTCCCGGCCTCAGATAGTTGTGACTTCTACATAAGACCAATTACGATTGCTTAACATAGAGCTAAATTTGATCCTAAAGGCATAACATTCTAGTAAGTGAGATTGTAAATCTCCCATTACTCATGGCACTGTGTGGAAACTTGACATTTTTTCCTTTAATGAGAGCTAGTGGCATACTTGTTGAATTATCCAAGTTAGAGCCCTTCTCATGGAAGATGTCTTGGTTTAAGGATTCATACTTGTGAATGGATGGTTGAGTGTTCTCCAAAGAATGACTTAATCAAAAAAAATGTCATCACTAACACTTGACTAACTTTTGACAAACATTTGACTAACTCTTGTTAATATTGCTTTACTTTCAAGTCAATTACTTTATGCAATTTAAATTTCAGTCATTTATCATTCATTGTCATTTACATTCCATTTAACTTGTTTATGTTTATGTCATTTTCACTTTGCTCATTTGACCCATATCTTGTGATTGTATATATTGTTTGTGCATTTTGATTTTGTTTGTGGTCTTAGGACCTTAAAATACTTAATAATAACAAAAACCCTAAAAATGTCTGGTGGACTATTGATCTTGATATGAACTATTGGACTTAGGATTAAGCAACATACCCTGTACAAAAAGGACTTTGCCAATGCCAACATTTTGAGACCAAGTTATTGTGAACTAAGTCTTCATCTGATGCAAGCCTTGGACTTTGTTTAAATTCATCTGCTACTTTGTCTTGGTGCTAATTGTTATTTTGATCTTGTGTCTGATGCTTTGTTTTGAGTTGATCAAGGGATATTTCATCTGATACATGAGAAGATAAAGAAGACGGGTAGCTATGGGAATTGCTTGCTTGGATGTGGCTATCTTTATTTGATGCCTTGATCTTCATGATGTTTGGATTTTTCTAATTGCTTATGGTTAATTGCTTGATTCAAAGTCCAAAGGGAAAGTGGGTCTTCTATATGACATTCTTGTCTGTTGGATTGCATCCCATTGGTTAGACTTTTTCAACTCTTAACTTTTAATTTTATGCTTAGGGTAGCCTCTTCATCTTCTCCCACTTCTTAAATTTCAAATATATCCCTCTTTTCAAAAACCTTCTTTGCTTGTGATTTCAAACTTGGACTTTGTTTTAATGATTAGAAACTTTGGCCTTATGCCACTGAATTTTCAAACTCTTTCTTTAATCAAAAAATTATAAATAAACCTAATCATATTGACCTAAAATTTCAAAAGACAAAAAGAACTAACAACTTCACTCATCTTTTGGCCCTTTGTGCCTTCCTTATTAACCTTTTGTTAAAAGCAATTCACCAACTTTGAAATTGTTACCAAGAACTACGAGGTTTTGATCTCTCATTTTTATGCTGGTACGTAGACACAAGTCCGAAGGTCTTGTCAAACACAAAAATATAATCAATGAATTCTTTTCTCACCCCCACACTCTATTTCTTCTCAAACATCTTTTATACTAAACACATATGCACACATAAAAAAGGGCTCCCCCAGGAGTACCTAGGATACTTTGGGTGCTAACACCTTCCCTCTATGTAACCAACTCCCTTACCTATAATCTCTGGAATTTTGTTAGTTTTGATTTGAAAGCTTCTTATCTTTGGGTTTTGTTCGTACTTTTCCCTTTTCCTTTGGAAACAATAAAAGCGCGGTGGCGACTGTCGTTTTGTTGAAGTTAAGCTTATTCATAGCTTGATGGTCATGAATTTACCGCTATAGAAATTAAGTGGCGGCTCTGCTGGGGAGTAGTCCTCAGTGGGTTTAGCCTACTTTTTATGTGTATATATTTGTATATTTGATGTTTGTATATTTGTTTGTATGATATAATCTGTTTGTTGTGCTTGGTGATCTCTGAGTGGTGATATAAGTTCTAACCCGAACTTGAGTGAAATTAAGATAGGAGGATGGTGTAGTCATGTTAAACTTGTTTGGAGTAGTCCTTAACAAGTTGGTTTGAGACCCATCTACTCAGTGGAGACCCTTTTGGAGTTACTAATGTCACACAAGTTATTTGTGGTTAGGCATTACTTTCTCTGATTTGGGGCCCGAGAAGCTGAGGACCGTAGAATATTTAACCCAACTTGGCCTATTTAGGACGTAGCGCGGAGGCTGTTCAGGTGTAGACCTGATAATAGTTGATTACGCGATACTACACTCAGACGAGTTTCTCTTGAGAATATTATGGGTTGATGAGTCAGTCATCCTAACTTGTAATATACGATAGATGGGATTAAGACTCTGGGAACTTTTTAGAACATGATCTACAAGTTTTTATCCTTAGTACACTCCTTTGTGATGATTCTTAACCTGACTCCATGCTCGTGACTCACAACAAACCCTTTGATTCTCGGTTAATCCGATCAAGTCTCAACAATATAAATGGAACTTAACTGTTGATAAGGTGAAAACCATAATCCACCAAAATGGATTATTGATCTTGATGATGACTTAATCCATCCCTTGACCTTTGTTTGTGTTTGCCTTGTCTGTGATCCCTTGTTTGTGATTGTTGCATTCATGCATACATGCACATCATAACATTCATCACAGAAAAATAAATTTCAAGGGAACTGAGGTCTTATTTGCAAATATTTTTAGATGATGGATTATGGACGAAGGAACACTAAGAAGTACAGTTTCAGATGTCCTAATTTGAAAGAGTAAGGAAGTTGTCATCCTTTGTATTAGATCCCTTGGACTTCAAGCAACGTCATGGGAAGCTCTTGTCTCTGTTATCTACTTATGTGGTTGAAGGACTTCTGAGTGTTTTGGTTCAGTTCTATGACCCTCTCTACCGGTGCTTCACTTTTCCTGATTATCAGCTTGTGCCCATATTGGACGAGTATGCACATCTCTTGGGAATACGAGTATCTAACAAGGTACCTTTTAGTGGATTGGAGGAGATTCCCAGATCTCATATCATAGTTGAAGCTCTTCATCTGAAGAAATCAGATATTGATGCTCATTTGGTGAAGAAATGAGGTATTCTTGGGTTGACTTTTGAGTTCCTCATTGGTAAAGCTAATGTCTTTGCTCAAGCCGGTAGCATGGATGCTTTTGAAGCCATATTTGTATTGCTCATATATGGTTTATCTTTGTTCGCTAACATTGATGGTTTTGTTGATGTTAACGCCATTAGAATCTTCTTGATTGGGAATCTTGTTCCTACTCTGTTGGGTGACATGTATTTATCTTTTCATTTGAGGAACTCTAAAGGCGGTGGGACTATTGTTTGTTGTGTTCCTCTTCTGTATAAGTGGTTCATTTTGCACTTGCCTCAAACGCTTGCTTTCTTGGAGAACAAGCAATGTCTACGGTGGTCTCAGAGACTTATGTCTCTCACTAATGACGATATTGTTTGGTATGATTCTGCATTAAGTAGCTTGGATATTATTGACAGTTGTGGTGAGTTCTCTAATGTGCCTCTCATTGGTACGCAAGGAGGAATCATCTACAACCCTACTTTGGCTCGTCATCAACTTGGGTTCCCCTTGAGAGATAAACCTAATAACACTCAGTTAGAAGGTTTGTTTAATCAAGAGGGTAAATATCCCCAACATTTAAAGTAGAGTATGGTGCATGCTTGGCATAATATGCATAGGAAATGAAGATTTGAGCTTGGTCTGTGCAACTGTGTAGCTTTGGAAGCTTACACTATTTGGGTGAAAAAGAGAGCTTTGGAGCTGAAGATGTTGTATGCTTGTGAAAGACCTATGTCTTTGGTTGTGGCTGAGCCATCAACTCTCCCTAACCAAGATGTAGAGGAGTCGGAAGATGCACTAACCAAGATAAATCAAGAGAGAGAGATGTGGGAAGAGCGGTTTCATGCTTTGAGCCAAAAGCATGAAGAGTTGCAGCTTGAGTCGAAAAACAAAGATACGCTTATTGAGATTCTTGAAGACCGGGCATTGAAGAGACAAAGAGAGCCAGAGGGTCTATCTTCCTCTAGTATCCCTCAATCTTTTGGTGCTTGGAAGAAGATTATTGACCAGCTTGTCCTTGAGAAGGCTCAAATGAAGACATCCTTTGAGTCCGAGATTCGACACATCCGAAGGAAGTACGCGCCCACAGCCAGATCATCTGATACAGTTGCTAAGGGATCCTTAGGATGATTAGTTTCCTTTTCTCTTGTATCTGTACTTTGGTTTCAGAAAAATGTACTCAGTGTAATCCTTCCAACTTTTATGAATAAGGAGATTCTTATGGTCAATCAAATTGTTACTATTGTTATTATATTTGCAAATAGAACTTCATATGTTCCTTGAAATTAAATAATAAAAACATTGCATTTCATGCATCATTTGCATAAGTAGGTTTTCTTCCGCCAGATGTTTTATCAGTTATTCTTCTCTGATTCAACCAAGCTGACTCACCACTATAACACTCGTGCTAATCAACCAAGAAGGATGGAGCATCTAGAGCAAGAGAACTGAGAGCTGAAGGATGAGATTTCCAGGTTAACGGTGTTGATGGAATCTGTCATCATTGCCCCAAATTAATCTTCACCAACTCCTGCAACTCCTCCCCAGAGGACTGTCATTTCCGAGGTTGCTACCTCAATTGTTCTTGTTGCTACTTCCACTCAATCTATTCCCTATATGCCTGCTAGATTCCCTTGGGGGATGTCATCCAACTTTATGGCAGAAGGGTATGCACTCACCTTTGTTTCTCTACCGGCATCTAGCCCGGTCATGTCAGTGCCACCTTCTGTTGTTCATACTTTGCCTCGTGTTGACGATATTATCTACCATTCTGAACCATCTAAGGGTCCAGATCTATATGAGAAAATGGATGAGATGAAAGACCAGTTCCTAGAGTTGCGTAAAGAGTTGAAGACTTTAAAAGGAAAAGATTTGTTTGGGAAGAATGCTGCTGAGCTCTGCCTGGTCCCCAATGCTAAAATCCCTATGAAGTTCAAGGTCCCCGACTTTGAAATGTATAAAGGAACACTTATCCGATGAGCCATCTTGTGATGTACGCCAAAAAATGTCTACTCAAACTGATAATGATTAGTTATTGATTCACTATTTCCAAGACAGTTTGACTAGAGCCGCTTTGAGGTGGTATATGGGTTTGGACAGTGAAAGTGTCCTTACTTCCAACGACTTAGGCGAGGCCTTTATCAAGCAGTATAAGTACAACCTGGATATAGCTCCCGATAGAGACCAACTGAGATCTATGTCTCGGAAAGATAAGGAGACATTCAAAGAGTATGCCCAGAGATGGAGGGAGTTGGCTGCCCAGATTAGTCTGGCCTTGAAAGAAAAAGAAATGAAGAAGATCTTCTTGAAGAGGTTGAGTTCGTTTTATTATGAACGTATGATTGTGATCTCCCCCAATGATTTTACCGAAATGGTAAACATGGGGATGAGGCTAGAAGAAGGAGTTCGTGAAGGACCTCTGTCTAAAGAAGAAGCATCGTCTAGCAAGAAATATGGTGGGAGTTTCTCCAAGAGGAAGGAAAGAGAAGTTAATTCAGTGTCAGTGGGGAGGCAGAGGAGGCCTCATGTCAGAAAGAGTTCTCAACCCCGTCAACATCAACATCAAGTTTCATCAGTACTTCCTGTATTTTCCTATAATTCTAATTAATCAGTTCTGATTCAGCAATAACAACATCAACAACAACCACAACAAAGAACCAACTACAACAACAACAATCGTCATCAACAAAACTTTGAAAGGAATAAGGTCTTTTTAGACCCTATTCCTATGACATACGCAGAATTGTACCCATCACTGGTTCTCAAGAACCTCATTCAACCAAGAAATCCTCTGCAGATTCCTGAGCCACTTCCATGATGGTTCAAACCTGAACCTCGTTGTGCTTTTCACCAGGGAGCCCCTGGCCATGACATAGAGAACTGTTATTTGTTGAAATGTGAAATGCAAAAACTTTTAAAGAGTAGAATGGTGTCCTTAGAGGACAGAGTGCCTAATGTGAAAGTCAATCATTTGCCTGCTCATGGTAACGCTTCTGTCAATATGGTAGATGGTTGTCCTAGTGAGTTCAAGATTTATGATGTTCGCCATATCAGACAATCTTTGGTGGAAATTCATAAAGACATTTGTTTGGTCAGTGAATGTGAGCATGACTATGGTAGTTGTATGATTGGCAGTGTGAACCCTCGTGGATGTGTTATTGTCAAGAGGGATATTCAAAAGTTGATGGATGAAGGACTTATTCAGATTTGCCAGTCAAGGGATATAGATAATGTGAATGTCATTGTACCGGTATTTAAGACCCCTGAGCGAGTAATTATCCAATTTGATAGCAGCAACAGCAACAATGTCAACAGATCGGTATCGTCGTTGGTTATACGGTTAGCGGACCCTGTTCCGTATACATCCGATAAAGTTATTCCATGTCAATACAATGCCACAATGGTAGAAAATGGTCAAGAGATTCCTCTGCCAGTTGCAGACTCTGTGGTAAACATTGTTGATATTGCTAAGGTGACCCAGAGTGGTCGTGTGTTTGGTCTGGTTTTTTCGAAAGAAATAGAAGATGTTGCAACAAGTAAGAAGGCAGATATTCTAGTAGAGAATCCGTTTAGTACTTCAATGTGTCAGTCTGGTGAGTCCAGCAAATTGAAGGCTAACAATGATGATGAAGTTTTAAAATTGATTAAAAGAAGTGAGTTCAATATTGTGGAGCAGCTGCTCCAAACTCCGTCAAAGATCTTCGTGTTGTCACTGTTGATGAACTCTGAAGCACATAGGGAGGCATTACAGAAAGTGATAGAGCAGGCTTATGTTGAGCATGATATGACTATGGATCAGTTTGACCATATTATTGCCAATATTACTTCTTGCGATAATCTTAGCTTTTGTAATGAAGAGCTTCCTGAGGAAGGCAGAAATCACAATTTGGTGTTGCATATTTCAATGAATTGTAAAGAGGCCACTATGTCCAATGTGTTGGTTGATACTGGTTCGTCTTTAAATATCTTCCTAAATCAACTATGTTAAGACTTTCTTATCAAGGCGCCCCAATGAGATACAGTGGTGTGATTGTCAAAGCGCTCGAAGGTTCTTGAAAAGCTGTCATTGGTGAAGTGGACCTTCCAGTAAAGATAAGTCTGAATGATTTCCATATTACTTTCCAAGTAATGGATATCCACCCGGTCTACATTTGTTTGTTGGGAAGGCCATGGATTCATGAAGCAGGAGTTGTGACATCTACTCTACACCAAAAGCGGAAATTTATGAAGAACGGCAAGCTTGTCGTTGTTGATGGAGATAAGGCATTATTGGTGAGCCATCTGTTATCTTTTACATATGTTGAAGCTAAGGAGGAGGTTGGAACGCCGTTCCAAGCATTGTCTATTGTTGAGGAGAAGAAAATTGGGGCACCCACGTCTTCTTTAAAAGATGCACAAAAGGCTATTAAGGCTGGAAACATTGATCAATGGGGTCGTATGATAGAGATTATTGATAACAAGAATAGGGTTGGATTGGGATTTCAACCAGGGTCGTTCAACATCAGAACAGAAGTTATGCAACCAAGTTTCCACAGTGGAGGGTTCATTCATGGGAATGATAACACTCAGCTGTCGTGATTGAAGACAATGATGATGAAGACGAAGCTTGCGCCAACTATGTGATGCATGGCCAAACTTGTAAAAATTGGGTTGTTGTTGATGTTCCTACTATTATTCATCGCTCTAAGTAATTTGTTTTCATTTTTTGAGAAAAATCTTTATCCTATGCCTAAGGGAGAAGTGAACATTGTTGGGCATTTTTCTGATTATCATCAATAAAATACAATTTTATTCATCCACATCTATGATGTTTTATTTTTACTTTTTAATTTTCTAAAAATGGTAATCAATAAAACATAAAAATATAATAATCTTCCATCTGCATAATATTTGGTCGCACTTCATTTCTCTAAAATCAAAATATCAAATCATTATGCATGTTGGTTCTTAAACCCAATGAATACAATGATCCTATTCCCTCTCTAAACTTTGATTTCCCTGTGTTTGAAGTTGAGGAAGAGATTGATGATGAAGAAGTATATGATGAGTTATCTCGTTTACTTGAGCATGAGGAAAAAGCCATTCAGCCGTTCGAAGAGCAGATTGAACTAGTCAACTTGGGTTCCAAGGATGATGTGAAGGAAGTCAAGATTGGATCTCAATTGTGTCCAGAAGCTAAGAAGGGGTTGATTGATCTTCTTCGAGAATATTCTAATGTGTTTGGTTGGTCCTATCAAGACATGCCTGGGTTGGATTCTGAGATTGTGGAGCATAGATTATCGTTGAAGCCAGAATGCCCGTCGATCAAGCAAAAGTTGAGAAGGACTCATCCTGATATGGCAGTGAAGATCAAAGAGGAAGTGCAGAAGCAGATTGATGTTGGTTTTCTCGTGATCTCCGAATATCCACAGTGGGTGGCCAATATTGTGTAGGTTGCAAAGAAGGATGGAAAAGTCCACATGTGTGTTGATTATAGAGATTTGAACAAAGCTAGTCTGAAAGATGATTTTCCTCTGCCACACATTGACATGTTGGTAGACAATACAACTAAATTCTATGTCTTTTCGTTTATGGATGAATTTTCTAGTTATAATCAGATCAAGATGGCCCCTGAAGATATGGAGAATACCATATTCATTACACCCTGGGGAACATTTTGTTATAGAGTGATGCCTTTCTGTTTAAAGAATGCTGGTGCAACATACCAGAGAGCTATGACCACACTTTTTCATGATATGATGCATAAAGAGATTGAAGTCTATTTTGCTGATATGATTGCCAAATCAAGTGATAAAGAAGAACATGTTAAGCATTTGTTGAAGTTATTCCAGCATTTGAGGAAGTACAAACTCCTCTTGAATCTCAATAAGTGTACTTTTGGTGTTCCTTCTGGTAAGTTGTTAGGCTTTATTGTCAGCGAGAAGGGTATTGAAGTTGATCCTGCCAAGGTCAAAGTAATACAAAAGATGCCAACGCCCAAAACTAAGAAGCAAGTCAGAGGTTTTCTCGGCCGCTTGAAGATTTATCTCGCATATGATTGCCACATGTACGCCTATTTTCAAGCTTCTTCGAAAAGATCAGTCTTGTGATTGGACCGAGGATTTCCATAAATCTTTTGATAGTATCAAAGAATATTTGCTTGAACCTCCGATTTTGTCTCCGCCTGTTGAAGGAAGACCCTTGATCATGTATTTGATTGTGCTTGATGAGAGTATGGATTGTGTGTTTGCTCAGCAAGATGAATCTGGAAAGAAAGAATATGCAATTTACTACCTTATTAAGAAATTCACCGACTGTGAGACTCGGTATTCTATGCTTGAAAAGACATGTTATGCATTGGCTTGGACTGCTAAGCGTCTGTGCCAATATATGTTGAATCATACTACTTGGTTGATATCCAAAATGGATCCAATCAAGTACATTTTTGAGAAGCCTGCTTTAACTGGGCGAATTTCCCGTTGGCAGACGTTGTTGTCTGGGTATGATATTGAATACTGATCTTAGAAAGCGATTAAAGGTAGTGTCTTGGCTGACCATTTGGCTCACTAACATATTGAAGATTATCAGTCAGTGCAGTATGATTTTCCTGACGAAGAGATGTTGTACCTGAAGATGAAAGATTGTGATGAACCATTGCTTGAAGAAGGGCCAGAACCTGGTTCTCAATGGGGCATGGTATTTGATGGAGTTGTTAATTCGTATGGTAATAGCATTGGGGCAGTGATTATTACTCCTCAAGACACTCATTTTCCGTTTACAGGTAGATTGACCTTCAAATGTACAAATAATATGGTTAAGTATGAAGCTTGCATTATGGGGCTTTAAGAGGCCATTGATCTCAGAATAAAGTATCTTGACGTCTATGGAGATTCAGCTTTGGTTGTGAATCAGATCAAAGGTGAATAGGAGACGAATCAATCCGGTTTGATACCATATAAAGATTATGCGATGAAGATTTTAAATTTCTTTACAAAGGTTGAGTTTCATCATATCCCTCGAGATGAAAACCGAATGGCAGATGCTCTCGCAATGTTGGCTTCGATGATTATGGTGAAATTTTGGAATGAAGCTCCCAATTTGACTGTGATGCGTCTTGATAGACCAGCTCATGTGTTTGTTGTTGAAGAGGTCAAGGATGAAAAGCCATGGTATTTTGATATCAAGTGTTTCCTCCAAAGTCAGATTTACCCGCCTGGGGTATCTTTGAAAGATAAGAAGACTTTGAGAAGATTAGTTGGAAACTTCTACCTGAATGGTGATGTGATTTACAAGAGACACTTCGATATGGTTCTGCTCAGATGCGTGGATAGACACGAAGCATACTTATTGATTACTGAAGTCCATGAAGATGCCTTTGGTACTCATTCCAATGGACGTGCTATGGCAAAGAAGATATTGAGAGCAGGTTACTATTGGCTGACAATGGAATCTGGCTGTTGCAAGTTTATGAAGAAATGCCACAAGTGTCAAATTTATGCAGATAAGATTCATGTTCCTCTGACATTGTTGAATTTTATTTCCTCTCCATGACCCTTCTCCATGTGGGGAATTGATATGATTGGTATGATTGAACCCAAAGCTTCGAACAGACATCGTTTCATTCTAGTGGCTATTGACTACTTCACAAAGTGGGTTGAAGCGGCATCGTATGCAAATGTAACCAAGCAAGTTGTTGTGAGGTTTATCAAGAATCGAATTATATGTCGGTATGGTGTACTGAGTAAGATCAATACTGATAATGGATTGAACTTGAATAATAATATGGTGGAAGCTCTTTGTAAAGACTTCAAGATTGCACATCATAATTCTTCTCCCTACAGACCCAAAATGAATGGGGTTGTTGAAGCTGCAAATAAGAATATCAAGAAGATCATTCAGAAGATGGTTGTGACGTATAAAGATTGGCATGAGATGCTCCCATTTGCGTTGCATGGGTACCGTACATCCAGTCCGCACTTCAACAGGGGTAACCCATTTCTATCTCATTTATGGCATGGAAGTTGTGCTTCTAGTAGAGGTTGAGATCCCATCATTGTGCGTCTTGATGGAAGCCAAGTTGACAGAAGCTGAATGGTGCCAAACCAGATATGATCAATTGAATTTAATTGAAGAGAAAAGATTGACTACCATGTGTCATGGTCAGTTATATCAGCAAAGAATGAAGAAGGCATTTGATAAGAAGGTCAGGCCTCGTGTGTTTAGAGAAGGTGACCTCGTGCTTAAGAAGATTCTATCTTTCAAACCTGATGCTAGGGGTAAATGGACTCCTAATTATGAAGGCCCATATGTTGTGAAGGGAAACTTTTCAGGAGGTGCTTTGATTCTTACAACTATGGATGGTGAAGATTTCACTCGTCCTGTGAATGCCAATGCAGTCAAGAAATGCTTCACCTAAAAAAGAAAAGAACAACTTGCTAAGTTGAAAACCCGAAAGGGCGGCTTGGGCAAAAATGAGCGTCTCGGTGGATTGAAAACCTGCAAGGGAGATCCAGGCAAAAGTTAGAGACATAAAACATAAAATTATTCTGGTAGATTGAGTACCCCGCCTTGGGGAAATCTAGGAAAAATTAGGGATCATGGCAAGTAACTGCATTCGGTTGGTCCTGGTCATGGAGGAAGTTTTAAGTAAGTCATTTGGGTTAGATTCATCATTCTCAACTGAAACCAAGAGCACTGTGGATATTGAAGTTGGTAGGAAGAGTAGTAATCATTGTATTCAATGTAGCCCTTTTCCATGTAAATTACCATTTTCAACTTTTGTAAAGATATATGGAGTCTTATCATTTACAGACTATCATTCTGTCAAATAAAGTTGAGCTTATTATCCAATTGTTTCTACTCTTATTTACTTCTGTTAAATAAAATTGAATTTTTATGATGATAATTATGAAATAAATTAATGAATAAAATTATTTTTCTTAAAAATAATAAAAACAATTACTTTAAGAATAATCGATTTCAACAAGGAATATCAACAGCAGTCTGAGAATAGATAAGTCTTGAAGTGTGAATCCTTGTTGGTCTTCCCCAAGAAGTTTGTTTAATAATGTTCCCCCAACAGTTCGTCAAGTATCCCCAACTGAGTTGTAGGTTTACATCCCCAGTAGAGCTGATGATTAGTCCCTATCCCACAGTTGTGATACCCCTTTTGATATCCTTTAGTTTTTGACTTCGAAGGTCCAGAACCTTTATTTGGTTTCCATTCGCATATTTGTGTTGCATGACTTTGGCAGTTCATCAGATTCAGTTATCTTTGCCTTGGAATTGGTTTATTTCGCAACTTTCTAAGGGAATTTGAGGATTTTTGAGGGATGCAACGATCTTGGTCATAGAGTCCTCAGTATTTTGCTTAGGTCCCCATGCAGAGTTTTATCTCTTGTATTCCCCGGCAAAGTTCATCTTCAGATATCGAAGATCCCTCGTTCTCGGTAATTTTGGATTTTGAGCGGTATTTTGGTTTGGTCCCCTGCAGGGTTGTCTACCATTTGATATGGTGTTGACCTAAAATTCCCCGCAAAGTTGACAATTTGGGTCCTCAGTAGATCTTCTCTTTCTCTAGTCGAGGTTGAGTTATTCAGAGCTAGATGACTTATGTTCATCCCCGGCATTTTCTACAATTGGTGTTTCCATCTTGTTGAGATTAGCCGAGTCTTGCAGCGATGATTCAAATCTGTGATATTTGTATCTTTGGTGTTGTTTTGTCAGCATAATTATAATCATATAGATACATATTCATACATAAAACACAACATCAGATATTTCATTATGCATTTTGTAGCATTTGATTCCCTTATTCTGATCCCCTGCTGTGGTGATATTATTTCCCCATACAAGTTTAGTGTATTTGTCCTCCTTCAATTGTAGAGTGTCAATCCTCCTTTAGGCAGAAAGAGTTTAACCTTTCTCATTCCCCACTGAGTTATTTCCTCATGGATGATCATTATTTCAGTTTCCTCCCTAGTTAATTATCTGGACGGAATCACTCCCCTTGAGTTATATCCTCATTGGGTTGAGTCTTTGTTTGACTGTTTATTTCTAGTTACTACCTAGATAGATGTTTTTGGTCCCTTGAGAGTCTATTACCCAGTAACTGTTAATATTCTTCTCGACTTTTCGAGTACTTTACTTTTACCCAATACCCGGTAAAAGTAATCTACTTCTTATGTTGTCCCCAGCGGATTCGTTTTCGCGTTTCCCCAGGCAGTCTATCCTTGATATGTTCATCTTAACCGGTGACAAATATTCTTCTTTTGTGGTTTTCTACCCAGTAAAAAGGTAGTTGTAATACCTACTTTCATTCCTTAGAGAGTTAATCCTTGATATGTTCATCTTAACCAATGACAGATTTCCTCCTCTTTACGGTCTTCTGCCTAATAACCGGTAGATATAAATCCTACTTTTTCCTTTAAGTTATCCTTGATATGTTCACTTTAACTGGTGACGATTATTCTCTTTTTGGTCTTCTACCCAGTGACCGTTAGTTGTAATTCCTACTTTCCCCTACTGAGTTTATCCTTGATATGTTCATCCTAACCGGTGATGGATATTCTCTCTTTGGTATTCTATCCATTAACCGATATATATAATTTATATTTTTTCCAAGCAATCTATCCTTGATATGTTCATCTTAACCGATGACGAATATTCTTCCTCTGAGTTTATCCTTGATATGTTCACTTTAACCGGTGACGGATATTCTCTCTTTGGTCTTCTGCCCAGTAACCGGTAGATGTAAATCATATTTGATCATTTTTACCCGCAGACTATTCTTACCCAATAACAAGTAACGAATACACCTCTTTTTCCTCAGCGAGTCATCCTTGATATGTTTACCCTGACCGGTAATGGTTGCCCCTCTGTCAGAGTATACTATTTTCCTACCCACTAACCAGTAATAGATAATATATTTCTAGTACTCATGTGTTGAAGATCATTCTTCCCCAGTTGAGTTTGTTTCAAGTATTTCAACTTTGTTTTGATCTACCCATTTCCCCTGCAGATTTTCCCTTTATCCCCAACCAAGTCCTTCCATTGATTTATTTTCATGGAAATTCCCATCGTGTCTCCAGTAGTTTTAAGTCGTAGCCTGGCCTACACACAACTCTTATCCCCCCAGAGTCTTTGTATCCCCATTGAGTTTTCCTTATGGAATGCATTATGCTCCTATAGACTTTCAGTCTCTCCGGATTCTTTTCCTTTGTGGCAATAAATTCCCCACGAAGATTATTTTAATATTCATATCATATGCATCATGAGGTCTCTTAGGGACCAATTTTTTTCTATATGTTATTATTTAAGTCCAATATACTAAGTTGATACAAAGATTTTAACCTTCACATCCTCAGTCAGAATGTCCTTAAATAGGGGCGGCTGTAAGACCCCAATTTTGACCCTAAGATCCCTCATGCTATCTCATCATATGCATTAGCTTTGGGAACACACCTTGGCATCCTCCTTATCCCTCATACATTGGGTTTGTATTGGGAGAGGTCACCAAGCACATTTGATCGTATCATGCTTTGTTTTTCATTATTTACTAACCAAAATACCAAAAATATGTCAATGTATAGTTTACTTCCTTTGTAGGTAGTGTGTGTGTGTGTGTTCATCCATGCTCCATCAAGCTCATATATAGGGTTTGAGACCCTTAATGCAAGGAGACTAATCAAGATATGGTTCACATTGACTCTAGGCATCATATATGGATCCCCATGGTCTTCACATATCATTTTGATCAAGAAATCATCAAGAGTTTGAAGCTTGTTTGCCTTGGAAGCCCTAATTCATCAAGGTATCTGGTGTGACTTCCTTAGCAAGAGTCTTCACCATTTGATAAAATCTTGCAAGGGATACTTAATATTACACCATCTTATGCATATATGATCCTCCATGAGTCCAATAGATCAAGAGAATTTCAAGTTTTAAAGATGGTTCATGGTGGTTGACCAGAGAAAGTCAACTAGTCAAAACTGGGGTTCCCTAGACCCTATCTCCTACAATATTTGTCAAATGAAAATTATTATAAGATATTACTTCTTATGACATTCCAACCAACTTTAATGTTGAGTTCAAGATCTAGTTTTTCTTTGAAAGTAATTTCTTATGGTGAAAGATTATAGGTCATTTTGTTTGAACCCTAGTTAGGAGGTCAGCTTCCAAGGACCATAACTTGCTCAACTTTTATGCGGTGAAATCCATTCAAATATAATGATCAAATTCAATATATCTTCTCCAACTTTTATTCTTGGAAGAAATTAAAATTCAACATTCAAATACATGTGCCAAGAGGAAATATTATAGGTCATTTTGGGTCATTATCATTGAACAAGTGACTTTCCTCAACTTCTAAAATGCATAACTCCTTCATGCCAAATCCAAATGAGGTCAAATTGGTGACCAAATTGAAAAGGTTTGAAATACATACAACTTTTATGAAGGAACGTTTTCCATTTGAAGCCCATAGCAAAAGTTATTCAAATGTGTTTGATTTTCCAAACTTCCACCTCAAAATTCATCATGATACAAACTTCAAATGGAATAGTGTTCAACATTAAAGTTGTTCCCCTTGATCTCACCTTTCCAAAAATTCTAAGATCATCTCATTTTGCCAAGAATTGAAGTACTTGCGTATGGTTTCTCTTCAAAGGTTCATTTGGATGAAATTCACATTCACATTTCAATCTCCATTGCATGATCACATGACATGATTTCATCATTTCACATGAGGTATTTTGGACCTGATTATATCATTTCATGGGTCTATCACACACCCATGCAAGCATGCAAGGGAATTGCTATTTTTGGCCAATTTTGGAAATGTGTAGAAAGCAATTGCCTTGCCTATAAATAATACCCTCGTTGCTCAGAATTAATGACACCTTGCCCAAGCTTTGAACATGCAATCCAAACCATCACCATTAGAGGATAATCTTGAAGGTTTTCATTTGAAAATCGATTTTCCAATCTCCTTCTGCTTTGAGATTGAAACTCCAAGAATCCAAGCCTTTCCTTGATCCAATTCAACTTCTACAAGCTTCTGAAGACAAGCCAAGACCAATTGGAAGCGAGATCAAGCAAGTTTGAAGTCACTCGAAGGTGAGTTTCCAAAAAATTTATCTCTTCGATTCCCTCTCAATTCTTCACCATTCTTTGTGATTTTTGGTTGGATGAAGTCCTACCAATGTAGGCAACAACATTGAGTTGCTTTGAGGTCAAATCGAAGCAACTCAGTTCATGATCCTCAAAATTCAAATCCATGTATCTTTCTATATACTTGGAATTGGAGAAAATTGAAGACAGATTCATGATCCTGAGCATTTTCTCTTTGAAATAGTGTCCTTGTTTTTCATTTTCCATTAAGATGAAGTTGGACCAGTCCGGTGGAGGTCACCAGAGAAGATGATTGGAGCCCTAGCTCCAGTGGTGTGTTGGCACACCTCCTAGCCATCTGATCATGATTGGATGTTATAATTTGGTCCATTGCTTTTGATTACCACATGTACATCTCTTAAACTCAAGACCACCATAGAACATGTGTGTGTGGCCATCAGATTTGTCACCTCAATTAACGAGGGAGATCTGATGGCCCTTGTTTTTTCTATTTTTATTTTTATTTCTAATTTTATGTTTAATCTTTTTATTTTGTTTAATTCATATTAATTTTTTTTTAATCCAAAAAATATGGGACTTTCACCAAAAATATTTAAGTATTTTTCTCTTTCATATTCTGAACAAAAATTATTTTTTGGATTAATTTTGATATTTTTCATGAATTAAATGTTTTTGTGCATATTTTTAATTGTTTAAAAATACTTTTGATTTTTCAAAAATCGTGAAGTTTTTTATCTAAGGTCCTTTGACCTAGTTTGACCTAGGATAAGTCTCTTGGCCATTTATTTGGTATTTTTGAAGAGATTTTAGGTTTTGACCAAATTAAATCACACTTTAATTCATTTTAAATTTATTTTTAATTGATTAAATGTGTAAAAACTATGTTGAGCCAATTTTATGGTCTTGTGATGTTTGACTTTCTGTTTGGGCCTTGGTCAAGGTTGATTTGACTTTTGTTGGATCAAAACCATTGGATTTGGGGGATTGATGAAATATACATTTCATCTCCCAAAATGAATGAATGGTTTTGATTTGATAAAATCCTCTCTTGATCAATTTGTGTTTCTATCTTCCCCTCTCTCTTCATCTTCATCCATATTATTTCCCATTCCCTCATTTGACCAATGAAATCTCTAATGTCTTAAGGCTAATTGGTTCATCAATGACCTTGTGTCAGACGAACCAATACAAGTATGACTAAGATAGGTCCCTCCCTCTTGATCTTTTCTTTTAGTGTGTGGTATGTTTTAGGAGTTTCGTTCTTCATACCAAATCTCTAACATGCATTAGCACCTAAATTTTTATTGCTCGTCCTCAGATAGTTGTGACTTCTACAAAAGTCCAATTACGTTTGCTTAACATATAGCTAAATTTGACCCTAGAGGCATAGAATTCTAGTAAGTGAGATTGTAAGTCTCCCATTCTTCATGGTATTATATGGAAACTTGACCTTTTTTCCTTTCATGAGAGCTAGTGGCATATTTGTGAAATTATCCAAGTTGGAGCCCTTCTCATGGAAGATGTCTTGGTTTAAGGATTCATACTTATGAATGGATGATTAAATTTTCTCCAAAGAATGACTTAATCAATAAAAAAACCATCACTAACACTTGACTAACTTTTGACTAACATTTGACGAACTCTTGTTAATATTGCTATACTTTCAAGTCATTTACTTTATGCAATTTAAATTTCAGTCATTTATCATTCAATGTCATTTACATTCCATTTAACTTGTTTCTATTTATGTCATTTTCACTTTGCTCATTTGAGCCATATCTTGTGATTGTATATATTGCTTGTGAATTTTGATTTTGTCTGTGGTCTTAGGACCTTAAATTACTTAATAATAACAAAAACCCTAAAAAATGTTCGGTGGACTATTGATCTTGATCTGAACTATTGGACTTAGGATTAGGCAACATACCTTGTTCAAAAAGGACTTGGCCAATGCCAATAGTTTGAGACCAAGTTATTGTGAACTAAGCCTTCATCTGATGCAAGCCTTGGACTTTGTTTAAATTCATCCGCTACTTTATCTTGGTGCTAATTGTTATTTTGATATTGTGTCTGATGCTTTGTTCTGAGTTGATCAAGGGATATTTCATCTGATATATGAGAACACAAAAAAGACTGATAGCTATGGGAATTGCTTGCTTGGATGTGTCTATCTTTATTTGATGCCTTGATCTTCATGATGTCTGGATTTTGCTAATTGCTTATGGTTAATTGCTTGATTCAAAGTCTAAAGGGAAAATGGGTTTTCTATATGACATTCTTGTCTATTGGATTGCATCCCATTGGTCAGACCTTTTCAACTCTTAACTTTTAATTTTATGCTTAGGTTAGCCTTTTCATCTTCTCCCACTTCTTAAATTTCAAATCTCTCCCTCTTTTCAAAAACCTTTTTTGCTTATGATTTCAAACTTGGACTTTGTTTTAATGATTAGTAACTTTGGCCTTATGCCACTGAATTTTCAAACTCTTTCTTTAATCAAAAATTTGTAAATAAACCTAACCATATTTACCTAAAATTTCAAAAGACAAAAAGAACTAACAACTTCACTCAACTTTTGGCCCTTTGTTCCTTCCTTATTAACCTTTTGTTAAAAGCAATTCACCAACTTTGAAATTGTTACCACGAACTACGAGGTTTTGATCCCTCATTTTTATGTTGGTACGTACGCACAGGTCCGAAGGTCTTGTCAAACACAAAAATATAATCAATGAATTCTTTTCCCTCCCCCACACTCTATTTCTTCTCAAACAACTTGTATACCAAACACATATGCACACATACAAAAGGGCTTCCTAGGAGTACCTAGGACACTTTGGGTGCTAACACCTTCCCTCTGTGTAACCAACCCCCTTGCCTGTAATCTTTGGCATTTTATTAGTTTTGATTTGAAAACTTCTTATCTTTGGGTTTTGTTCGTACTTTTCCCTTTTCCTTTGGAAAGAATAAAAGCACGGTGGTGACTCTGGTTTTGTTGATGTTAAGCTTATTCTTAGCTTGATGGTCATGAATTTACCGCTACAATGAGTAACAAGGGTAACTCTATTGATTTATATTTGAGCTCCTCGACTATTTCTGGAGGTAGCAATAAGCCTGAAACCATCGATGACGTCTTGAAACAACTGAAGGCCCAACTTGAAGGAATTAACCTCTTTGAGGTGTTGGAAAATACTTCATCTATGGCTATGGCATAAAAACACTATTGAAAAAACTCGATGTTCCTAATTCCCTAAGTGAGGTTGTCAATTTCTTGGTGACTTTCGGACCTTTCTTCGACCATATCATTGTTGACTTTAAGAGGAAGCATGATTCTAAAACAAAGATAACATCTAAAGTGAATGAGAGGTCGAAGGAATGGAACCTGGCTACTGAATTAGACTAGCGTGCTGAGCAATTGGAAGTAAAATTTCATCTGGAGAGTGAAGTTATTAATGCTTTGGATGCTAAGACCTTTGGCTAGAAACAAGATGTTAAGGCCTTGCAGAAGAAGGTGCAAGAGGCTGAGAGAGAAAATAACACTATCCGGGGAGTCATCCAAGTACAGATAGATAAGGAGACTCGAGTTGGGATTCAACACCTGGAAAGGTAATTATTCTCAACACTGAACTAGTCGGCTTTGCTTCCCAAATTTCTCAAACTGACTGCCGACTCAACATAGCCAAGCTTCAATTTGAAAAGTTCAGAGCTTCTTTCCCTTTCTAGGGTTGTACTTCATTTGTTATTTGCTCTGAGTATTTTTTGTTCCTTGTTAATCAACTTTTGGATCTTTTAACTCCTAGTTTTGCCCTTGCGGCATTTTGAAATTTTTAAGGCTATTTCTATTTAACCTCTTTTACTTCCAAGATTATTATTTTATTCTGCATTTATGTGTATTTCCTGCAATATAGGCATATACTGCTTTAAATACTTGACATTTATTCGCAGGATTCGACCCTCATGGGTTAATTCTTCGACTTCATATGCGTTATTTGTATACGCTTGCAGAGTTTTAAATGTCCCTTCCCAGTTTGGGGACCACTTGCCCAATGTTCTATCTTTTTGGTTTATGGGCAATATGACTTTCCACACCAAGTCTCTAGAGTTGAATGTCTTAGGCTTAACCTTTTTGTTATAATCTTTATCCACCATCTCTTTCTGTCTCATTAAGACATCTAGAGCATCGAACTTTTCATCGTCTAGCTCGATTAACTCGTCGAACATCATATCCCAATAGAATTCAGTTGGGATCCCTGCTTGTTTTTGGACCCTAACTGACTGTAAGTGGACCTCCAAAGGAAACACTGTATCATGCCCATAAACCTGTTGGAAGGGAGTGGTATTGGTTGATTCTTTAGGCGAGTTTCGACATGCCCATAGCACTTGATTTAAAGTTTTATACCACTTTCTCGGCTTTTGACCTACATGTTTTTTTATCAAACCAATTAAAATTTTATTCGCCGCTTCGAGCTGACCATTAGCCTGGGTGTAATAAGGTGTCAAAGTCAGTAACTTAAAACCCATTTTTGAGGAAAAGTCTACCACTTTGTGCCTTATAAAGACTGAGCTTTAGTCTGTGGTAATAGTTCCAGGTATTTCAAACCTATATAAAATATGACTTTGAATAAAACTAATTACCTTTTCCTGGTTGACATTTGGAAGGGGTATAACTTTTATCCATTTTGTGAAATAATCTATTCCCAGCAAAATGTATTTGTGTGCCTTAGACGAAGAGGATTTGATTTCACCAATACTATCGAATGCAAAACACTAGCAGGCACATGCTATATACCTAAGTGCTTTTGACATTCTTGGCACCCTTTGGCGAAGTCTATGAAATCCTTCAACATGGTTGGCCAATAGACCCCTAGTTGAAACAATAACCATTTCATCTTGTGGTCTGCCTAGTGAGAACAACCTGATCACCTATACACCTCATAGATTACCAAGTACGTTCCCCTCTTGCCTAGGAACTTGAGGAGAATTCCTCCAGGGGTTTTCTTCAATAGTTTGTTACCCATGATTATGTATCTTAGGGCTCAATATTTTATTTTTCTATCAGTTATTCGTGTTGGATTCCCTAGGTAAATGATGATAGGTTTTCTCCAATCATTATCTGACACTAAGTCAATGGCAAAAACTTCATATTGCGAAAGACTATCAAACTCAAAATTTCCCAAGTTTGATGGCTCCTCAAATCCATCTAACCCTCCAAGTTTTGACATTGATGATGTCTCTTTAGGATTTTCTTCTAGGGATAATATTTCCTTTATTTTAACCAATTTTTCCAACCTCTCCTTAGAGATCTTATACCCTGAGGTAATTTAGGCTAAGTCATTGGCCTCTTGATTCTCTAGTCGAGGGATGTGGTTGATCAAAACATGGTCAAAATATTTTAGCAAAGTGTTGGCTCTGACAAAGTATAACATCAGACTTTCCTTGATACATTTGTATTCTTTTTTTAATTGTCTGATCACCAACTCTGAGTCTCCCTTTATTTTGACGTCTCTTGCCCCCAAATCCAATAAAATTGAAAGTCTTGTTATCAACGCTTCATATTCGACCTCATTGTTAGAACACGACTCTTCGATCTTAAACTTGAACTTGGTTGGTATATTTTCTAAAGAAATGATAAGTATTCCCACATCGGTTCCATCTTTATGCTTGGAACCGTTGAAGTATAACTTCCAAGGCCTAGTTCCTATGTATGCTTCAATTGGCTCGACCACTAAATGGTCGACAATGAAATCTGCAACAGTCTATCCTTTTACTACTTTCAAAGGACATTAAATCAGTGAATATTCAGTAAGCACTAAGGCCCACTTTCCTACCTGACTATGCAATATAGGCTTTGATAACATGTTCTTAATAATATCAAAATGTGAGTAGACATAAACTTCCATTGTTTTATATAATGCTTCAACTTAGTACATGAGAAGTATAAGCATAAACATAATTTTTCAATCGAATTATACCTAGTTTCTGCATTTATGACAATTCGACTGAGGTAATATACACCTCTTTCGACACCATTATCATCCTCTTGGTCTAACATATTTCTTATGGTCAAATATGATGCAGATATGTAAAATTTCATACTCTTATTTCTACTTAGAGATAATAAAAGTGGAGCCTTCATCAGGTATTATTTGATGTTGTCAAAAGCCTCTTGTTGCTCACTCCCCCAAATGAAGTCGTTGTCCTTCTTGAGTCAAAGTAATGGCGATAAGGCTTGAGTCTTACTGTCACACCCCGATTTTGACCCTGATATTCATATCATTATTTCATTCATTATTTGCTCCTCATGATTTTGTTCCTCTACTATGGTACTCTTTTTTTCATAAGCATCAAGTGGTCTCCTTTTCTGTTATGGGTGCACCATGTTTACAAGGAGATTCAAGGAGGTCTCCTCTACTATGATGAACATTGTTTGATTCAAGGAGATTCCAGTGGTTTACCATGTTTTAAGGGAGAGTCATTATCATGTGAGTTTTTCAAGAGGGACCGAGCCTGGTTATCGTCGGAATCAAGCTAGTGGCCGAAGGTCATCCTTTATTTGCATGGATTTTAATAGATAATTCAAGGGAAACACAAAAGGAGTCTCGATCATGTTCTATAATTTGGTTTTGATATTGGGATTTAAATCTAAAGGGGGCATTAGGTCGAAGCTACTGATAGTCACGTGCAAACTTTATGCTTGGATCCTAAGGAAACAAATGTGCATCATGTTTTTGTTAACCGAGCGACATTCAAAGTAGGTTAAGACCATGCAAGAGAAAATAATAAGTCTTCGTTAGATCTTAATTGAAGTGGCATACAAAGGAGAAACTAGTATGTTAATTGAGGAAAATTACAAGCATTGAAAATGATACAATAAGATTAGTTGTTGGCCATTAATACTGGACCAAGCAACCAAAAAATCTAATTCGTTGTTCACTTCAAGACAAGTCCTGTTGGTGTGTCTAATAACTCTAAGAAAAGAGTTTGCCATCTCGTCCACAGTCAAAATCCTCTTTTGCATCTTGTTTTATAAAGAAAATGGAAGATAATGCTAGTTGTACAACTGATGTTTCATTTAGCAACGAGATGCCACATTTCAAGCATTGCAACAGCCAGGTAGTACGACACAACAAAGAACCTAAAAAAGGAAAGAGGCGTCGATCATCTTTAAGACTGTTGCCATTTCAATTCTCAAGCAAACTTTCAAAACGTGATACTTTTAGTATTAATGATAAAAAGGTGCCGAGCCAATTCTACCTTATCGGTACAGACAATTACAAGGAATCTATCAAGGCACTTATCAAAGGATAAGGGTGCATTTCAGGCAGTTCAATCAGATGGTTCAAGGTCCAGGAAGGGTCAACCCATTGTTCTCGATGATGATGACAGTGACGACAGCGACGATCCTCATGTTTTAGAGAAAACAAAAAACAAAGCTCCTGAATACTTGAAAGATGCTAAGATCTATTTTCCTTCAAGAGAATCCCCTGAAAAAGCTATTGAAGTTTACTCATCCTGGAATAGTTGTTGTTGTTATCAAGCCAAGTGTTGTTGGTGGATTTGAGAATGTAGAATAGGCGCACCAACATGGGAAGATGGTTGTTGTCAGTTCTGCCTTTGAAAGCAGTTTGAGTCTCTCTGCTTATACTCAGTTTCCTAGTTATCTTGAAGTTTGGAGGTTAAGTATATTCAAACTGTTAGATGCCAGTAGAACCAGTGACAAGCTCAACCACTTTTCAGCCGCCGTCACCCAGGATGAAGTACTTGCAGTTACGGTATCACCTGAAACCAATAAAAAAGGACAAGTTTAAATTTCAAAATTCACAACAACAAAAAGCAAGTTGGCAGCATATAATATAACCGTTTGAAACCCAACAACAACTCCAACACCCTCACTCAAAAAACATAATCCTGATGTAACTCCTTTAGACAGATACAAACGGTCCTAACTCCTGTTAACAAAAGCAAACTCATTAACAAGGAGTTTGTCAAAAACAGCTTTTGTTTGGTGTTTATGGTTGGGATTATTGGAATTATCATATGGAGCAACAATCAGACACTACAACTTCGATGTGGAATACATGATCAAAAAACCAGATTGTTTAGAACATGTTGTGATGGGAATCAACGATCAGTTTCCAGGTCCAACTATTTCAGCTCAAGTTGGTGACACTCTTGCCATTGCACTCACCAATAAGCTTTCTACGGAAGGAACTGCAACCTGTGGTATTTGCAGTTCAAACCTGAAGCACGCTCCCTAATCCCTAAATGGCTGGCCATAACTCTCATTCCATTATCCATTTCCATATGCTCTTTGATTTAACCATGTGGACTTGTTTCTTCATGCTTGGTTATGCCTTGAACCTGTCATGGAACATGCTAACAAACTGTCGAGCATATCAGTTCACTAACAAGGTAACAAAACCAAGAACAACTAGCAGGAAATATCAACATTGCCAAGATATCATAACTACCTGACTTTGAACATGCCAACATGCCTATCATGTACCAAATCCTTTCTTCTTTTGGTGAAGTGTTTGCAAGCACAGCTGCTGTGGATTTTACACCGCATGTGGTTACTGTTAATACCGGAGAGGATGTTGGCGGGAAGATCTTGTCATTTGCGCAGAAGAGTCCAAGAGCGATATGCATTCTTTCTGCCAATGGAGCTATCTCTAAAGTCACACTACGTCAACTCGGTTCTTCCGGTGGTGGTATTTTGACTTATGAGGGTCGGTTTGAGATCTTATCTTTGTCTGGATCATATACGGTCTCAGACACTAGCGGCATAAGAACTCGCGATGGTGGATCGAGTGTCTCACTTGCTGGTCCTGACGGCCGAGTGATCGGAGGTTCTGTTCCTGGTCTACTTACAGCTGCTGGTCCTATCCAAATTGTAGTTGGAAGTTTCACGCCAGATGCTAACAAGACGCTTAAAAAGAAGTACCAACGGGAACACACGGTGTCGTCTCCAACTTCAACTGGTCCAGAAATCATGACAGCAGCAAGACCTATCTCACAAGCAAATGCTCATGCTGAAAACTTCATGATACCGATTTTGTCTCAGTTACCCGATCATCAAAACCAGAGCTGTAATCAAACCAATGCTCCATTTTTTTCACTGCGGTAAAACAAAAAAAACGCAATTAATTACCAAAGCGTTAAAAGTCAGAAAAATTCCCAAATTAGAATTAAGACAAAAATAAGGAAGAAAGCACGAGCTCAGAATACCATTTTCGGTTTTAGCATTAACAGGGCGATTTGATTCTGAGAACATCCAAAGTGCTTTGCAGAGTTACTCTTCTGGAACATCAAAGACACCCTTTGAAACCCTAATTTGTAAAGCATAAATAGAAAACGAATCAGTGAAGGGATGGACAACGAAAAAATCGGAGGCGGAATTGAAACTTAAAAGCAAATCAAAACCCTAAATCCCAAATCAAAAAAACCGGTATTGGAAAGGAGGAGGAAGATTTAAGCTCACCTGATTCGTCGTCGCCAAAGGTGAGATTTCTTTTGTTGAGCATTTGAGTTTGAATGAGCGTCTGAGTTTGAGAGAGATTAGTTGAGGACGATTGAGCGATTTTGAGAGAGAGAGAGGGTTGGACGCGTTTGAGAGACGATTGGGTGAGGTTGAGGACGATTGAGTGAGATTGAGAGCGAAAGGGAGATTGAGATGGAAGCGGCTACGTGGTGTGAGAGAGGTTTCGTTGAGGTTGATAAGCGAAGGTTGAGGACGATGAGAGAGAGAGATTCTTTGAGTTTGATAGAGAATTCGTGAGATTGTGAGAAAGGAGACTGAAGTGTCTTCTGCTTTGGTTTCCTTATTTTCTTTTTTAAATTTATTTTAAACAGAATAAGTTTTTTGAAAAATTAAATATTTTTGTTTAAAATTCCTAGGTTATTTAGTTAATAATTGTTTTATGTTTTCAACTTATCCCCCATTGTAAACCCAACAGCCAAGCGGCTGGGTTTAATTACTGGTAGTCCAACAGACTTTTTTATTTATTTTAGTTTTTATTCTAATGTTTAATCTATTTTGGTTTATATATTTAAAGTAGCATCAAAATAATAAATAACCATGAGTTGTCTGGTGGAGAAGGGTAGTATCATAGTCTTGAGTGGGGTGGGTTCAATACTCATGTGTAGCATTTTTTTAGTATTTTATTTTCTTTTAGCATTTTATTTTCTTTTAGTATTTTATTTCTTTTAACATTTTTTGTTATGTTTATGCTTTATTATTTTCATAGTTTCATTATCATAACATAGATTTGTTTTCTTTTAATTTCATCATTCATTCAAAACCATTTTTAAACTATAAAAATCATATTTTTCTCGATTTAATATCGAGCCCTTTTTTTCACACCTTTGTAAGTCGATTGCTTTTTAAGCATCGCCATCAACCTCACATAGCTTACTCTTGGGCTTTCTTACAATGAGCCGGTTCTCTTGCACTTACACTCATATTTCGCATCATTTGTTGTTTGGGCCTGATCTAATTATTTCATGATTTTGAATCCCCATTTGACAAAATGTACCCCACTTCCCCAATGTGTATATAATGTTGTATTGTTTTATTTCTCTATTTGTTTTAGACACTAACCAAAGAGTAAAATCCACCATTTCTGAAAAAAATACAAAAATATGACTCGATCCAACATCGAGTATTTTCTCAATAAACAAATCAATTCATTTCGCCCTCCTATTCTATTCCTTTTCTTTCAAACTTTCATCAAATGCTTGATTCAACGTCAAGCCATTTTTCCTGATAAAAACTCAAAAAATATTAATTCATAGTCAAGACTTTTTCAATAAAGATGGAAGTGGAACGTGGTGTATACCACGCACTCCTGAGACTAGGATTCGAGATGTATATCTCGCCAATCCTAGCTCTCGCCATCATCCAATTTACCCACTTTGTTTTCTCAAACACTCATTCAAATATTTCTCAAACGTCCATCAATACTTGATCTAGGTCAAGTCATTTTCACAACAAAACTCAAAATACCTAATTCCTATTTAACACTTTTTCAATAAAGGTGGAAATGGAACATGGTGTATACCATGCACTCCTGAGACTAGGATTCGAGATGTATATCTCGCCAATCTTAGCTCTCGCCATCGTCTAAAATTGTCAATGCGGTTTCTTCAAACCCTTTCTCAATCAAACCTAAAAATACTTAATCTCTATTAAACACTTTTGCAAATAAAGATGGAAATGGAACATGGTGTATACCATGCACTCCTGAGGCTAGGATTCGAGATGTATATCTCGCCAATCCTAGTTCTCGCCATCACTCAAAGCACATCCAACCAATCAAACTCTTTTTCTCGCCGTCGTGCGACCAATCAAAAACCTTTTAAAATGAAAGATATATTGTCTTAAGAGATACAAAACAATGTTTCGGCCACGATTGTTGAGTAGAGATAAATGATGACGCTTTTCCGAATGTAGATTTGTAAATCCTAAACACTTAAGTACATATTGCATGACAACTCTAGGGCAGAACTTCCCCATTTCTTTTAGACCTTCCGTGCGTCTCCGATCTTGTGGCATGTCAATCCATCCTATTGCAAAGAGGTAACTGCCTAAGACTCGATTCAGCGAGTTGCGACACCTACTGCTAGGACGTGAACACATTGCCCACTCTCCTCTGACACAACTAGTGTCCTCCTTTGTAAGTCCATGTTCAGATGGCAATCCCTATGTAGCCGAACTACGGCAACTCTGATTCTCATGTTCAGATGAGATACGTAGGCACAAGATGCGATGTCTTGCCGAGTTAGACTGACAACTAACAACTAATCTTTGTTTGTTTTCGCCCTCGTTGTGATCGAGACCTTCCCTTTCTCTTGCCCTAGTTGCAATCGAGACTTTTGTTCCCGTTAGTTAGTTTGAACTACGTTTTGCTCTGATTCTCATTCCCGATGAGATACGTAGGCATAAGACGCGATGTCTTAGCGAGCACACTTATCCTTAACCCTTAGTTAGCCGAGCTACGAAGACTCTGATTCTCATATTCAGATGAGATACGTATGCAGTGGATGCGACATCCGTGCGAGTCATTCTCTTTGACCCTTTCTTTTAGTAAATAGTACATTAGATAAACACACACCCTTTAGGCAAGAACAACAAGAGTGGATCCCGTAGAGTACTACGGATGCGTAGGGGGGCTAATACCTTCCCTTCGTATAATCGACTCCCGAACCCAAGATTTGGTTGCGAGACCTTGTCTTTTCCTTTCCTCTCTTCAGGTTTACTTCGAGCGTTTCCTTTCCCTCCTTTGGGATAAATAACGCACAGTGGCGACTCTCCTGTCACTTCTTTCTCGCCGGTTGTTTTTTTCGCACCTTTGTATTTTTCAGGTTGCGACACTTACCACTTAAATTGGAGATAAATCTTCTCAGGAAATTTATTTTCCCCAACAAAGACTATAGTTGCTTCTTTGTCGAAGGGGGCTTGAGATCGACAATGGATTTCATCTTCTTATGATTTATCTTGATGCCTTTCTTATGCACCACAAATCCCAAGAAGTCCCATGCACTAACACATAAAGAAAATTTTAATGGATTCATCTTCAATCCATATTTTTGTATCCTTAGGAAGGATTGTCGAAGATGGCCTAGATGGCCATCCCCTGACTAAGATTTTATGATTATATTATCGATATATACTTGCATGAAAGTCTTGATGAAGTCATGAAACATGAAATTCATTTCTCTTTGGTAAGTTACACCATCATTTTTCAGGCCAAAGGGCATCACGACCCATTCATAAGTTTCTAATTTCCCCGGGCATCAAAACGCCGTCTTAGATACGTCTTATTTCGCTATAAAAATTTGATTACAACCGGAGTAACCATCCAACATGTTTAAATATTCATGGCTTGCGGATGAATTGACTAGCATTTCCTCCACAGGCATTGGTTACTCATTCTTAGGTGTAGCATTGTTTAAGTCCCTAAAATCTATGCAGATTCTCAGAGTCCCATTCTTCTCTATAATCAGAACTATATTAGTTAACCATTCGACATACCTGGATGTTCTTATGAACTTGCTCCTGAGCAGCCTCTTGATCTCCTCCTTGATATTTGACATTATTTCTGGTGCAAACCTCTTAGACAGTTGTTTCACTGGCTTCTTTCCTGGCGGAATCGGTAGCTTCAGTTCCCATATATATCGACTCAGACTTGGCATTTTGTTGTAGCCCTAAGCAAAGCAGTATTTAAACTCTTTGAGCAGCATGACCACCTTTTATTTCATGCATGCTTCAATTTTGGAGTTGATGTATGTTGGCATTTTCACTACCCCGTTGCCCAAATCTATCTTCTCTAAGGGGTCATGGGCCTGCATTTTCTTCTTAGTTTCTTGTGGGTCTTTTTCAAACCTCAAAGGCTCGTTGTCGCATATACAATCGAGCCTCCGACTTTTTGAAGTTGTTGCCCAGCCTTTTGGGCCACCTCTTTTATTTGCATAGCTTTCGACATTGGCTTTGCAAGCCATATTTTGCAAACTATCAGCCTTCGAGGCCGACTTTAATCGATTCTCGACCATATATTCTGAAATTCAAGCCAATTATTTGACCTCAGCAGTCATCCTCTTTTACCATTGTCCACTTTGTAGGGGGCAGACTTTCTCCCTCGACAGGCTGACTCTCTTCCTGTTCTTTGTCCCATATGAACCCATAGTTGGGGTGTAGGTTCAGGGAGTAATTTGACTTATTATGGGTGATGTAGACATCCTCCGCTATGTAGCATGGAGGAATTTTTGCTAGATTTCTGTCAAAATCCTTCTTTCCGACCTTCCAAACTTCGGCTTTGTAATAATTATGGTCGGCTTCTATGTTCTCGACAATGTTATCCTCTTACCAGATGGCCACCCTCTGGTACAACGACGATGGCACCGCAACTATGTCATAAATCCACTCAGGAACGAGAATAAGGTTGCAATTTACGTTGGATGTTATTACTTGAAGCTAGCGGAAATATACTTGAATGTATCGCACGCTCGAACATACAACAGAGTCGCCATCGAGCTTTATTTATTCCCGAAGGAAAGGGAAAACATCGATAAAACCCGGGGGAAAGAGATATACTGGGTAAGGAAGTCAGTTATACAAGGGGGAGGTATTAACACCCCTAACATCCATGGTACTCCATGGGAACCATTTTGATTGTTCTCGCTCGAATAGGTGTTATATCTAAGATCACTCGCAAAAGAATAAGGGAAAAGGAAGGGAAATAGATAAAGTGCTCAGTGATGATTAGGGCCCTCATGCCTACATATCCTCATAGTGCAATAAGGAATTCAGGGCTCCGTAGTTCAAAGAACTAGTGGTGGGAGATGAAAAGAATTATGATAAAGGTATGGTTTAAACCAAAGGATAGTGTTTTGTACTCCAACAAGGGGTGAAATATGAACCCAAAAGTAAAGTGGCTTTTACTGATACGTGGGCTAGCATGGCTGCTGCTATAAGGTAATGCCAAAAACATGGTGAATTAAATGTTTGGGGATGATCCAAACAGCTCTTGGTTCATAATATGACGCAAGATGGAGCGTAAAGGGATAATGTATTTGGCTCAAAGATAACTGGTATATCACGTGAAGTGAACAAAGGTAGAATATGAATGCATTATGGAGATGAACGGAATGAAGTGACCAAAGTCACAGAATTGAACATTTGGTAACAAGTGACTAAATAAGTGTAGTTTGAAACCGAATGTGAAAGTGTATTGGAATCCATAGGAGAAATGGAATTTGTACCATAGATGGAACACAATGTTAACCAATACATGGACTAGCATGGCTGCCACTATCTGATATTTAGCCAAAAAAGAAGGAATTAAATATCTGGGTATGAGCCAAACAACTCTAGATACAAATGAGGAGTGCCACTATATCATCCTAAAAGGGTATATATGGATATCCAAAGAAAGTTATATTTCGGTGTCAAAGAATTAGTGTGTCACTGGGGTGACTGGTTTATGATCGAAGGCAGATAATAGATCATAAAAGATATGAATGGCTCCCTAAGGCGTAGAGAAGAAGAATAAATAAGTATGCTCGCGGAGGATTCAAACCCTCGTGCCTACGTATTCTCATCGTGCAATGAGAAAATCAGAGCAATCGTAGTTCATCCTACTATGGCTGAAACAAAAGGGAACGAGATTGATGTGCCAGGGTATATTACCCTTCAAGGCTGAAAAAGGAGTGTCAGGGTTTATCGCCTTCAAGGTATGGTATCACTACCAGAGTTTACAACTGATGATGTCAAGGAATTGAATTGCCAAGGTTTAGTACCTACAGGGAAAATAGAATCAAATGCCAGAGTCTATGACTCTCAGGGCTAAGAACTGAATCGAATAGCCAAGGTTTAACACCTCACAAGGCAACGAGAAACATATGCCAGAGTTTATGAATCTCAAGGTAAAGATTGAATTAAATAACCAAGGTTTAACACCTCTCAAGATAAAGCAGTAGTGTTAGAGTCCAAGACTCTCAGGGCAAAGAGTTGAATTACCAAGGTTTATTACCTTATAAGGCTAAGAACAATGCCAAGGTTTAACACCTTACAAGGCAAAGAATGTGCCAAATGTTTACCACCTTCTAAGCAAAGAATTGATTGGAGGAGGGTGCACAACTGCAAGTTGCTAATAGCAAAAGATACTCCACTATTGGGGTGTTGAAAGCTTGATATTCGCTTGAATAAGAAGACTTGCCAATTGTATGATTCAAATTGCACTAAAGTCTATGAACAAAGGCGAATACCTTGAGCAACTGGGTCATTCGTCCCATACTCGAGAATACTCTAGACAAGGATAGGAATTCTCCACTCTCATCATTCTTTGTTTCTTAAGGCTCGTAGCGTGCAACTCAAATCAAAATTAACAAGTTGTTGTCAGGAGATCCTACGTGTTGATCTTATTGATGTAGTGGAAGAAGACTTGACAATCATGTAATTCAAATTGTGATAAAGTCTATTAATAAAGGTGAATACAATGAGCCATAGGCCAAACATCTTGCACCCAAAGATATCCAGAATGAGTGTAGGAAAGCTCCAGTCTCATTCCCTCTCTATTGCTTAAGGCTCGTGCCACACACTTTGAATTATGATCGACAAGGGTTGATACCTTTACAGTGCTTGAGAAGTAGTCCACTTTGCTATCTATGCTTGACTGATGTTGACTTGAAGTCTTGATCTTTCGTTTGAACCTTGAGTTCTTGAGCTCTAGAGTTTCAGCGTATCCACAATAGCTTGAGCATAATGAACTTGCCATATCAAGTGATCAAGGGTATTTTGATCACTTGAAATAGGCTTGGGGCTTACAGCCCACGATTACAAAGGATTTGGTTGACCAAAGTGACTTTTGGTCAACACTAATCATTGGGGTTAATAATAGTTGAAACTATGTATAATAATGTCCTATTTAATTAATCAACTAAAATAAAAGTCTGACAAATCTAAGCAAGGCCCTTAAATTAAGGGATCATATAAAAAAATCAAGATTTTGAAACCTAAAGGGCAAAGTGCTCAATATGTCAAAAAATTGATTAATTAAGAAAATAGTTTCTAAAACAACTACTACTCAAACTAGTCAAGCCTAATTACCTAAGTATTCTAATATGGCCTAGTTAAGATTTAAAATCAATTAAATTCTAAGACCTAATTAAGCCCCTAAATTTCTACTTAATCTAACATGGGAATTTTAATTAAACTAATTAAAATCTAATTAGTAAATTAATCAAGGTTAATTCTAATTAGATTTAATCAATTTTTATTCAAATTAAACTATATCAAGATTTAAAATCCTATTCTAATTCTAGTATCTTATAAAACCTAACTAGACTAATTCTAATTTGATCTTAAACCCAATAATCCAAACCTAATCTAATCAAACTTATATAATTAAACAAAAGGCTACAATATAATGGGCCCTGAGATGGGGAAAGGGTGCAGGCCCATGGAGTCAAAAGGAAGGGTCTGAAACTCGTATTAGGGGGTTCTTGATGGAAATGGTCCTCTTGGGACCTAGGCCCAAACGTCCAAGCTTGGAAATTGCAAGGGACCGAGTCTTCACTTTTCCATGTCCTGCATATGAGCTGTAGCAAAACATGGAGGAAGCGCTTATTTCAAATAAGCAGTCACAACCCGGTTCGGCAGGCTTCTGCAACGCATAGTTAGATATTGGATGTCGGCGTCTTCTAATCATCATCGTCGTGCGCGTTTGAACACGGAGTGGTAATTGAAGCATGCCTCGCAACCTTTATCCCGCCGTGGTTCAAAACACTTCACGAATTTGGTATGTTTCGCCATTAACAATGGTTCACGCGATTCAGTTATCATCAAGGTTCAAATGTTTAAGGATTCGTATGTAAGACCCCAATTTTGACCCTAACATCCCTCATGCTATCTCATCATTTGCATTGGCTTTGGGATCACACCTTGGTATCCTCCTCACCCCTTACTCATTGGTTTTGCATTGGGAGAGATCACCAAGCACTTTTGATTGTATCATACTTTATTTTTTCTTTTGTTTACTAACCAAAATACCAAAAATATGTCTAGTATAATGTTGTTTCTTTTGTAGGTGGTGTGTGTGTCCACCTGTCCCTCATCAAGCTCATATCTAGGGTTTGAGACCGTCAATGCAAAGAGATCAATTAAGTAAAGGTTCATACTGGTTCTAAGAATTATATATGGATCCCCATTTATTTATTTATTATTTTGATCAAGAATTCATCAAGAGTTTGAAGTTTGTTTACCTTGGAAGCCCTAATCCATCTAGGCATCTTGTGTGACTTCCTCAACAAGTTTCTTCAACAATAGGTCAAATATTTCAAAAGATACTTCATGATACATCATCTCAAGCATATATGATCCTCCATGAGCCCCAAAGAGCAATAGAACTTCAAGTTTGCAAGTTGGTTCAAAGAGGTTGACCAGAGAAAGTCAACTTGTCAAATCTAGGGTTCCTTAGACCCTATCTCCTATGATTTATGTCATATAAAAATGATTCCAAATGAAAAGTTACTCTTTATGGCATTAAAAACAACTTTCATGTTTACATAAAGAGCTAAATTTTCTTGGAAAGTCACTTTTTATGGTAAAAGATTATAGGTCATTTTAGATGTGCCCTAGATGGAAGGTCAATTTCCAAGAACCATAACTTGCATAATTTTTATGATATGAAGGTCATATAAGTTTCATGATCAATTTCAAGATATATTATCCAACGTTTATTCTTTGAGAAATGTCCAATTCAACTTGAAAGGGCATGTACTAAGAGGAAACATTATAGGTCATTTTGGGCCATCACCATTGAACAAACAATTTTCCTCAACTTCTAAAATCCATAACTCCCTCATGCATGATTCAAATGGTGTCAAATTTTTTACCAAATTTAAGAGGAATGAAATAACTACAACTTTGATGAAGGAACCAGTTTCACTTGAAGCTCATAGAAAAAGTTGTTTAAGGTGGAAAAAGTGATCATTTGACTTTATACTTAGAAAATTTTCAACCATGTTTGATTTCTCCAACTTCCACCTCTAAATTCATAATGATCCAAGCTCCAAATGGAAAATTATTCAATATAAAAGTTGTTCCCCTTCATGCTATCTTTCTAAAACATCTAAGATCATGGCATTTGGATCATTTTTGAGTGACTTCTATATGGTTACTTTGCATGGCTTGTTTTGGAAACTTTTGAACTCAATTTTCAAAACCATTGCATGGCTTCATGTTATGATCTCAACATGTTTTGTGCACGAATTTAGACTTAATGCAATCATCATTTGGGCCTAAGTGCATACCCATGCACCCATGCACAGAAGTTACTAAATTTGCCCAAATTTTCAAAAGGTGTGGAAAGCAATTGGTTGGCTATATATACATGCCCTTGCTGATCAGAAAAGGGATCCACCTTGCCCAAGCTTTACATTGCTGCTTCCCTAACCTGAATTAAAGGATAAACTTGAAGATTTCATTTGAAATCGAGTTTCAATTCTCATTTTGTTTTGGAATTGAAACTCAAAGAATCCAAGCTTCTTAATCATCCATTTCACTTCCTGCAAGTTATTAGAGGCGAGTCAAAGCAAATTGGAAGCAAGATCAAGCTCAATTGAAACAATTCAAAGGTGAATTCTCTAGATTTTCTCTTCTTTGATTCTCCCTCAATTCTCAACTATTTTGCTTGATTTTTGGTTGTATGACGACCTACCAATGTAGACAACAAGATTGAGTTGTTTTGAAGCCAAATCGAAGCAACTCAGACCATGCACCTCAAAATTCAAATCCATGTATCTTTTAATATACTTGGAATTGGGAGAAATTAAGGTCAGATTTGAGCCTCTGAGCATTTTTCCTTTCGATTAGTATATTCATTTTCCATTTTTATGGAGGTTAGTGGTGGACCAGTCTGGTGAGGTCTACCGGAGAAGAAGACCGGAGCTAGGGCTCTGGTGGTGCGTTGGCGCCTTCCGAACCATGTGATCTTGTTCAAATGTTTTAATCTTGGCCTTCGCTTCTGATTATCAAGTGTGTACACACGTTGACTGTGGTGCATGATGGAGCATGCGTTTGTGTCCACCAGATATGTCACCTCAATTAATGAGGGAGATCTGATGGCCAATGTTTTTCTATTTTCTTTTTATTTTCTGATTTTTCTTTTAATCCTCTTATTTTATTTAATTCATAGAAATCTCATTTTTATTCCCAAAAATATGGGACTTTCACCAAAATTCTTTAAATATATTTATTTTCCATATTTTGAATTAAAATCATTTTTTAGATCAATTTTGATATTTTTTGTGAATTAAATTATTTTTGACTTGTTTTTAAATATTTTAAAATACTTCTGACTTTCCAAAAATTCTTTAAAAAATTGTCTAAGGTCTTTTGACCTTGTTTGACCTAAGATAAATCCCTTGACCATTTATTTGGTGATTTGAAGGGATTTGAGGTTTTGTCCATTTAAAAATGCATTTTAATTCATTTTAGAATTGAATTTTTTTTAATTGAATAATTGTTTAAAATTTATGTTGAGCCATTCAATTGATCTTGTGATGTTTGACTTTTTGTTTGGCCTTGGTCATGATTGATTTGTCTTTTGTTTTACTAATACTATTGGATTTAGGGGGTTGATGAAATGTACATTTCATCCCCCAAAATGAATGGATAGTATTTATCAGATGAACTTCCTCCTATGATGAATTTGGGTTTCTATTTCCCCTTCCCTCTTCATCTTCATCCCTATTCTTTCACAATCCATCATTGACCAATAAATTCTCTCCATGTCTGATGCTAGTTGATTCATAAATGACCTTGTGTCAAATGAATCAACATGAGCCTGAATGAGATAGGTCCCTCCCTTTTTTTAGTGTGTGGTATGTTTTAGGAGTTTAGTTCTTTGTACCAAATCTCTAACATGCATTAACACCTATATTTTTATTGCCCGACCTCAGATAGTTGTGACTTCTACATAAGTCCAATTATGATTGCTTAACATAGAGCTAAATTTATCCCACAAGGCATAACACTCTAGTAAGTGAGATTGTAAGTCTCTCATTCTTAATGGAATTGTGTGAAAACTTGATATTTTTTCCTTTCATGAGAACTAGTGGCATACTTGTTGATTTATCCAAGTTGGAGCCCTTCTCATGGATGATGTCTTGGTTCATGTATTCATACTTGTGAATGGATGGTTGATTATTCTCCAAGGAATGACTTAAACAATTGAACTCTTCACTAACATTGACTAACTTTTTATTAACATTGCTTTACTTTCAAGTCATTTACTTAATACAATTTAAATTCTAGTGCCTTTACCATTCATTGCCATTTTACATTTCATGCAAGATGTTTATGTTTCAGTTCTTTTTCACTTTGCTCACTTGAGCCATATCTTGTGATTGTATATATGGTATGCTTGTGATTTTTGTTTTGCTTGTGGTCTTAGGACCTTAAAATACCTAATAAACAACAAAACCCCTAAAAAAATATCTTGGTGGATTGTTGGGCTTGATCTAAACTCTTGGACTTAGAATAGGCAACTTTCATATGCTTCGAGGACTTGGCCAATGCTACTATCTGAGACTGAGTTATCCATGATTGTGCCTTTCATATGATGTAAGCCTTGAGTGCTTCTGGTTCATATGCTATTTTATCTTTGTGCTCAATTGGTTATGTTGTTATTATTGTTCATGTTTGATGATTGTGTCTGATGACCAAGGAATATTTTCATCTGATACATTGGAATATATTGAAGACTGCTAGATATTGGAGTGCTTGCTTGGCTATTGTGGCTATCTTTATTTGATGCCTTGGTCTTCATATTGATTTGCTTGGATATTGCTTATGATTGTTGCTTGCTAAAGTCCAAAGGAAAATGGGTTTCTATCTCACATTCTTGTCTTGTGGATTTCATCCCATTGGTTAGATCTTTTCAACTCTTATCTTTTCATTTTTGTCTAGGATAGTCCCTTCATCTCCTCCCACTTCTTTAATGTCAAACTCTCTCTCTTCTCAAAAACCTTCTTTACTTGTTATTTCAAACTTAGACATGTTTTAATGACTAGAAACCTTAGCCTTATGTCATTGAATTTTTTTAAAATATTTCTTAAATCAAACTTGTGAACGAACTTAATCATATTGACTTTAATTTAAAAAAGACAAAAAGAACTAACAACCCCATTCAAATATTTGGCCTTTTGTGCCTTTTCTTTTAAACTCTTGATTAAATTCAATTCACCAACTTCTTTGAAATTCTTACCATGAACTTCGGGGTTTTAATCCCTCATTTTTATGTTGGTACGTAGGCATAAGACTGAAGGTCTTGTTAAACACAAAAATATAATTAATGAATTCTTTTCTCATCTCCCCACTCTGTACTTTACCAAACATTATTTTGACTAAAACACTTGCACATAAAAAAAGGGCTCCCTATGAGTACCTAGGAAACTTTGGATACTAACACCTTCCCTCTGTGTAACCACCCCCCTTACCTGTAATCTCTGATATTTTATTAGTTTTGATTTGAAAACTTCTTATCTTTGGGGTTTTGTTCGTACTTTTGCCCATTTTCCTTTAGAAACAATAAAAGTGCGGTGGCGAATCTGGTTTTATAGGCGTCAAGTTTATCCACAACTTGATGGTCATGAACTTACCGCTACACTGTATTGTTAATTTTGTCTCACTTTGTTATCATGCGCGGAAACAGAAAGAAAATCGCAACGAAAGCAAATCGAGAAACTCATTGGATTGAAGTTCTGATTACAAACAAGTATGAATCTCTTCCTTAATTCCGAATTTCTTCTCTTCTTCTTCCTCTGTGATGAATCTGAACATTGGTGTTTTGTGTGTCGCTGTCGAATGCCTATTATTGATGGTTGATGCAGAATTTCTCGGTTGTAATCATTGATTTCTCCCTCTGAGAATCGTGATGAACGAAAAAAGAATAGATTCTTAACTTATCTGAAGCTTGTTTCCTCTTCTACTCTTTCTTCACGCCGCAAGAGTGCGAGATTTAGAGAGCTTCGATATGACTCTTCTGGTTGTGTACGACCAGGGATTTGCAAAAAGATCGTGAGGTTCAAATTGTTATGGAGAGGGATATTGAGGGAGGATTTGTGATTGCAAGAGTGAGGAAGATTGAGGAACGAAGTTTGCAGTTTTGCAGAGAAATTGCAGGTTGAAACTCTGCAGATAATCTGCAGATTTTACTGACTGAAGTTTTTGCATATTTTTTCTTCTCTGAACTGCAATGAGGTATCAATTTATAGAGTTACAAAGTTATTAGAAATTTAAGCTAAATTAAGTTGAAATGAAAATGTAAATATAATTTGGTTAGAAATGAGAAAGTTGGTTATAAATTCACTGGAAATTCACATGAAATTAATAGTTAGTTACAAATTTTGTTATAATGAAATGACAATGCATTTGAGTTAGTTACTAATGTGAATTTCAGTTAGATGTTGATTACTGTGGAACTTCATTTTTGTGTTGTGCAGGATTCCTGTTAATGCTTAGAAATCTAAAATTCTGGTATCAGATATGAGATGTCGAATGTAATGTCACAACACTAATATCTGAATTACACTAACAGAAGAAAGATATAGAAAGGTAATTCAAAAGATACACAAGCAATTGTTAACCCAGTTCGGTCCAACTCACCTACATCTGGGGGCTACCAAGCCAGGAAGGAAATTCACTAAAATAGAATCAGTTCAAAGACTCTCCGTACACTTCAACAAGTTACAGTCTTTCTCACCTAATCTCTACCCGTGCAATTTCTACCTAAGCACTCTTAGATATGAGAACCCACTCACTTCCCTACAATCACACCTGTGATCTTAAACAACAATCCCTTGAGAAAATAAAACATTTTTCAATAACACACTCTTGATTTTACTTCACAATTTCAATCAAGAACACACACTCTTGATCTTGCTTCACAGCTTTGATCAAGAAGACACACACTTGATCTTGATTCACAGCTTTGATCAAGTAGACACACACTCTTGCTTAACAGCTTTAGAGTGACAAATTACAACCACAAATCACTCCAATTCAACCATCAAAAGATGACTTGAATAGCTTACAAGTCTTACGACTAAACAGACACAAACCCTAGCTCTCTCTCTCTCTATATTTCGCTCAATATTGGTTGTGTTCTAAAACAGGTTTTCTAAGTCCCTTTTTATAGAAGCTTTCAGCTGGGCTTGGAAATCTTGAAAACCCTAAATCTATTTTCCAATTAAATCTTTTCATAACAGCTGGTTAGATCTCCTTGGAAAATAAGTAAATCAGGTTGTAATCCATGATTGAATACGCCTGCAAATCAGATCTTCAATCATACATAGATTGCCATTAATTGTGCAATCACAAAACACCAGACATTCACACTGAATGTTCTGTGTACATGATGTCATGACATTGGGTCTGACATCCTGGAAAAATCCTACATAATTCCATAATTCCTTTTATAACTTCCAGCAGGTACAACCATATCAGATGCCATGACCTTGTGTATGACATCTTGAAACAATCCTGCATGAACATGTCTTTCATTTAAGCTCCAACAGATACACATATATCAGATGCCATGACCTTGTGTATGACATTCTGAAACAATCATGCATGAACATGTTCTTGAACTCCAGCAGGTACATAGGATATCTCATGTTAAGACATCACACATAACATCTTGTGAACACTCTTTGTTTTACCAAAATTGTTGCCAACACTAAGAATCAACAAACTCCCCCTTTGGAAAATTTTGGCTAAAACATATATTTGTCCTTTTTGTTCACAAGGTAAACTATCAGCAGTTAAACAACATAATAGTAGTTTAAACAGTAGCAAAAGCAACACAATTACTAGCTAGTTACTAGTAATACACACATGCACAAGGGTACTTCTCCTCCCCCTAAATCTGTGCAACAAAAACAGAATTACTAGTTATGGATGCCACTAGTAAGACACATAAATACACAAGGGTACTCCTTCTCCCCCTAAATCTGTGCATAAATCAAACATCTTCCATGAACATAATAGCTACTGTAACCACAGTACTTGTACCAGCCAGAATGACATACTGACATCTGCTTCAACATCAACACTTGTGCACCATATTAGACATCCTCTTTGACATCTGTAAACAGAACAACATTCTGTTTTAACACCTGTGCACTTCCTTCAATAATAGTTGTCCTTCAGTTCAGCTACAACTATATACATCTCGCAACTGCTTCCACATCAACACTTCTCCCCCTTTTTAGTCAAAATTGACCAAAGGTGACCAATTAGACAAAATAAATGTCAATTAGCCTAGCAGAGAATGTCATATCAAATGTTATAACATTAAAAATGTTAAAACATAAAAGTTAGGCAGTACAAACCATCATTATACACAGCTGTGATAAATGAGATAATAAACAAATCCAAGGAACTCATTAAGAGCCCAAAATATTACAAACAGGCATCAATGAGGACTGCCACAAAATACATTTTCAAAAACAACAAAAAACTTCAGCATCCGAACAGCAGAACCAAAACAGCTTCCAAAACATCAGTCACAACAGCCACATAGTCTTCATCTTCAGTCTTCAACACAGAAGGGGGGGAACCATCAATCAGAGGAAGAAGTATCACCTTCACCTTCAGAGCCTTCAGAGCTTTCAGAGCTGCCACTGGATTGAGCATTTGATCTCTCACTTGAAGTATTTGCATCTGAGTCTTTGGTCTCACCAGCCTTCTCCACCTCTTCCTTCTCTAGGCCACGAATAAGAGCCTCCAAGGCCTCTTTTCTTGCTTTGGCAACCCTAATACCATTCTCCAGTTCTTGCAGGTTTCCTTCAACTGATCAATTAAACTCCCTTGAGATGCAGGCTCTTTTCTGGCAGATGTCATAACAACATCATTGACATGACTTTCCTCAAACAGCTTATAATGAATGGACAGTGGGGGCTTTCTTCTGCTTGGAATGTCATTTGCATTGAGTATGCCTGGTTATTGACTCAAGATAATACCACAAATAATGGATGGGAAGGCAATGGGCAGCTTCACAGCATTTGTGGAGGCATGTCTGATAATTTGGTCAAACATAAACTTTCCAAAATCATAGTTAATCCTGGTTCCAATTGCATGAATGACTCTTCCAAGACTAATGGAGATGGTAGAGATATGATTAGTAGGCACCCAATTAGCTGAACCAATCTTGTGCAAGATGGCATATTTGATAGTTAGCTTGCTAGCTGATAGGTGATTCCTACTAGGCCATTCCTTAACTTGGCCAGCTATAATGATCGTACAAACCTCATTGTTTGTAGTCTCTAGATCCATTCCTCCATCAGTTCCTCTCCCTAGGAGCTTGTTGATGATGGTTGGTGAGAATCTCACACACCTACCTCTTACAAAAACTTTGCAAAATCCCCTACTGCTCCTTTCAGAAATCTCCTCAGGGATATTTACAACAAATTCTTTTACCAACCCCTCATAGCATTGGGGCAGAGCAACCACAGTCTTCATCAATCTGGCATTCTTGATTAAATGCATGACTTCCTTTACTTCAACAACCTTTTTTCCCAGCTCTCTCTCAACCGCTACCCTCCTTTGAATGAAAAACTTTCATTTTGTAGCACCGTCTTCTAAGTGAAAAGAGATGTTGTCTAAGTGTACAGCTGCAGCTTTGCCTGGACACTTCTTAACACCCTGCCTTTTTGCAGGGGAGATGTCTGGAACATCGTCTTCGACATCCTCATCAGAGTCAGAACTCTTACTTTCTTTCCTCTTCTTAACCTCAACCTTGCTCCATGATTTGGAGGGTACTACACCAACAATCTTCTTCCTAGTCCTGGATGTCATCATTTCAGCCACGGTTTTCCTTTCCTAGTCTTCAATTTCCTAGCAGCACTTGGTTTCACATGGTGAACCAAAGTGTCATCCTCTTCCTCTGAGCTTTCTTCCTCCAAATCAATATTATCCTTAGCAGTATCAGGAGACATGCTAGCTGGTTTCTTGCTAGGTAAATTTTCTCCAAGAGAACATAATCCCTCAGCAGCTACTTCCTTTTCTGTCTTAGATGAGTCATCATCTTTCTCAGCTTGGGTTTCCACCTCAGGAGAGGGGTCCCTTCTGGACAGAGGGGTAAAAATATCCTTGACTCCATGTTCTTCATTCAGAATCCTAGTAGCTAGGTTTCTTATGGTACGATCAGTAAAGTGCATGTCCTCTTTATCAGGAGATTTTTCAGGAATGTTACCTTGCTTAGTTCCAGCCATGGAAGAGGGGCCTGGGACGTCACCTGGTATCATACACAGAGGAGTCACGTCCATCAAATCTTCATCTAGAAACTCCATGGAGGGAGTTCTTGTATGATGAAAGGGTTTTGAGCTAGATGATGATGGATGTTGAGACATGTTGTTGAACTTTTGAAGGAAATTTCTTTGCCCTAGCAGAGGTTCTCTGAGTAGTTTGATGAAGATGGAAAGAGTTGTGTTCAGGTAGAGCGTGCAAATGGAATAGATAATATTTCCAATACTAGGGAATGATTCATTATTAATGTGGCTCTTTCTTTTAATTGGGCAGACAATATTTTTGTTACCTTTTCCACTCCACATTAATTGCCATATTTTCTCAAGAATCCAAGTCCGAATTTCCCTCTTACATATTCAAGTTGGATATCATCCAAATCCCTTGCAGCCTTGTCAGTTAGTTGCATTTCATGCTTTAGAACTATGAATTTGTTTTCCACATATTTTCTAATTGAGTGATGACAGCAAATAATGTACTTGGTCCAACTGTGCTGAATATGATTTTTGGACATAGTTGCAACATTCAGGTTGTCATAATACAATGGCATGACATCGTGTGTGACATTGTATGCAATTATCAGTAGTTTCATCCAACCTAGTTGAGAACAACCGCTTTCATCTGATATACTTTCATCATCAACATCAATTTTATCTTTCACATGTGTAGGATCAGGAGTCCTTTCACTCTTCATCTCAATCCTCTCCACATTGTTCTTGGCACACATAGCCCCTTGTGGCCCAGTTCCAACAAAGTTCTCTCCAATATTAGACTGCATATAACTAGTCACATGTCCACCTATTTGATCTAACCTCTCAGCCATTTGGGCCATCTTGACCTTTTCTCCCTTGAGAGTGAGGTTAAGTCTGAGCTTCTGGTGTGACATCCTTGTCTGACATTTCCCACAGACTTGGCTTTCATTACTCTTGAGGGTTCTTCTAACAGCTGTACTTATCTTCATTCCTTCCTTTTTGTCATAGGTACACTTTGAGGAATGATCCAATTGAGAGATCCACATGTAACAATTGTCTTTGGTCCTGATTCCTTTCATAATCACTTCACTGTCTTTGTTACTAATCAGACAATCAGTTTCAGTGAAGTTGACATTCAGGCCTTGATCACATAGTTGACTGATGCTTATTAGATTTGCAGTCAAGCCCTTAACCAGCAGGATATTATCAAGTTTAGGAACTCCAGGACAATCAAGCTTGCTTATCCCCTTTATTTCACCCTTTGCTCCATCACCAAAGGTTACATGGCTTATGATATGAGGGTGAAGATCAGTTATCAGGTCTATGTTTGCAGTCATGTGTCTAGAACATCCACTATCAAGACACCGCTCTTCTTTGGCTAATATTCTAAAGGGAATGTGAGTTATTAGACTTGCAACATTAGTCTTAGGAACCCATTGCTTATTGTTGATAGGCCTATGTTGTTGATAGTGAGTCTATTGATGAACAGGGATAAGGTAACCATATAGCTTATAGCAGTAGGGCTTTAGGTGACCAAATTTCCCACAGTAATGGCATCTCCATCTTTGGTGTTTCCTTTTTTTCTGTCTTCTCCTCTGATGTTGTGACATCTCAGAACTGCTCTTACTATTGCTGCATTTAGGTTTGGCTTGAGGTTTGTAACTAGTGTAACTGCTATCAGCCTTGGATTTATTATATCCTATTCCAGATTTGTCTCCTGTGATTAGTCCAGTTTGGAGAATCTTGTCTAAGGAGTCAGATCCATTATTTAACATCCTTACATACTTGGTCATCTCTTCTAGTTTTGAGTTCAAGAACAAAGCTTCTGTTTTTAACTTGGAGATGGTTTCCACATGTTCAGCCTTTTCATTCTCCAGCTATACTATCTTCCGGCTTTCAACTTGTTGACTTTCATCTAGCTTGACCTTCAGAGCCACTGCTTCTGTTTTTAATTTGGAGATGGTTTCCATTGTTCTACCTTCTCATTCTCAAGTTGAGTTATCCCCTTCTTCTGGTTTTTAACCTATTTACACAACTCTACACTTTTGTGGCACAGCTTTCTGTAGGTAGAGGCCAACTCTTCAAAGGTCACTTCTTCATCACATGAGTCTTCATCAGAACCCCATTTTCCTGTCAATGCAGTCACCAGATTTACAACCTCCTTTGTATCACTCTCATCAGACCAGGTGGCAGCAAGACTCATCTTCTGCTTCTTGAGATAGGTTCCACATTCAGTTCTAATGTGTCCATACCCATCACATTCATAGCACTTTACTTCTTTTCCTTCTTTGGGCTTTTCATCTGACCTTGCTCTTCTTCCATTGTTGATGTCAGATGAGACGTTCTTGACATTTGCCTTGGATCTTACATCCATCTTTTTTAACAATTTGTTGAACTGTCTCCCCAGCATTGCAACTTCATTGGCCAAATCTTCATCAACATCCTGACTATTTTCCTCTTCTGTGTTTGATATGAAGGCAATACTTTTGGTTTTCTTCTCAGAACCATCATTCAATCCCATTTCAAAGGTTTGGAGAGAACCAACTAGCTCATCAACTCTCATGTTGGAGATGTCTTGAGATTTTTCTATGGCAGTCACTTTCATAGCAAATCTCTTAGGTAGAGACCTGAGTATTTTTCTTACCAATTTTTCATCTGACATCTTTTCTCCCAGGGCTCCTGAGGCATTAGCTAATTCAAGGATACTCATATGAAATTCATGGATATTCTCATCTTCTTTCATCCTCATATTTTCAAACTTGGAGGTGAGCAACTGTAGTCTAGACATCTTTACTCTAGATGTGCCTTCATGAGTGGTCTTGAGGATGTTCCAAGCATCTTTAGCCACTTCACAGTTGTTTACCAACCTGAAAATATTCTTGTCAACACCATTGAAGATGACATTCAATGCTTTGGAGTTCCCAAGGGCTAAGTCATCCTCCTCCTTGGACCATTGTTCTTCATGCTTCTTCTCAGTAGTGGCTTCTCCATCTTTAGTAATTACAGGATGCACCCAGCATGTTAACACAGCCTTTCAAGCCTTGTTATCAAGAGATTTTATAAAGGCTACCATTCGAGGTTTCCAATAGTCATAGTTAGAACCATCCAATATTGGTGGCCTGTGAACAGATCCTCCATCTCTCTCCATTGTACCAGAAAGTATTGTCCCTAGATCTCACCCAGAACCAGAGCAGGATGCCGGCTCTGATACCAATTGAAATTCTGGTATCAGATATGAGATGTCGAATGTAATGTCATGACACTAATATCTGAATTACACTAACAGAAGAAAGATATAGAAAGGTAATTCAAAAGATACACAAGCAATTGTTAACCCAGTTCGGTCCAACTCACCTACATCTGGGGGCTACCAAGCCAGGAAGGAAATTCACTAAAATAGAATCAGTTCAAAGACTCTCCGTACACTTCAACAAGTTACAGTCTTTCTCACTTAATCTCTACCCGTGCAATTTCTACCTAAGCACTCTTAGATATGAGAACCCACTCACTTCCCTACAATCACACCTGTGATCTTAAACAACAATCCCTTAAGAAAAGAAAACACTTTTCAATAACACACTTTTGATTTTACTTCACAGTTTCAATCAAGAAGACACACTCTTGATCTTGCTTCACAACTTTGATCAAGAAGAAACACACTTGATCTTGCTTCACAGCTTTGATTAAGTAGACACACACTCTTGCTTAACAGCTTTAGAGTGACAAATTACAACAACAAATCAGTCCAATTCCATCATCAAAAGATGGCTTGGATGGCTTATAAGTCTTACGACTAAACAGACACAAACCCTAGCTCTCTCTATATATATATTTCGCTCAGTATTGGTTGTGTTCTAAAACAGGTTTTCTAAGTCCCTTTTTATAGAAGCTTTCAGCTGGGCTTGGACATCTTGAAAACCCTAAATCTATTTTCCATTTAAATCTTTTCATAACAGCTGATTAGATATCCTTGGAAAATAAGTAAATTAGGTTGTAATCCATGATTGAATGCGCCTGCAAATCAGATCTTCAATCATACATAGATTGCCATTAATTATGCAATCATAAAACACCAGACATTCACACTGAATGTTCTGTGTACAAGATGTCATGACATTGGGTCTGACATCCTGAAAAAATCCTGAATAATTCCATAATTCCTTTTATAACTTCCAGCAGGTACAACCATATCAGATGCCATGACCTTGTGTATGACATCTTGAAACAATCTTGCATGAACATGTCTTTCATTTAAGCTCAAGCAGGTACACATATATCAGATGTCATGACCTTGTGTATGACATTCTGAAACAATCATGCATGAACATGTTCTTGAACTCCAGCAGGTACGTAGGATATCTCATGTCAAGACATCACACATAACATCTTGTGAACACTCTTTGTTTTACCAAAATTGCTGCCAACACTAAGAATCAACAAAATCAAAGGTTGCCTTCCAGTTTTTGCTCTGTTAAACCAAATGCAGGTGGAATTAGTTTATTTCTGTTAGAAATTATAAATTGAAAACCAACTGGGATTACATGATATTAACATATTGTCATGAAATTGAAGTTGCAACATTATTTTTCAATTTGAATTCGGTTTTCTCACATATTGTCATGACTCTGAATGCACCGTACGGTAGAGATTCCAGTTAGAATTAATGCTTATTCTTCTTTGCAGGGTCTTGGTGCATGTTAATTTTGGTAGGAAATGAAAAATGAAGAAGTAATTCTAACTATCGACGAAACTCAGATAGTGGAAAAATACATCAATTCCAAGGGAGTACAAACATCTTGGTTGTTAGGAGCGACGAGCATTAGCGGCTGCTGCAACACATAGTTTGAGTCAAATGTTGCAAATTCCACCTGTGTACAAAGACCATAACATATTTGATTTGTGGCACTGCAAGCCACAACTATTGCAACACTTATCTATGCATCAACAAGAAAGAAGTACACAACGGTAACCTATGAATCCTTTAGCATCAGTAGACGCATTCTGACATTGTCAAGAGATCAGCAGTAGAGGACTAAGTGGCAGAGATTGTTCTATTGTTGTATGCTGCAACTATCTTATTATACAGTGTAAACCATATTTCTAACAGTTCCTTAAGTATTTATGCTTCCTAAATATTCCCTAAAATTATTTGGTTGATTTGAATTTTATTGTTCAAATACGACAAAGTGAATTTGTGTCACCAATAATCCTCTTTGGTCCAGACCCTTGCATAAAATATGTGGTGGTTAAGACATGTCGAGGGACCTATGGAGTCGTAACAAGCTGATGACTATCAGGAAGAAACTCTTGATGGGAGATCTTACTAATGGGATATGAGTCTAGAAGTACAACTTTGTTGCTTGGCTGCTTCAGCCATGACCACCTCATCACTATCGCGTGTTACCGATAGCATACCTCAGTGTTGTGTTGCTTTTTAAAACCCTTTCCGAAGATGTAGAAAGCTATCAACCATGGATTTTTAATTCTTGACGACACCTTTGAAGTGATTTCGTTTAATGATATCCTAGCCTTTTTTTTACAGCAGTTTTGGTTGGATTTGCAGGTTGAATTTGTTGTTGTCAGGTTTGTGTGTGTGGGCTTACCTTGGCGTGTGCAGGGCGTAGCGGTAAATTCATGACCATTAAGTTATGGATAAACTTAACTTCGATAAAACTAGAGTCTCCAGCGTGCTTTTATTATTTCCAAAGGAAAAGAAAAAAGTACGAACAAAACCCAAAGATAAGAAGTTTGCATATCAAAACTAATAAAATGTCAGAGATTACAGGTAAGGGGGTTGGTTACACTGAGGGAAGGTGTTAGCACCCAAAGTGTCCTAGGTACTCCTAGGGAGCCCTTTCTTATGTGTATATGTGTTTTGGTATAAAAGATGTTTGCAACAAATAAAATATGGGGATGAGAGAAGAATTCATTAATTATATTTTTGTGTTTGACAATACCTTCGGACTTGTGCCCACGTACCAACATAAAAATGAGGGATCAAAACCTCGTAGTTTGTGGTATCAATTTCAAAGTGAGTGAATTGCTTTTAACACACAATTTAAGTTTAAAAGAGGCACAAAGGGCCTAAAAGAATTTGAATGAGTGTTAATTCTTTTTTTGTCTTTTGAAATTTTAAGTCAATATGGTTAAGTTCATTTACAAGTTTGATTAAGAAAAGAAGTTTAAAAATGCAATGACATAAGACCAAAGTTTCTAATTTGTAATAAAGTCTTAGTTTAGAAATCACAAGCAAAGAAGACTTTGAAAAGAGGGAGAGATTTGAAATTTAAGAAGTGGGAGGAGGTGAAGAGACTAATCCTAAGCAAAAATTAAAAGTTAAGAGTTGAAAAGATCTGACCAATGGGATATAATCCAATAGACAAGAATTTCATATAGAAACCCACTTTTCCTTTGGACTTTTGGAAATCAAGCAATACCAATAAACAAGCAAGATGAAGAGTAAGGCATCAAATAAAGATAGCCACATCCAAGCTAGCAACTTCAGAGTCTTCTTCATAATCTTTCCCATGTATCAGATGACATACCCATTGAATCACTCAGAATAAGGCATTAGACATAGGTTCAAAGTAACATTTGCATTAAGACAATGTAGCAGATGAACTGAAGTGGATCCCAATACTTGTATCAGTTGAAAACTTAAAACACAAGAACTTGGTTTCAGAAATGTTGGTATTAGCCAAGTCCTTTTGCACAGGGAATGTTGCCTAATTCTAAGTCCAAATCTCATATCAAATCCAACAGTCCATACAAACATTTTTTAGGGGTTTTAATTGTTTATTAAGTATTTTAAAGATCCTAAGACCACAAACACAAACAAGGTACACAAGCAAATATATACAATCACAATATATGGTTCAAGTGAGCAAAGTGAAAATGGCATTAAAATAAACAAGTTAAATGATATGTATAATGACAAATAATAAATGGCTTGAATTTAAAGTGCATAAAAATAAATGACTTTGAAATTAAAAGTTAGTCAAGATGTTAGTTGATTAGAAGTTATTGAAGTTTTTCCTTTTAATTATTTAAGTCATTCTTTGGAGAACACTCAACCCTCTATTCACAAGCATGGATCCTTGAACCAAGACATCTTCCAAAGGAAGGAAAAAAGGCCAAGTTTCCACACAATACCATGAAAGGGGGGAGATTTACAATCTTACTTACTAGAACGATATGCCTTTGGGTCAAAATTTAGCGCTATGTTAAGCAATCGTAATTGGAGTTATGTAGAAGTCACAACTATCTAAGGCCGAGCAATAATTTTTTTGGTGCTAATGCATGTTAGAGATATGGTATAATGAACCATACTCCTAAAACATACCACAGACAAAAAGAAAATGATCAAAAGGGTGGACCTAATCTCCTCCATACTTGTATTGGTTCATGAACCAATTAGCCTTAGGATATTAAGACTTCATTGGCCTATGATAGGAATGGGATAGAAAGGGATTGAAGATGAATAGGGAAGGGAAATGAGACAAACATAAATTGGTCATGGGAGGAATTTTGTCAAATTAAGATCATTCATTCATTTTGGAAGATGAAATGCACATTTCATCAATTCCCTAAATCCAATGATTTTAATCCACCAAAAGTCAAATCAACCTTGACCAAGGCCCAAACACATAGTCAAACTTCACAAGTCAATAAAAATGGCTCAACACAATTTTATTTCAATTAAACAAATTTAAAATCAATTAAAAATGCATTAAATTAAATTATGTTTTATCAAAAATCTAAAACCTCTTCAAAACACCAAATAAATGGCCAAGCGATTTATCATAGGTCAAACAAGGTCAAAGGACCTTGGAGAAAAAATTTCACTATTTTTAAAAAGTCAAAAGAATTTTTAAACAATTAAAAATATGCACAAAAACAATTAAATCATGAAAAATATCAATATCGATCCAAAAAATAATTTTAATTCAGAAAATGGAAGAAGAAAATATTTGAATTTTTTGTGTGAAAGTCCTATATTTTTTGGATCAATAATGAAATTAATATGAATTAATGAAAAATAAAGCAATTAAAAGGAATTTCAGAAATTCAAAAATACGTGGACCATCTGATCTCCCTCATTAATTGAGGTGGCAGATCAGATGGACCAGAGCGCGCTATCTATGTGTTCCTTAGTCAACTGAAACACACGCCTGGTAATTACAACCAAGGCTCAAGATTAAAACAATTTAAATGGATCATATGGTTGAGATGCTTCAAAGACATCGCCGGAGCCAGAGCTCCGGTCTTCTTCTCCGGTGGACCTCACCATACTGGTCCACCTTCAACCATCACCAAAATGAAAAAGTAAGACATGGATTTAAAGAAAAAATGCTCAGGAGCTCGAATCTGGCCTAAATTTTGTCCAATTCCAAGTATATGAAAAGATACACGGGGTTGAATTTTGAGGATCGTGGACTGAGTTGCTTCGATTTGACCTCAAAGCAACTCAATCTTATTGCCTACATTGGTATGACTTCAGACAACCAAAAATCAACAAGAATAGTGGAGAATTGAGAAAGAATCAAAGAGAAGAAGTTTTTGAAAAATCACCTTCGAATTGATCTAATTTCACTTGATCTTGATCGAGATTTGATTTCTCCTCCTCTTGCTTGCAAAAACCAAATGGAATGAAAATGGAAGTGAATTTCTAGAGTTTGAACTTCCAAACAGAAGGTGAAGTTCAAGCTCGATTTCAAGAGAAATCTCAAAAAATTCTATGGCAGTGAGGATTTGCAATGGTCTAGCAAAGGTTGGGCAGGGTGTTGATGATGAATCTGAAGCCTTAAGCTTGTTTAAATAGGCAATGCATTTGATATTTACACCACTTGAAAATTGGACAAAATTAGCAACTTCCTTGCATGGGTGCATGGGAAATCATTTGGTCCTTGAGGATGATGCAATCCACTTCCAAATCATGTACAAAGTTTGCTGAAATCATCATATACAAGCATGCAAAAGGGAGTGATCATATGAAGTTCAAACTTTCCAAAACACTCTCCATAATGAAGCCATACGCAAGTCACTCAAATTTAATCCAAATGAGATGATCTTGGATGTTTTGGAAAGGTGTGATCAAGGGGAACAACTTTTATATTGAACACTTTTTCATTTGAAGCTTAGATCATAATGAATTTTGAGGTGGAAGTTTGGTAAATCAAACATATTTGAAAAATTTCTAAGTCCAAAGTCAAATGTTCACTTCTTCCACCTTGAATAAATTTTTCTATTAACTTCAAATGAGGAACGTTCCTTCATCAAAGTTGTAGCTCTTTTAAACCTATTTAATTATGTCACCAATTTGACCTCATTTGGATTTGGCATGAAGGAGTTATGCATTTTAGAAGTTGAGGAAAATCACTTGTTCAATGGTATTGGTCCAAAATGACCTATAATGTGTTCACTTGGAACATGCATTTTCAAGTTGAATTTGCACTTCCTATAAAGATCAAAGTTGAATTAGACATCGTGAATTTGATCATGAAATTTTAATGGCTTTCATATCATGAAAATTGAGCAAGTTATGGTCTTGGGAAGTTGACTTCCAAACTAGGGTTTAGACAAAATAACCTATAATCTTTCACGATAAAAAATGATTTCCCAAGAAAAATCATCCCTTGACCTCAACATGAGAGTTGTTTGGAATTTCATTTAGAGTAACGTTGCTGTTGGAATAGTTTTCATATGACAAAAAATGTAGGAGATAGGGTCTAGGGAACCCCAGTTTTGACCAGTTGACTTTCTCTGGTCAACCACCATGAACCAACTTGCTAGCTTGACATTCTCTTGACTTTTGGGAATCATGGAGGATCATATATGTATAAGATGATGTAATATGAAGTATCCCTTGAAATATTTGATCAATTATTGATGAAACATGTTGAAGAAGTCACATAAGATACCCAGATAAATTAGGGTTTCCAAGGAAAACCAACTCCAAACTCTTGATGATTTCTTGATCAAAATAACATGTGAAGATCATGGTGTAGCGGGAAATTCATGATCATCAAGCTATTGACAAGCTAGAGATCAATTAACAAGAGTCGCCACTGCGCTTTTATTGTTTCCAAGGGAAAAGGGAAAAAGTATGAACAAAACCCAATAAGTAAGAAGTTTTCAAATAAAAACTAATAAAATTCAGAGATCACGGGTAATGGGGTTGGTTACACATAGGGAAGGTGTTAGCACCCAAAGTGTTTGTGGTACTCATAGGGAGCCCTTTTTGTGTGCATATGTATTTTGTATAAAGTGATGTTTACAAATGAATAGAATGGGGGGATGAGTAAAGAATTCATTAATTATATTTTTGTGTTTGACAAGACCTTCGGTGTTGTGCCTACGTACCAACATATAAATGAGGGATCAAAACCTCGTAGTTCATGCTAGAAATATCAAAATGGGTGGGTTAGTTTTAACAAAATTTAAGTTTGAAAGGCACAAAGGCCTAAAATGGTTTGAATGAGTTAGTTCTTTTTGGCTTTTTGAAAATTTAAGTCAAGTATAGTTAAGTTTATTTACAAGTTTGATTTAAGAAAATAAGTTTGAAAATGCAATGACACAAGGCCAAAGTTTCTATCTTTTTTAAAGTGGTCAAAGTTTAGAACAAAAGTAGTTCACACAAAGAAGGTTTTGAAAATGGAGGGAGAGATTTTGAAATTAAAGAAATGGGGAGAAGATGAAGAGACTAGCCTATGTACAAAAATTAAAAGTTTAAAGTTGAAAAGATCTGACCAAATGGGAGCAATCCAATAGACAAGTATGTCAATAGAAACCCAGAATTCCCTTGGACTTTTAGATTCAAGCAACATACAAATGCACAATTATATCAATCTTGAAGAGAAAAGGCATCAAATAAAGATGGCCTCATCCAAGCTTATCCACTTCATGATCTTCTTCAAAATAGCCTATGTAGCAGATGAATTTCACAAGTCACTGGTTCAACATAACAGCTTAACAATGATCAATGTTGTATATGAACTAGAGAGATCTCTTGAATGATGTATCAAATGAATTCAAATTTCAAGTTCTTGGTTCTTAAACAAATTGGCATTGGCCAAGTCCATTAGCAAAGAAATGTTGCCTAAGTTCTAAGTCCAATTGGGCAAGATCAAATCAACAGTCCACTCAAAAGTCTTTTAGGGTTTTTGTTGTTATTATGTACATTAATGGTCAAAGACCACACAAACAAACAAAGTATGCATAAACAAAATAATATCACACAATATGGTCCAAATGGATAAAGTGAAAATTACATTAACATAAACAATTAGAATGATATGTATAATGGCAAATGATATAAAGTGCTAAAAGTAAATTGCATTAAAGTAAAGACTTGAAATTAAAAGTTAATAGTTAGTAAGTTAGTAGATAGTTTTGCTTTGCTTTTTGATTTCAAGACACTCTTTGGAGAACACTCAACCCACTTGCCACAAACATGGATCCTTGAACCAAAACATCTTCCAAAGGAAGGAAAGAAGGCCAAGTTTCCACACAATACCATGGAAGAGGGGAGACTTACAATCTCACTAACTAGAATGCTTATGCCTTTTGTGTCATAAATTTAGCGCTATGTTAAGCAATCGTAATTGGACTTATGTAGAAGTCACAACTATTTGAGGTCGGGTAATAAACTTTTGATGTTAATGCATGTTGGAGACATAGTATTAAGAACTATGCTCATTACACATATCACACACACACAAAATATGCAAAAGGTGTGGCCTAATCTCATCCATACTCATGTTAATCTTTCAATCAACTAGCATTAGGACTTTGAGATGTCATTGGCCAAACGAAAATGAATGGATGAAGAAGGGGAATTAGATGAAGAGGGAAAGGGATGAATGAGATCACAAATTGGTCAAAGGAGGATTTTTACTAAATTAATATTATTCATTCATTTTGGGAGATGGAATGTACATTCCATCAATCCCCTAAATCCAATAATATTAACTTGACAAATTCAAATCAACCTTGACCAAGGCCCAACAAGAAATGAGAAACTCAATTAAGTCAATACAAATGGTCAACACAATTAAAAAGACATTTATTCAATTAAAAATAATAAAATAATTCATTAAATTCAAATATGTTTTGTCCAAATCCTAAAATCTCATCAAAACACCAAATAAATGGCCATGAGATTTATCATAGGTCAAACAAAGTCAAAGAACCTTGGATATAAAATTTCATAATTTTTGGACACTTAAAAAGTTTTTTAAATAATTAAAAACAAATGAAAAATCAATTAATTCATGAAAAATATTAATAATGATCCAAAAAATAATTTTAATTCAGAATATGAAAGTGAAAAATATTTGAATTTTTTTGGTGAAAGTCCCATATTTTTTTGATCAATATTAAATTTATTATGAATTATTGAAGAAAATGGAATTAAAATGAAATTCAGAAAATCCAAAAATACGTGGACCATCAGATCTCCCTCATTAATTGAGGTGGCAGATCTGATGATCCAAAACACGTGTTCCATGTGTTCCTTAGTCAAACGTGTTGTACACATGGTAATCAACATCAACGCTCCAGATTATAACGTGGAACTTGGATCAAGTGGCTCAGACTCAAGATACCTCATCATAGGAGCCAGAGCTCCGGTTGTCTTCTCTGGTGAGCTTCACCGGACTGGTCAACATGAACCATCACCAAAAAAGAAAACAGGGACATGATCTTAAAGAAAAAACATCATTGAGCATGAATATCACCTCCAATTCATCCAATTCCAACTATATTGAGAGATATGTGGAATTGAAAAATGAGGTTCATGATCTGAGTTGCTTCGATCTGGCCTCAAAGCAACTCAATCTTCTTGCCTATATTGGTAGGACTTCAGACAAATAAAGTATCAATGGAATTAAGCAACAATTTAAGAGAATCGAAGTGTTTAAAATTTCTGTAAATTACCTTCAATGGAGGTCTGAGCTTGCTAGATCTTGATCTGAATTTTGCTTGGCTTCACTTCTCTTGCTTGCAGGAGAGGAATGGAAAGGTTTAGAAGCAATGGACTCCTGGAGAATTGAATTCTAAAATAGTGGAGATTCAAGCTCAAATTCAAATGAATTTATCAGGGTTATCCTCTTAGAATGAAGGGTTTTCAATGGAGATTCAAAGATGACGCAATGTGTGGGTTAATTCTGAGCATAAGGGCCTCAATTTATAGGGAAATCAAATGATATTTGCACACTCTCTCCACTTTCCAAATTTGGTAAAATGATGATGCCATGCTGCATAGGCGCGCATAGGCCCATGGAATGATGGTTTGAAAGTCCAAGTTGAAGATTAGATGCTTTGAAGATGGATTGGATTGCAAGGTACATGTGCATTGTTGTTTGAAGTTGGATCCATGCCAAATGATATCAGCCTGTTTAAGCCATGCGCATCCTATGCATTTCAAGTCCCAAATGAATTAATTTGAGCTCTTTTGAAAGGTGAGATCAAGAGGAACAAGTTTGATGTTGAACACTTTTTAATTTGGAGCTTGTAACTTTGAGATATTTGAGGTGGAAGTTTGGAAAAATTTGACATATCAAAATTTCTAAGTGTCAAGCCATATGTCTCAATATTCCACCTTGCTTACCTTTTTATGGGAGCTTCAAATGAGAAAGGTTTCTTCATTAAAGTTATAAATATCTCAAAGACCTTCAAAATGGTCACAAGTTTCATATAATTTGGATTTTAAATGATAGAGTTATGCATTTTTGAAGTTTGAAAAAATCACTTCATCAATGGTATAGGTCAAAAGTGACCTATAATGTAACCTCATATCACATGCTCAAAAAAGTTTAATTAGCTCCCACTCCAAACATCCAAGTTGAAGTAGACACATTTAATTTGATTTTTCAACTTGGAAATATTTCATCTCATAAAAATTGAGCAAGTTATGGCCTTGGGAAGTTGACTTTCAAATTAGGGTTTAGACAAAATGACCTATAATGTTCCAACATAAAAAATGATTTTCCAAGCAAAACTAGCTCTAGGTCTTAACATGAAAGTTGTTTTTAATGTAATTTAGAGTAATTTTTCTCATGGAATCATTTCCATATGGTGAAAATTGTAGGAGATAGGGTTTAGGGAGACCCAGTTTTGATCAGATGAATCCATCCGGGCAACCACCATCAACCAACTTGCTAATTTCCAATTCTCTTGACTCTATTGGCTCATGGTAGATCATATATGAATAAGATGATTAATTTTGAAGTGTGACTTGAGAAAATTTGATCAATTGGTGAGATAGCTTTTTGGAGAAGTTACTCACGATACTCAGTCAAAATATGGTTTTCAAGGCAAATCACTCTCAAACTCTTGAAGCAAACTTGATCAATATAACATGTAGAGAACATTGGGACTCATATATGATGTTCATAACCATTCTTGAATCAATTCTTGGTTATGCTCTTTGTTCATGAGGGTCTCAAACCCTCGATGTGATCAATGAATCAATGAGATCATGCGCTACCTACAAAAAGAGTTAGATAGATGCAAAGACATATGTTTGATATTTTGGTTAGTGAAATGATAATATACAAGTATGATATAATAACAAAGTACTTGGTGATTTCTCCCAAAACAAACCCAATGAAAGAGGGGTAAGGAGGATGCCAAGATATGATCCCAATGCTTATGCTTATGATGGAATTACATGAGGGATCTTAGGGTCAAAATTGGGGTCTTACAGCTGCCCCTATTTAAGGACATTCTAACTGAGGAGGTGAAGGTTAAAATCTTTGGCTCGACTCAGTAGAATGGGCTTAAATAAAAACATAGAGAAACAAATTTTGGTCCCTAAAAGACCTCATGATGTAAATGATATGAATGCAAAAGTTAACGTTTTGTGGGGAAATATTTCCACAAAGGAAAAAGAAGTCAGAGAGACCGAAAGTTCACAGGAGTATAATGCATTCCGTAAGGAAAACTCACTGGGGAGACAAAGATTCTAGGGGGGGTAAAAAGTAGTTATGTGTAGGTCAGGCTACGACTTAAAACTACTGAGGACTCGAGGAAATCCATCTAAAATGGAGACCCAGCCGGGGAAAAACAACATCATCTGTAGGGAATACGAATAAGTCAGGATAACACTCAAATACTTGACTTGTGCAGGGGAGAACAACGATTTCACTAAGGAAATATGCACTCAACTCAACTTGGGAGAAAAATAAAATTTCAACACAGGAGGAGCAGAAATCATTATCTACTACCTGTCACTGGGTAAGAAGATAATAAAAATATGATAGAGGGAACATCCGTCATCTGGTAAGATGAACATATCAAGGATGACTCGCTGAGGAAAAACCAGGGGAGAATATTCATTACCGGTTACTGGGTAAGAATAGCCTTGCTGGGGAAACTGCAAAAAAGAATAGGATTTACAACTACCAATTACTGGGCAGAAGACCAAGGGTGAGAGTATTTGTCATCGGTTAGGATGAACATATCAAGGATAAACTCAACTGGGAAGAAAATCCATCACCGGTTAAAGTGAACATATCAAGGATAGACTTGCCTGGGAATGTTAAGGAGGATATCCGTCATCGGTTAGGATGAACATATCAAGGATATACCAACTGAACAACAAAAGGGGGAATTACATCTATCGAAAACTGGATAGAAAACAGTTGAAGAGAAAAATTTATCACCGGTTAGGATGAACATATCAAGGATTTACTCGGCGAGGGGACAAAGAAGGATTTACAGCTATCGGTTACTGGGTAGAAGACCAATCAAGGAGAAAATCTGTCACCGGTTAAAGTGAACATATCAAGGATAGACTCTGAAATGGGGAAATAAAAGTAGGGATTACATCTATCAGTTACTGGATAGAATACCAAAGAAGAGAATATTCATCACTAGTTAAAGTGAACATATCAAGGATATACTCCACGAGGGAAGAAAAGATATTTGTCACCGGTTAGGATGAACATATCAAGGATATACTTTTCGGGGAATAGATCCACTAGGGAATTCTGCTGAGGAGAAAAAAAAGGGTACCTTTTCCGGATATTGGGCAAGAATAAAACAAATTGCCAACCAAGAAGAATATTACCAGTTACTGGGTAATAGACTCTTAGGGGACCAAGATGTCTATCTAGGTAAGAGCTAGAAAGAAAACGATCAATCAAGACTCAACCCAATGAGGATATAACTCAAAAGGAGTAATTCCATCCAGAAAATTTGCTGGAGAGGAAACTGAAATAACAATCATCCACGAGGAAACAAACTCAATGGGGAAATAGAGAAAGGTTAAAGTCTTTTCTGCTTAGGGGCTAACACTCTACAATTGAAAAAGGACAGACACCAGATTTGGTATGGGGATAAAGTACCGCCATAACAAAGAATGAAAATCTCAAACAAATCAAATATGAAGATGCAGGATATGCAAATCATGAATTTATATGAATGTATATGTATATGTATATATGGTGATTATGTTGACAAAACGATCACGAAGGATACAGAGGTTTTGCAAAGAAATTGAACCACCGGTACAATCCTCGGCCAATCCACAAATCATGGAGACAAACTGCTGGAGAACAGGGAGATCAACATCCCAAAGGCTCAACCCTGGCTGGGGGAGGAGATATGCTGAGGATAAAACATCCAAACTGTAGGGAATTTTAGGTAAACACCATAAAAATGGGAGACAACCCTACTAGGGAAGAATCAAAAAGCTGCTCAGGAACCAGGAGGAAACTTCGACTGGGAGCAAAGATACAATGATACGTCGTTGGGAAGGTCGAAACTTTATTGGGGACAAGGACACTCCACAAGGTTGTACAAACATCCTGGCGACTTCACTGGGGAAAATAATACGCCATGGAGTATTTGAATCAACCAACTTAGCTGGGGATAACAGCATTCCATTCGAGGAAATGAATCAACACTAAATGTCTAGGGATACCCGAAGAGTTAACTGCTTGGGGAACCTCAGATGCTCCGCACTTAAGAACTTGCTTCTTACTAAAATGTCGTTGATATTCTTTTCACTTGCTTTGGAGATGAATCGATGTCAACCATTATGCTCAAATAGGTCTTCAAAATCATTGAAGATCAGCATAATGCAGTTACTTGCCATAATCCCTAATTTTTGCATAAGTTGCCCCAAGGTGGGGTACTCAACTTATCGGGAAATTCTTTCTGTTTTATGTCTCTAATTTTTGCCTGGATCGCCCTTTCGGGTTTTCAATCCACCGAGACGCTCATTTTTGCCTAAGCCACCCTTTCGGGTTTTCAACTTAGCGAGTTGTTCTTTTCTTTTTCAGGCGAAGTATTTCTTGACTGCATCTGCGTTCACAGGACGAGTGAACTATTCACCATCCATAGTTGTAAGAATCAATGCATCGCCTGAAAAGGCTCTCTTGACAACATATGGGCCTTCATAATTAGGAGTCCATTTTCCTCTGGAATCTAGCTTGAACGACAAAATCTTCTTGAGCACAAGGTCACCTTCTCTGAACACTCGAGGTTCGACCTTCTTATCAAAAGCTTTCTTCATTCTCTGCTGATATAACTGACCATGACACATGGCAGTCAATCTCTTCTCTTCTATCAAATTCAATTGGTCAAACCTGGTCTAACACCAATCAGCTTCGGTCAACTTGGCTTCTATGAGCACACGCAACGAAGGAATCTCAACCTCTACGGGGAGTATTGCTTCCATACCATAAACAAGAGAGAAAGGGGTTGCACCTGTTGAAGTGCGGAGGGATGTACGATACCCATGTAAAGCAAATGGGAGCATCTCATGCCAATCCTTGTATGTCACAACCATCTTCTGGATAATCTTCTTAATGTTCTTATTCACAGCTTCAACATCCCCATTCATCTTGGGTCTATAGGGAGAAGAATTATGATGTGTGATCTTGAAGTCTTTACAAAGAGATTCCACCATATTATTATTTAAGTTTGATCCATTGTCAGTAATGATCTTACTTGGCACACCATAACGGCATATAATTTGATTCTTGATAAACCTTACAACAACTTGCTTGGTTACATTTGCATACGATGCCGCTTCAACCCATTTTGTGAAGTAGTCAATTGCCACCAAAATGAAATGATGTCCATTCGAAGCTTTGGGCTCAATCATCCCAATCATATCAATTCCCCACATGGAGAAGGGCCATGGGGAAGAGATAACATTCAATAGTATCGGAGGAACATGAATCTTATCAGCATAAATTTGACACTTGTGGCATTTCTTCACAAACTTGCAACAGTCAGATTCCATTGTCAGCCAATAGTAACCTACTCGCAACATCTTCTTCGCCATTGCATGTCCATTGGAATGAGTACCAAAGGAACCTTCATGCACTTCGGTCATTAACAAGTCTGCTTCGTGTCTATCCACGCATCTGAGCAAAACCATGTCGAAGTTTCTCTTGTACAGTACATCACCATTCAAGTAGAAATTACCGACTAATCTTCTCAAAGTCTTCTTATCTTTCAAAGATGCCCCAGGCGGGTAAATCTAACTTTGCAGGAAACATTTGATGTCGTAGTACCACGGCTTCTCGTCTTTGATCTCTTCAACAGCAAACATATGAGCTGGCCTATCAAGACACATCACAGAAAAATTTGGAACTTCATTCTAATACTTAAGTACAATCATTGATGCCAATGTTGCAAGAGCATCTTTCATCCGGTTCTCATCTCGAGGGATATGATGAAATTCAACCTTTGTAAAGAAAGTTTAAATCATCCTCGCATAATCTCTATATGGTATTAAACCGGGTTGATTTGTCTCTCATTCTCCTTTAATATGATTCATCACCAAAGCTGAATCACTATAGACATCCAAATACTTGATTCTGAGATTCATGGCCTCTTCAAGCCCCATAATGCAAGCTTCATATTCTGCCATGTTGTTTGTACACTTGAAAGTCAATCTAGCTGTAAATGGTAAATGTGCGCCTTGAGGAGTAATAATCACTACCCCAATGCCATTTCCATATTGATTAACAGCTCCATCAAATACCATGCCCCAACAGGAACCAGGTTCTGGCCCTTCTTCTAGCAATGGTTCATCACAATCTTTCATTTTCAAGTACAAAATCTCTCATCAGGAAAATCATACTGCACTGATTGATAATCTTCAATTGGTTGGTGAGCCAAATGGTCAGCCAAGATACTACCTTTGATTGCTTTCTGAGATCGATATTCTATATCATACTCTGATAACAACATCTGCCAACGGGCAATCCTCCCAGTTAGAGCAGGCTTCTCAAATATATACTTGATTGGATACATTTTGGATATCAACTAAGTGGTATGATTCAACATATATTGACGCAGACGCTTAGCAGCCCAAGCCAATGTGCAACAGGTCTTTTCAAGCATTGAATACCGAGTCTCATAGTCGGTGAATTTCTTACTGAGGTAATAAATTGCAAATTCTTTCTTCCCAGTCTCATCTTGCTGACCAAGGACACAACCCATGCTATCCTCGAGCACAGTCAAATACATGATCAACGATCTTCCTTCCACAGGAGGAGACAGAATCAGAGGTTCAAGCAGATATTCTTTGATACTGTCAAAAGCTTTCTGGCAGTCTTCGGTCCAATCACAAGACTGATCTTTCCGAAGAAGCTTGAATATAGGCGCACATGTGGCAGTCATGTGGGAAATGAATCTGGAAATATAATTCAAGCGGACGAGAAAACCTCTGACTTGCTTCTCATTTTTGGGCGCAGGCATCTCTTGTATTGCTTTGACCTTGGCAAGGTCAACCTCAATACCCTTCTTACTAACAATAAAGCCCAACAACTTACCAGAACGAACACCAAAAGTACACTTATTGGGATTCAAGCGGAGTTTATACTTCCTCAAACGCTAGAATAGCTTTGACAAATGCTCAACATGTTCCTCTTCATCAATTGACTTAACAATCATGTCATCAACATAAACTTCAATATCTTTATGCATCATATCATGAAAAAGAGTAGTCATTGCCCTCTGGTAAGTTGCACCAGCATTCTTTAGACTGAAAGGCATCACTCTATAATAGAATGTTCCCCAGGGTGTAATGAATGTGGTCTTCTCCATATCCTCGGGTGTCATCTTGATCTGATTATATCCGGAAAATCCATTCATAAATGAAAAGACTTTGAACTTAGCAGTATTGTCTATCAACATATCAATGTGTGGCAGAGGGAAATCATCTTTCGGACTGGCTTTATTCAAATCTCTATAATCAACACACATGCGGACTTTTCCATCTTTCTTCGGCACATGCACAATATTGGCCACCCATTACGGATACTCAGCAGTTACGAGGAAACCGGCATCAATCTGCTTCTAAACTTCCTCTTTTATCTTCACAGCCACATCAGAATGCGTTCTTCTCAACTTCTGCTTGAATGGCGGGTATTTTGGCTTCAACGGTAAACTGTGCTCCACAATATCAGAATCCAACCCAGGCATGTCTTGATAGGACCAAGCAAACACATCTGAATACTCTCGAAGAAGATCAATCAACCCTTTCTTAGCATCTGGACATAGTCGAGACCCAATCTTAACTTCCTTTACATCATATTCAGAACCCAAGTTGACTAGCTCAATCTGCTCTTCAAACGGTTGAATAATCTTTTCATCTTGCTCAAGAAGACGAGACAATTCCTCACTCACCTCTACATCACTTTCCTCCTCGGCTTCAAACACAGGGAATTCAAAATTTGGAGAAAGAGAAGGATCATTGTATTCAATGGGGTTAGGAACCAACCTGCATAATGATTTGATATTTTGATTTTAGAGAAGTGAATTTGTGACCAAATATTATGTAGATGGACAATTATATTGTTTATTTATGTTTTTTGTGATTACCATTTTCAGAAATAAGCAAAAAGTAAAAACAAAACATCAAAGATGTGGATGAATAGAATTAATTTTATTGATGATCAATTTAAAATGCCCAAACAATGTTCACTTCTCCCTTCAGCATAGGAGAAGGATTTTTAAATATAAAAGCAATTACTTAGATCGATGCAAAATAACAGGAATATCAATAGCAGTCCAATTGTTGCATGTCTTTCCATGCGTCACAAAGTTGGTGCAGTCTTCCTCTTCATTGTCCTCTAGCACAGCAGCTAAGTGTTGCTCATTCTCATGAATGAACCCTCCGCTACGGAAGCTAAGTTTCATCTCTTCGGATCTAACAGTTGACGAGCCCTTCTGGAACCCCAAACCGGTTCTTCCTTTGTTGTCGGCGACCTCTACCACACGCCCCCACTAATCAACAGGACCTTCTTCAACAACAATAGATAAGGCTTGAAACGGAGTCCCAACCTCATCCTCAGCTTCCACATACGAGAAAGATGACAGATGGCTAACCAATAGTGCTTTCTCACCTTCCACAATCACCAACTTGCCATTCTTGACAAATTTGAGCTTCTGGTGCAGAGTGGAAGTAACAGCCCCTGCCTCATGAATCCATGGCCTTCCCAACAAACAACTGTAGGCCAGGTGAATATCCATTACTTGGAAAGTAATCTGAAAATCACTCGGACCTATCTTGACTGGAAGGTCCACTTCTCCAATAACTGTCTTGCGAGAGCCATCAAAGGCTTTGATAATTACTCCATTATATCTCATGGGAGCTCCTTGGTAATATAACTTTGACAAAGTTGACTTCGGAAGCACATTGAGTGATGAAACGGTGTCAACAAGCACGTTTGATAAAGCATCTTCTTTGTAATTCATAGAAATGTGCAAAGCCAGATTGTGATTTCTTCCCTCCTCAGGGAGTTCTTCGTCACAAAAGCTCAAATTATTGCATGAAGTGATGTTAGCCACAATGTGATCAAATTGATCCACAGGAACATCTTGCTCTAGGTATGCCTATTCAAGAACTATCTGGAGTGCTTCTCTGTGCGCTTCAGAATTTAAGAGCAGAGACAACACGGAAATCTTTGAGGGGGTCTGGAGCAACTACTCAACCACATTAAACTCGCTCCTCTTGATCAGTCGGAGTACCTCATCATCATCACTATTGGCTTTCAAATTGCTGGATTCACCATACTTATTCTTTGAACAACCAACTGGATCTACACTAGGCACCTCCGCCTTCTTACCAACAACCAACTCTTCTTTATATTTTGGGACGACTAGTCCAAAAATTCGACCAATGCGGGTCACCTTGGTAACATCTGCAATGCTCACCACTGAACTGGTTGTAGGCAACGGGACCTCTTGACCTTTCTCTATCATCGTAGCATTGTATTGATACGGTACAACCTTATCAGATGAATACGGGAATGGGTCCACTAACCGTATTACCAACGGCGAAACTGATCTTTGATTGACATTCTGGTTACTACTGCTATCATACTGAATCACCAACCGCTCTGGTTGCTTGAAAACGGGTACTATGACATTGACATCATCATCTACATGACGGGATTGAACAATCTGAATCATGCCTTCATCCATCAGACGCTGGATGTCCCTTTTCACAAAAACACACCCCTTGGGTTCACGCTATAAATATCACAACCATCGTGGTCATGTTCACGGTCACTCACCAAACAGATATCTTTATGCATTTGTACCAAAGATATTCGGATAAACCGGACATCAAAAACCTTGAATTCATCTGGACAGTCGTCCACCATATTCATTGAAGAGTTCCCATGAGCGGGCAAAGGGTTTGCTTTCACATTTGGCGCGCGGTCCTCAAAAGACACCATACCAATCTTCATAAGCTTTTGAACCTCATACTTCAATGGATAACAGTTTTCAATATCGTGCCCAGGTGAACCCTGGTGAAAAGCACAGCGAAGTTCAGGTTTATACCACCAAGGAAGTGGTTCTGGGATCTGTGGTGGATTCCTCGGTTGAATCAAATTTTTGAGGACTAATGATGGGTACAATTCTGCGTATGGCATAGGAATAGGGTCAAAAGAGACTTTTTTCCTCTCAAATTTTTGTTGCTGGTGATGATTGTTGTTGGAATTGTTGTTGTTGTAGGTGTTCGTTCTTTGTTGCAGTTGTTGTTGTTGACGTTGATTTTGATACTGATGTTGTTGTTGTTGAATTGGTGTTGTTTGCTGATTTGAAAATACTGGAATGACGGAAGATACTTGATGATGATGATGTTGACGGGGTGGTGGATTTCTTCTTGGTTTAGGCCTCCTTTGCCTCCCACTAGAAATTGTGTTGGTCTCATTATCTTTCCTTTTACTAAAACTACTCCCATACTTCTTGCTTTTCGAAGCCTCATCTTTTGACAATCGTCCTTCACGGACCCCTTCTTCTAGTCTCATCCCCATGTTTACCATTTTGGTAAAATCATCGGGGGCACTAGTGATCATGCGTTCATAATAAAATGAACTCAGGGTTTTCAGAAAGATTTTCGTCATCTCTTTCTCCTCCAAAGGAGGAGTGATCTGGGCAGCCAACTCCCTCCAACACTGGGCATACTCCTTGAATGTCTCCTTATCTTTTTGAGACATGGACCTCAACTAGTCCCTATCCGGCGCCATATCCATGTTGTATTTGTACTGCTTCACAAAACCCTCACCTAGGTCATTGAAAGTGTGGATGCTTGCACTATCTAACCCCATATACCAACGGAGTGCAGCACCTATCAGGCTATCTTGGAAATAGTGAATCAGGTACTGGTCATTATCTGTTTGAGTTGACATCTTGCGGGCATACATCACAAGATGACTTAGTGGACAAAAGTTCCCTTTGTATTTCTCAAAGTCAGGCACTTTGAATTTCATTGGGATTTTCACATTGGGCACTAAGCACAGTTCAGCAGCACTCTTCCCAAACAGATCTTTGCCTCTCAGCGTTTTCAATTCTTTGCGCAACTCAAGAAATTGGTCTTTCATCTCATCCATCTTCTCATAGACATTCGGGCCCTCAGACGGCTCAGAATGATAGATGGTGTCCTCTACACGAGGCAAAGTGTGCACAATAGGAGGTGGCATGGACATGACCGGGCTAGATGCCGGCATGAAAGCAAAAATGGGAACGAAACCTTCTGGAACAAAATTAGGCGGCATTCCCCACGGGAATCCAGCAAGCAGATTGGGAGCGGAGTGGGTGGTGGCAGTAGGCACAGTAGAGGTAACCACTTCATAAATGATAGTCCTCGCGGGAGGAGTTGCAGGCGTTGGAGAAGTTTGGCTCTGGGTAGCAAGAACTGACTCCATCATGGCAGTCAGTCGGGCAATCTCCTCTTTCAAATCTCGGTTCTCTTGCTCAGGGTGTTCAATGATCTTTGGACGATTAGCTCTGGTGTTGTACCGGTGAGTCAGCTTGGCTAAAGCACAGAAGAACACCAATCAGACACCTGGCAAAAACCTGCTTATGCAAATGATGCATGAAATGCAATGCTTGATTATTATTTTTTTCAAGGAACTTACTATATCATTTGCAAATGTATAATATTTAAATGGTAACTGCAATAATTTGATATGACCAAAAATCTCTTTTTATTTATATAAATTGGAAGGATTACACTGAGTACTATTTCAGAAACCAAAGTAAAAGATACAAGAGAAAAGGAGACTAGTCATCCTAAGGATCCCTAACAACAGTGTCAGAAGATCTGGCTGAAGGCGCGTACTTCCTTCGAATGCGACGAATCTCGGTCTCAAAAGAAGCCTTCATCTGAGTCTTCTCGAGGACAAGCTGGTCAAAAATATTCTTCCAAGCATTGGAAGGCTGAGGCATGCTAGAAGATGAAACCTCTGGCTCTCTCTATCTCTTCGTCACTCGGTCTTCAAGTAGCTCAATCAGTGCATCTTTGTCCTTAGACTCCAACTGCAACTCTTCATGCTTCTTGCTCAAAGCATGGAAACGCTCTTCCCACATATCCTTCTCTTGCTTCATCTTGGCAAGCGCGTCTTCCAACTCCTCTACATCTTGGTTAGGGAGAGTTAATGGCTCAACCACAACCATAGACATAGGTCTTTCACAAGGATAAGGCATCTTCAACTCCATAGCTCTCTTCTTCACCCAAAGAGTGTAAGCTTCCAAAGCTACACAATTGCGCGGACCAAGCTCAGATCTTCCTTTCCTATGCATATTATGCCAAGCATGCACAATCTTCTACTTTAAATGTTGGGGATCTTTACCCTGATAGAAAATATCTTCTAACAAAGTGTTATTAGGTTTGTCTCTCAAGTGGAACCCAAGTTGACGACGAGCCAAGGCATGGTTGTAGCTAATTCCTCCTTGTGTACCAATGAGAGGCACATTAGAGAATTCACCACAACTATCAATAATCTCCAAACTACTTAAGGACAGATCATTCCAAACTATATCATCATTAGTGAGAGACATAAGTCTCTGAGACCACCTTAGACATTGTTTGTTCTCCATAAAAGCAAGCGTCTGAGGCAAATGTAAAATAAACCACTTGTACAAAGAGGAATGCAACAGACAATAGTTCCACCACCTTTAGAGTTCTTTAGATGCAAAGAGAAGTACATATCACCCAGCAAAGTAGGCACAGAATTCCCAATTAAGAAAAGTCTAATGGCGTTAACATCAACAAAATCGTCAATGTTAGGGAACAATGCTAATCCATATATGAGCAACACAAAGATAGCTTCAAAGGCGTCCACACTACCAGCTTGAGCAAAAGTAGTAGCTTCCTTGATGAGGAAAACAGATGGCAACCCAAATAACCCTCCTTTATTCATCCAATGAGCCTCTATCTCAGACTTCTTCAAGTGAAGAGCTTCAGCAATAATACTAGACCAGGGAATCTCCTCCAATCCATTAAAAGACACTCTACTAGAAACAGGTATCCCCAAAAGATGAGAATACTCCTCCAAGGTAGGCACAAGCTGAAAATTTGGGAAAGTGAAACAATGGTAGAGAGGATCATAGAACTGCATTAATACACTCAAGAGTCCTTCAACTACATCAGCAGACAAGATGGACAGAAGCTTCCCATGACGTTGTTTGAAGTCCAAGGGATCTAATACAAAAGATACTAGCTTCTTTAACTCTTTCAAGTCTGGACATCTGAAACTGTACTTCTTAGTGTTCCTTCGTCCACAATCCATGGTCTGAAAATATTTGCAAATGATACCTTAGTTCCTTGAAATTTTCGTGTGATGAATGTTATGATGCGCATGAAATGCATGAATGCAACAATCACAAGTAAGAGATCACACACAACGCAAACAAAGGTCAAGGGATGAATCAAGTCATTGTCAAGATCAATCATCCATTTTGGTGGATTATGGTTTACACCTTATCAACACCCAAGTTCCATTAATATTGACAAGACTTGATTGGATCAACCAAGAATCAAGGGTTTGTTGCAAGTCACGAGCATGGAGTCTGGGTAAGAACCATCCCAAAGGAGTGAACTAAGGATAAAAACCTGTATATCATGTTCTAAAAAGTTCCCATAGTCTTAACTCCATCTATCAGGTATTACAGGTTAAGATGACTGACTCATCGACCCATAATATTCTCAAGAGAAACTCGTCTGAGTGTAGTATCGCGTAACAACTGTTATCAAGTCTACACCTGAACAGTTTTTGCACTACGTCCTAAATAGGCCTAGATGGGTTAGGTGTTCTAAGGTCCTCAGCTTCTCAGACCCCATTAGAAATAGTAATGCCTAACCACAAATACTTGTGACATTTCCAAATCCAAAGGAGTCTCCACTTAGCAGATGGTTCTCAAGCCAACTTGTTAAGGACTACTCCACCTAAGTCGAACATGACTATACCATCCTCCTATCTTAATTGCACTCAAGTTCGGGTTAGAACTTATCTCATCACCCAGAGATCACCAAGCACAACAAGCAGATTATATCACATATACATATATACAAACATCACATATATACAAATATATTCACATAAAAAGTAGGCTAAACCCACTGGAGACTACTCCCCAACTGAGACGCCACTTAATTTCTATAGTGGGAAATTCATGATCATCAAGCTATTGACAAGCTAGAGATCAATTAAGAAGAGTCGCCACCATAATTTTATTGTTTCCAAGGGAAAAGGGAAAAAGTACGAACAAAACCCAATAAGTAAGACGTTTTCAAGTCCAAAATGAATGAATTTGAGCTCTTTTGAAAGGTGAGATCAAGAGGAACAAGTTTTATGTTAAACAATTTTTCGGTTGGAGCTTGGAACTTGGAGATATTTGAGGTGGAAGTTTGAAAAAATTTGACATATCAAAAATTTTCTAAGTGTCAAGCCATATGTCTCAATATTCCCCCTTGCTTAACTTTTTATGGGAGCTTCAAATGAGAAACATGTCTGCATCAAAGTTGCATCTCTCTGAAATACCTTCAAAATGGTAACAAATTTCATGTCATTTGGATTTGAAATGATAGAGTTATGCATTTTTGAAGTTTGAAAAAATCACTTGATCAATGGTATAGGTCAAAAGTGACCTATAATGTAGCCTCATATCACATGTTCAAAGAAGTTGAATTATCTCCCACTCCAAACATAAAAGTTGAAGTATACACATTGAATTTGATTGTCCAACTTGGAAATCTTTCATCTCATAAAAGTTGAGCAAGTTATGGCCTTGGGAAGTTGACTTTTAAATTAGGGTTTAGACAAAATGACCTATAATGTTTCAACATAGAAAATGATTTTCCAAGAAAAACTAGATCTATGTCTCAACATGAAAGTTGTTTATAATGTCATTTAGAATAAGTTTACTCTTGGAATCATTTTCATATAGTGAAAATTGTAGAATATAGGGTCTAGGGAGGCCCAGTTTTGATAAGATGAATCCATCTGGCCAACCACCATCAACCAAATTGCTAATTTCCAATTCTCTTGACTTTCTTGGCTCATGGTAGATCATATATGTATAATATGATTAAATTTGAAGTGTCCCTTGAGAAATTTGATCAATTGGTGAGATAGCTTATTGGAGAAGTTACTCAAGATACCCAGTCAAACTAGGGTTTCCAAGGCAAATCACTCTCAAACTCTTGAAGCAAACTTGATCAATATAACATGTAGAGAACATTGGGACTCATATATGATGTTCATAACCATTATTACATCAATTCTTGGTTGTGATCTTTGTTCATGAGGGTCTCAAACCCTAGATGTGATCAATGAATCAATGAGATCATGCTCTACCTACAAAAAGAGTTAGATAGTTGCAAAGACATATTTTGATATTTTGGTTAGTGAAATGATAATATACAAGTATTATATAATCACAAAGTACTTGGTGATTTCTCCCAAAACAAACCCAATGAAAGAGGGGTAAGGAGGATGCCAAGATATGATTCCAATGCTTATGCTTGTGATGGAATTACATGAGGGATCTTAGGGTCAAAATTGGGGTCTTACACATGGGGATCCATATATGATACTTAGGGCCAATGTAAGCCCATTCTTGATTGAGCTTCTTGCATTGAGGATCTTAAACCCTGGATATGAACTTGATAGAGCATAAGTGAGCATGTGCACTACCTACAAAAGAGTTAAACTATACAATGACATGTTTTTGGTATTTTGGTTGGTAAAAATAAAGGAAAATTAAGTATGATACAATCAAATGTGCTTGGTGATCTCTCCCAATGCAAACCCAATTAATGCGGGGTAAGGAGGATACCAAGATGTGATCGCAATGCTAATTCATATGACGAGAATAACATGAGGGATCTTAGGGTCAAAATTGGGGTCTTACACAGGGTGAATGTTTTGAGTTTCTACTATCATGATAAATGTAGGATTGTTTGTTAGTGTATGATGCAACAATTAGTTGGAAATTGTTAGATTGAGTTAATTAAAAAAAGATGAGAAAAAATGGATAATTGGTCGACTGTTAGGATGTATGGATAATTTATGTTAGTAACTGACTATGTACTTCATATGAGTTGAATATGGTTTTGATTTCACCTTCTATGAGTGTATCGTGAGAGCTCTTACCCTTTTTCCAATTGGTATTGTTGTTTCTATTGTTTTTACCATTCTCATCAGAGTTGTACACTATCCAATGATGTTGATTTAACTGGTTGCTCTTCTGTTGTTAAAGTTGTTCGCTTCCTTGTTATTGTTGTTGTTCTATTTCTGCTTGCTCTAATTTTCACTGCCAGGTTTATTATTTCTACTATTTTGATTTTCTCCTATAAGTTGTTTATTTTGATGATTTGTGTTCTTCTGAGTGATCTTGATCTGATGTTGGATGTTGGTTAAGGGTAAATGGTTATTGATTGTTACATTGTTATTAAATGGGTTAATGGATATTTGGTTATATTAATGGTTATTAAATGGATATTGGTGATTAAATGGACATTGATTTGATATTTAAATGTAATTAATAAAATATAGTTTAAAATAAATTTGGAATTAACTTGAAATTTTCAAAATTCGTTTGAAATCAAAATTAACTAATTTAAAATTAGAATCAACTTAAAATTCTAAAATTCATTTGAAATCAAGATTAATTTAAAATCAATTTGATATTAAAATCAATTTAAAAATTAATTCATTTGAAATTAAATTATATTAATTTAAAATTTGAATCATTTTGAAATTAAAATCAATTTAAAAATCAATTAAAAATTAAATTGAAATTCCACAATTAATTTGAAATAAACATAACATCATAATGATGTGGGTTGAATGTGAATAGATAATGATCAATGTTACCAAAGTCGAGACAATATGGACTTATGAATGGATAGTTGACTTTGGTCAACTAGTTGATCGAAAAGTCAAAAGTTGACCAAAGACAACTGTAAGCTAGAAACTAGGGATTTCTTGTGTAAGAATGGGCTAGTAACCAATCCACTAAAGACCCAAATTAAAGACCAAGGACTAATGATTTTAATCGTGAACCAAATGACAAATTAAGGACCCAAAAGGTCAATGCACTAATGCGAACATGAATCCAAGATCTATGAGTCTTGAAATCACCAAATGGATGGTTGTCTTGACATCCCAAGCAAGAAGACATGTAAGCCAAAAGCCCATTCCCCAATGAATTAGGGTTTCATACATACTCAAAGCAAAATGAATACCCAAAGTCCAGAACTAGGGTTCTGAATCCATATAATGAGCAATCCTTAATCACCAGCTTTGAATCTATAGATTGACCAATGTCAGCATGAATGCATATGAATAAAAGCATGAATATATGCAGATGAATATCAAGTCATGGGTCAGATGAAAAGTCAAAAGGGGAGGGAACATTTTAGGGTACGACATTACCATGAATAAGGCCGGCCTTGAAGTCGAGCCAACAGACATGTCCACTTTGATTACACCTAGAATGTGGCTCGTCTAGCCCTCATAATTGGACAAAACCATGTTGTGGGGAGTGAAGATCCTCATCGATCTTCCCTATATTCTTAAATAAAGAGTATGGCATCAAATTGACTGTCGCGCCACCATCAACAAACACTTTGTTAACAACCATGACATCTACTTTGGCCCTAATGAACAAGGGTTTCAAATGATACATCATCCATGGGCCAGGCTTTTCAATGATATCATGTTGTTCTTCGACAATGTTGTTGTTCATGACGTAGAAACAAATAGGTTTATGGTTAGACGCCTCGTCCTGTATATAATCATCTTTAGTTTCAGACACTTCTGAGACTCGATCATATTATGCAGGAAAAATTGACACTATGGCGCAATTAATCTATAAGTCATTTTCAGACTCGTTGTCAAAGTTATCGTCGACCATCTTGTCATCGGATCCTGGTGTGTACTCCGACTCTTTGTCTTCTGGTTGAGGTACTTACTGGGATGATTGCTCCTCTGGATGAGGAGTGTAATGTGATACCACTTTGTCTGAATGGGGCGAGTACTCAGGTGTTTTCACCCTGGGCTTCTAGTCGTCCTTAGCGCGTTGCGCCACTTTAATGGTTAGCCTTTTGTTGTTCACCCTGATATCCTTCTCGACCAGTTATTTTGGGTGAGGCTTCTTCTGAGCCTTTGAAACAGTTGAAGGGAGATTCGCCCCAGGGACTTGGTTTTCATTTGCAAAGGCCTCTTTTTTGGCCTTCTTTTCCTATGATGATGCCTCTATTGGATACACATCATTGGGTTGTTACCATTATAGGTTGGGGGAATATGGGATCTTCCCTTTCATACTTTGTGGTTGCCTTGGTTTTGGACCCCCGCCTTAAGGTTGACCTCTTTCCACTTTGGTTGTTGTGCCCCCTTCTGATTGAAGGATTTGACCAATTTGTTCTCAAGCACATTTACTGGTGGGCGAAATGTCCTTTGGTGAGGATGTTTAATCTGCCTCCTGTACTCTTTGTTTCTACGAGGGTCGGCTCAATTCTTCAAGGCGAACCTAGCTACTCTGCTACCTCCTCTACCTCTACTAGGGTCATACCTCCTGGTACCCTCCAGCTTCTTTGCTGCTTTTTTGTCAAACATGACACTACACCTTGGGCATAACATTGTTTTGGAGTTGTTGAGCTTGCAGCACTCTAGAAAGTCGATCAACCCCTTCTTAGCCTGGGGGTAGACCGTCTGCATCTAAGAATCAGCAATAGCAGAGATCTGTTCGCCTTTGTCAACTTCCATCTTGAAGCCCTCAGTGGCTTCGACCATCATAATCTCCAAGGGCTCAGCATAGTGAGCATCTTCTGTCTTCATATGGTTGGAGTCAAGCTTCATTGCTGACTTTGGTTTTTCACCTAACTAGAGCCCACCATCATTTAAAGCTTCATTGCCTACCATACTATGAGGATTATTTTGTGCACTATTGTTATCTAAAGAAGGGTGTGTCATTTTCGGAAAATACTTTCCAATCCTTAAATGCATGCAAACAACCCATAAATGTTCATGAATAAAGAACAAGTTCTATATAAACACTACGAATACTTATACAAACTAGATAATAAAGCACAAGTCCCACCGGGTGTTCCAATTTGGTTATGTTGAATTTTCGTAAACAACCGCTAGTCTTTTACTCAGAGGTTACATGCAGGATCGACTAGAGAATTCCAGGACATTGTGCTAACATTATTAGTTTGTGACTTACTCTAGGAAAGTACTTTATCTTGACTTGGTCAAAATAGTCATGCTAATAGTAAAAAATGTAGTTTCGACATAACTAAACGTAAATTGCTATAATAAAGCGGAAGTAAAGAGAAAATGATGAATGATGTATAAACGAAAGTAACTGGAAAAAGCTAAATTGAATTGGAAAGACTTTAACATTAAATTAAAGATTGGTGTTTCATGTTCCTTACATTCTCTCAGTGAAGAATCTTTTCTCTAGACGTTGATACTTTGAGTGCAAATAACTTTTTTTAGTAAAAATGAACACCCCCAGTTCTAGAAATGAGAACCCCTGAAAAATCGATCAAGTAAATAAGAACCTCTGACCGGGTTATCTTAATTAAAACCTCTGACCGAAACGAAAGATCAAGTAAGTAAGAACCTCTTGCCTAGTCAAGTTAACATACCTCTGACCTTAAACGAAAGCCCAAGTTAATATACATATGGCATCTTGTTCAAATTAACATACCTCTTCCTTAAGCGGTTTGGTTAACTTAGCCCAGACCAAACACTGATATCTGCCATGATCCACCCGGGGTTGGCCAACTTGTCTTTAAAATAACGAGATCCCTCAATTAGTAAGGCCCGACTCACTGGGCTTTTGAACATATACAATACAAACCTCAACTAAAGATAAGCTAAAATTCGCTTGGCGTCTGCCATTCTCTTTGATTTTCATTTGACCAAATCAATTGTTATCAAATAAATAAAGTGCATTAGAGCTATATAACAATTCTAAAAGGACTAACATGGCCACAACCTAACACAATCTCATGAGGGCTCAAATATTATTGTCAAAGGATCAGGAAAATGTTCAAAATATTACAAAGTACACCCGTAAAGGATGACTTACGACAAAACGATTATGAACCAATTCTCTGATGAGAAGTATCTCTGATTTTAATCACACCGAAAATTCTCGGGCATTGGACCCCAACTCACCTAGGTCATGTAAATGATGAAGCAAGATATACTCAGAATTTGCCAAACTATGAACGTCTGAATCTTTTAGGATTTGGTTACTACTAATATTCGAAAACCCATATGGACTATCGTGATTCTAATAACAAGGCCAAGCGTTGGCGTAGTTCAAATGGGACATTGACGAGTCGAGATCCCACTAGGGCTCTCTGAATTCTCTATGTCTAGAACCTACCAGGTTCTACGACGACAACTGGTCGAGATCTCATTGGGGCTCTCCAATTTCTATATCTCTAGAACCTAATGGGTTCTACGGAGAAAACGAGTTGAGATCCCACTGGGGCTCTCTGATTTCTCTATGTCTACAACCTATTGAGTTCTACGATTACAACATGTCTATATCCCACAGGGGTTCCCCGATTTCTCTATGTCTAGAACCTACTATGTTCTACGATGATAACGAGTCGAGATCCCACACGGGGCTCTCCGACTTCTCCATGTCTAGAACCAATCGGGTTCTACGATGATAATTGGTTGAGATCCCATCATGGCTCTTTAATCTCTCTACATCACTAATCCACCAGGGTTCTCCAGCTTCTTAATTAAAATTGTAGCTTTTTCCGATTCATTGAAGTCATAAATTTTCCCAACAGGATGAATCCCTTAGGAATTGATTCATCGTCAAGACCACAAATTTAGAGGGCTCACTCGATCAAAATGCGTAAAATTAAAGTCTGTGTAGATCAAGCTTGTATTATCCGGGATAAACTTAAAACACTTCACCAAGAAAAAGGCCTACTCCCCCAATTTTGTCTAATTTATAAAATTAATTCTTTTATTTTTAAATTCAAATAGTTTGGGTTCCCCTATTTTAAATTCAAACAGTTTTAATTTCTCACTAACGTTTTTACATAAAAAACTAATAAGATATTTGTTTTTTAACTTATATTTTTATCTATACAATCATAAGTTGGCCCTTAACCTCACTTATGTTATTCTATTTTATCTATACAATTATAAGTTGGCCCTTAACCTCACTTATGTTATTCTATTTGGTCTCATTTGGTTGTTTCCAGCATTTCTTTTGTAATTTCCTTGCATGTTGATTGTTAGTTGCTTTTAAGCATTGTTGTTTTCTTTGAGTTGGTAAGATTAATGAAATGTTTATGCATCTTTTGAATTAATTCATTCGTATTCACTCGTTTTTCATTTATGTTAAAAACAAAAATATTTCTCTCATTCACGTTTGTTTATCAAACTGTTGTGTTAACAAAGACTGGAAGGAGGATGATGAAAACGAAACACCTGAAATTGTTGTGGTATGCTTTTGAAGAAAACCTTGTCAATGATGTAAGACATTGTTTCAAATCCCCAAATACTGAAGAGATAAGGAGTTAATCCCTAGTCAACCACTTTGAGCCTAGAAGTTAGTGTTTCTTTCGAATCTAAAAACCCTTAATCTTAACCTGGGGCAAGGTAGTTGTGTCTAGGGGTGTGCAAAATAACCAATAACCATGAACCAAATTCCTATCCAAATTAATCCAAACTTTAAAACCCAACCCAAAATTATATTTTGAAATTGGTGATCCATTTATCAAATAAAAAAAAAACCGGTAACCATTATTACAAACCGGTTCAAGTAAACGGTTACCATTTTTCAATAATCATTTCAAATCAATCCAAAACACAAATTTCAGAATCCCTAATTCTCAAAAATCTAAACTTTTTTTATTTTTTTTTCTCTTCATCATTCTTCAAATTCCAAACTCATCAAAACCTGCATCGTATTGTAAATGGTATTGAAAGTTGTGATGTTTGCTTTCATGTTGGTGTTCTTTAACAATGTTCAAGTCAAATTCTGTGAGTAGTAAATTTGTAATTTTGTAATTGTGTGTTGTATTATGGAGTTATTTTTTTCCATTTTCTTAGCTTTAATTGGTTGTGAATTGTTTCTATTGATTTCTGTTTTTAAAGATTTGTATAGAAAATATAGTATTAGTATACAATTTGTTTTTCAATGTTTTTTTCCTGTATATTTGGATATTTGCAAAGAAAACAAACTGAAAACAAATTGGCAATTTCGTCCCTAGTTATTTGTGAGTTTGAAAAAAGTCAACGAAAATTTTATCATTTTAATTTCTCCTTACAAATAGTCAGTTATTTTTATGACGTGGCAATTACTTTACTTTTTTATTATTGTAAAATTAAATGTGGCATTGTTGATCATTATCCTCTTAAATAAAATTGAGAAGCTGCAAAAAAAACTACGGTCAATAAAACTGCATCGTATGATTTTTTAAACCTGATTTATTTTTATAATTTTTTTAAATTGTTTTTTTTTATAAAATTGTTTTTTTTATAAAACTGTTTTTTTAAAGAAAATAAAAAACTGATTTGAAAAATACCGATTTAAAACTCTTTTTTTTAAATGATTTTTTTTCTATCTTATAGGTAATTATTTAATTTTGATTTTTCAGATTGAAATTTAAAAATAGTGATTGATTTCAAGAGCGATTGGATAAAGTTAATAAGTTGTTGGAATGAAAATTAAATTTGAGGGAAATTTGGTTTTAAAATTGATCCAAACAAAAATTAATTTTTTTAGTACAAACCGGTTATTAACCAAACCGATCCAAACATAAACCGATTTTAAAAATATAAACCAGTTTTATCAAAGTGGTTTTAAAAACCAAACTGATCCATATATTTGGTTCAATTTGGTTATGGTTTTGAACCATGCACACCCCTAGTTGTGTCCAAATAGTTTGAATGTGCATTCAATTTTCAAGAGAATTCTTCCATCTCTACACATCCTCCAAAGAGGTTCAACCACATGTTATTCTTCACACACATCTTGAAGTGTCATAGAAGCTAAGAAAATAAAAAAAAATTATAGTGGTTCTTCCTCATCCACCAATAACATGGCAGTCACAACTTTTCAAAAAAAAGAGTAAAGCTCGCTAAGTCAAACACCATAAAAAACGACTTAGGAAAAAATCAGGGCATCCCGGTGGACCAAAGGCTTGAAAGAAGTGGTCTAGACAAAAATTAGAGATATAAAAAAAATCAATCAAAAGAGGTCACTAAATCCTCAACATGTCATTTCAAGAAAATCTCATCTTGAATCCTCATATTCACCATCACACCTTCAAAGTCGAATGCGTGTATCAAATTAACTGAATGTAGGAATTGGAGATCATTAAGAAGAAGGGGTGGGTTAAAATTAAATTTGAGCCTTATATCCCTTTATTTCAAAAAACCGTGAACCAGACCATGTTACAACCTTAAAATACCTAATTGAGGTAGAGTTTATTCTGAAAGCATACTACAACAAGGTTGTGTTAACCTGACTTCAAACGATTTTTGTTAATCATTTGATTGCCCCAACGTGCGTACTGTGAATGACTAAATCATCATTGTGTTCTTATCAGTGACTCGTTCACTGTATTTCACCTGTTCATATCAATAAATTTTGATTTCAAATTTTTGCATAAGAACTGCATTAAAATTACCATTTTTTGAATGAACAATCTTATTTGCAAGTCAGAAATTCCAACAATATACAATTGAGGAACTTAATAAAGTGAAATAAGTCTAGTCAATGGCAAATCACTTTGAGTATTATTCAATCTGAGCCAATCACCCCAAGGGTCATTTAGTCAAGAGTAATTTGCTTCAAGACTCAGACTAGGGCAAGCCACCTCAGAAGCTCATTGAGTCAAACTATCCAAGGACAGCCAATCAGAAGTTTACGGTTTTGGTTATTCAAGGTCAAATCACCGCAGTATTCAAACACTGGGGCAGGTCATCTCGAGATCATCTCATGTCAAGCTGTTTCAAACTCACTTTCAAGGAGAACATTTTCAAAGACCTAGCAGATTGGGGCAAGATGAGCCACAAAGGGGCAGACCTCATTCATGCTTTCAAACTACTCAAACAAATTATGCCATACGTCAATAACTATTGAGTTTAAGACGAGTGCCAGAAAATTATGCTAGCACGATTCATTAATCCTCCAAAAGGATCCCATTGGCTAAGTTGTGGATTTCAAACTTGATAGAATTCTCCTTTGACAACATCTATCATAAAATATTTGGTTGAGTTCTCGGTGTTGAGGAATCATGACCTCCATAAAAAGCCTTTACAAACTCCCAGTCCACTCAAGTGACAACATTTTCATATCATGATCATTCATATATCATGCATAAAAACAAATTCAAATCATGCATAGCCGAAATGTACTTCGTGCTCATTTTGCATTCATCCAAGTCTTGTTGTTGATCCTATATCATTTGACCTCTAATTCAAGTTTTTCTTTGGTGCCCTTAAACCATCATCCAGTTTTTGCAGTCATTTTCAAGTCCAACTCAGTTGGCACCTATCAAAAATTTTTGTCCATGAGGTTCAATTCCTTTTTGGATCATCCGATGAATTTCCGGATTACTCCTTTGTTTATTGATGTATTGCCATAACTTGTCTGTTGTGTTTCCAGATGTTGGCCTACCTATCTGATGTATTCTCAAATATGTCTGTCTTGTTTTCTGATGTATTTCTAGAATTTCCTTGATGTATTACTGAATGTGTCTGTATTTTGTTGTATTTCCAAAATATCACTTGTAATTTTGATGCATTTCTAGAATTCATTTCTTTTACTCTCTGATGAATTCTCGGACATGACATTTTTGTTCTGACGCACTTCCAGGACCCATATGTCATTCCCTAGCATTATTTCATGGCTCATTGGTGTCTCCTAAAATTCATTTGTTACTAAGCATTATTCCAAGCTCAGTTGTTACAAGAACTCATTTGAAACCCAATTTTCGTTGGCATCATTGTCACTCCGTTTGTAAATACAATCGTAATTGGTATCTGAAGTTTGGTTATCGCCAACATCATTTCAAGTCCAGTTATTGCTGGCGAACTCTGTTATAGTCGATATTTTTTTACTAATGTCCTCGGTCAAGTCCAATTGTTGTTGGCAATATCTGTTAAAAGTTGGTTGTAATCCCTTACTTATAGTCAAAGTCCAATTGTTGTTGGCAAAATCAGTTAAAAGTTCCATTACTTACGGTCAAAGTCCAATTGTTGTTGGCACCTATCCGTTAAAAGGTGGTTGTAATCCATTACTTACGGTCAAAGTCCAATTGTTGTTGGCACCTATCCGTTAAAAGTTGGTTGTAATCCATTACTTACGGTCAAATTCCAATTGTTGTCGGAAAAATCCGTTAAAAGTTGGTTGTAATCCATTACTTATGCTCAAAATCCAATTGTTGTTGGCACCTATCCATTAAAAGGTGGTTGTAATCCATTGCTTATAGGCAAAGTCCAATTGTTGTTGGTAAAATCCATTAAAAGCTGGTTGTAATCCATTGCTTATGGTCAAAGTCCAATTGTTATTGGCACGTACAGAGAGTTTGATTACCCTGTCTTTTCTGATTATTTCGTGAAAGTCATGTATGACTCGTCATCTTGAGGAATTCCCAGAAGCTTGGAGGTTTTTCGTGTTAGAAAACTCCAATGATGTTGGTTTTGTTTGATTTCTTTGTAAAGAATCATCGTAGCCTTTTGTGTGGATGATCTACTTATAAGAAGACTCCCGTTTATCTTTGTTTTGCATAAATTCCCTGTTAGGAATCTCCAAAATCTTTGATCGGATAAATTTCTTGTGAGAAATCTCCAGGACTGTCAGATGTATTCTAAAGTGTCAGGCCATGTATGAACCTGTTGATGAAACTTGCTTGGTATGTTTTCCAATATTGTCAGGTCATGTATGAACCTGTTGTTGAAGTTTTCTTTGGGTTTTCTAGTGTTGTTAGGTCACGTATGAACCTGTTATTAAAATCTCTATGAAACCTCCATAATTTTCAGGTCATGCATGAACCTATGGGTATACTTTCTTTGAATTTTCCAGTGGCGTCGGGTCATGTATGAACCTATTGATAAAACTCCCTTTGATTTTTCTAGTATTGTCAGGTCATGTCTGAACCTGTGGGTGAAACTTTCTTTGAATATCCCAATGTTGAGGTCATGTATGAACCTATTGAAATTTTCCTTGATTTTCTAGCATTATGAGGTCATGTATGAACCTACTGAATTTTTCCTTGATTTTCTAGCATTATGAGGTCATGTTTGAACCTGTGGTTGAAACACTTTGAATTTTCCAATGTTGTCAAGTCATGTATGAGCCTGTTGATGGAACTTTCTTTATATGCTTTCCAGTATTGTCAACTCATGTTTGAACCAGTTAATGAAATCTTTTGATATCCCCCAGCATTGTCAGGTCATGTTTGAACCTGTTATTGAAACTCTTTGAATATTCCAAATGGTCAGGTCATGTATGAACCTATTGATGGAATTCTTTGATTTTTTCCCTGTGTTGTCAGATCATGTATGAACCTGTTGACTAAACTTTCCTTGATATTCAGGATGTCATCAAGTCAATGTCTAAACCTGTTGTTCAAACATTATTTGTATGTTCCCTAATATTATCCAGTCATGTTTGAACTTGTAAATTGAGCATTCTTTGAATATTCTGGTGTTGTCAGGGCATGTTTGAACCTGTTGTTGAAAATTCTTTGAATATTCTGGTGTTTGTCAAGTCATGTATGAACTTGTTGTTAAAATATCTTTGCATATTCCCCGGTTGTCTTTCCTATAGTAGGATTGTTATCCCTAACAAGTTTTCACCTTCATTTATGTTTCATATCGGCCACCGTTATAACATGTCTCTATCATTCCCCACAGGTCCATTTGTCATTCTTCATCTATCACAAAATATCCAGTTAGGGTTAATGTCATATTATATCCCTAGCAAATAAAAAAAATCTTCATGTATTCATAGCATTTCATATCATCTGTATTTAGGGATAAAATTAGGGTCTTTTTAGTATTTAACTATCTCCCACCATGATCATATGAAAATTAACATTCTTCATATTCTCTGGTCGAAGATACTTAAATAGGGGCAACTGTCATACCCTAATTTTACCCCTCATTCAGTAAATCGATACACTCATCATGAGTTTCGCATCATCTGAATATCATATCATACATTCCATACCGCATAATGCCTAGAATATCAGTCGAAATAAATTTTCGGATCTAGAGGAAAACCGGTTGAATCAATTTTCGGATGTGCGTCAAATCAGCGAGCGAAACATTTCAAAATGCGGACATCAGTTTTATTAATCTATGTTTCACGTAGTTTAACCTGGTATGCTCGATTTATTTTTCGTTCATATTTTGATCCGTCTGAGCGTTTTAACCGAGCGTTTTCTATTTCAAAATTTGACAAAAATATGTATGTTTCCGAAAAGTTTATTTCACGTTGATCATTTTAACACATTCACTTTAATTTTTCGAGCACTTTTGTGCCTAATTTTTATTCATTTTGAGTTTATTTATTTATTTATTTTTGTCAATAATTTCAAAATAAGTAATTAGTTTTGTTTATGTTTTTGTTTTAATTTTATTTTGATTATTTAAAGTGGTTTGATTTTATTTGAATTAATTGATTTAAAGTTATTTTTCACTCTAAAATCACTCTAAGGGCAATATTGATATTGTTTGAAAATTGTAATCTAATTTCTTTAGTATATATATTAACTTTCATTGGTCACTAAGAGGGAGCCGCCCACCAATACGCGTTTATCTCTCATGGTGTGAAACAAAATAAGAAGAAAAACTGATGGAAGTAGCTATCATGATTCCTTCATGAACATCACTCCCAGACACTGATCATGGAGGCGATACATATTTCCTTTCTTTCTCTCATTTTTGATAACTTCATCATATATTCTCTTCATCAAGTCACATTTATATATATCACATAAATCTCCAATATATACTACTTTCATATTCAATTTTTTCCACTATTCACTCTTCCAAAAAAATCACTCATTTTTAAAGTCCCTCTTCTAAATTTCAATAAAAAAATAAGTCACTAACACAAACATACATTTTTTTGCCTCTTCATCTCTTACACTTTCTCCATATCAACATGAACTACAAACCATAAACTTCACCATAAATTCTTTATACACACCATATACATACATACTTTCTGATTTTTTATTTATTTATAATTTTATAATATATATACTTGCAGATTTTATTTATTTATTTATAGTTTTATAATATATATACTTGCAGATTTTTTTATATTTTTTTTTATAGTTTTATAATATATATACTTGCAGATTTTTTATTTATTTATAGGTTTATAATATAGTTTTATAATATATTTTTTTTTTTTCAGTTTGAATCTAAACATATATATACATATATATATATATATATATTATATATATATATATATATATATATATATAATATATATATATATATATATTGTGTTAATATTGTTTTTTTATTTTATTTTATTGTTAGTTTTATGTCGATTTCGTAATAGTATGGATTCATTGTGAATAGCATGTGTGTGTCGTGTTAAATTTGTATTTTCTTGATTATTTTGAGTTGATGTAAAAATTGTAAAAGTGCTATAATGATAATAAACATATTTGATTTGTTGTTTGATTTTTCATTGCGTTGCGATTCGGGAGTTAAAATTCAATTTGACTTCCGAAAATCGCTTGTACGCATAGATTTTGTTGCCCGGCTTCTTATAAAATGATTCATATATGAGTCCATTTTAAGTTAGTTTAGAGCAAAATTCGGTTTACTTTCGATTTCAGTTGGATTTCGGTCTCGTGGCTTACTCTTGGGTCTTCTTACAATGAGCTCTTAAGCAACATCAACTTAACTTTCAATAATTTCAAACCTTTGTACTTTAATTATTTTAATTTATTATTCAAGACATTTTCATAATTAAAATCTGAAGAAAAAGATTACCTGGATGAAATGTCCAGTCGTAATCCCGAATATTAGGCCCAAGTTGTAAGAACTTGCAAGCCATAAGTATTCGTCTTCTCTTCAAAATACTCTGAAATTCAAATCATTTTCATAAGTGAATCTGAAGAAAAAGATTACCCTGGATGGAATATCCAGTCATAATCCCGAATATTAGGCCCAAGTTGTAAGAATTTGTAAGCCCTATGTATCCGTTTTCTCTTCAAAATGCTCAAATATTCAAATCATTTTCATAAGTGAATCTGAAGAAAAAAATTACCCTGGATGGAATATCCAGTCGTAATCCCGAATATTAGGCCCAAGTTGTAAGAGCTTGTAAGAGCTTGTAAGTCCTATGTATTCGTCTTCTCTTCAATTACCCTCAAACATTTCAAACCATTTTCTCAACTAAATTAGAAGAAAATGATTATCTTGATGAAAGGTCCAGTCGTAATCCAGAATGTTAGGCCCAACTTGTAAGAGCTTGTAAGCCATAAGTGTTTGTATTCCCTCTAAAACACTTGTAAATATTCAAACCGTTTTCATAAGTAAGTTGGAAGAAAAAGATTACCAAGATGAAATATCCAGACGTAGTCCCGAGTATTAGATCCAAGTTGTAAGAGCTTGCAAGTCATAAATACTCGTCTTTCAAGCCTAAAAATGCATCCAACCAATCAAACTCTTTTCTTCGTCACCGTGCGATTGATCAGAAAAACCTTTTCATAAATGAAAGACATCTTGTCTTAAGATGATGCAAAATAATGATTCATCCATAATTGTTGAGTTGAGATAAGTGACGTTTTTCCAATGTTGATTTATAAATCCATTTGACACGATGTATATGTTCGCTCCTCATCTGTTTTGGGTAAAACAATGTTTTTCGTCGATTAATACAATATAGTTTTTGCTAAAATCGACCAACAAACAAACATTTTCTACCCAGAACTACGTAAGTCTTGAGTTCTCTATTGCACCCGGAGATACATAGGAGCAGGATTTGTAAATCTTGTCAGGCCCATTAATAAAAAACTTAGGTTTAGTCCCCTTCGTTGCAAATTCCAAAAACATCTTCTCTTTTCTTTTGATCTTATTATTGTTACCCTCATGATAACTTGAGAAGCCTAACATTTATAAAAACTTAGGTTTAGTCCCCTTCGTTGCAAAGCCAGATTGTGATTTCTTCCCTCCTCAGGGAGTTCTTCGTCGCAAAAACTCAAATTATTGCATGAAGTGATGTTAGCCACAATGTGATCAAATTGATCCACAGTAACATCTTGCTCTACGTATGCCTATTCAAGAACTCTCTGGAGTGCTTCTCTGTGTGCTTCAGAATTTAAGAGCAGAGACAACATGGAAATCTTTGAAGGGGTCTCGAGCAACTACTCAACCACATTAAACTCCCTCCTCTTTATCAGTCGGAGTACCTCATCATCATCACTATTGGCTTTCAAATTGCTGGATTCACCAGACTTATTCTTTGGACAACCAACCGGATCTACACTAGGCACCTCCGCCTTCTTACCAACAACCAACTCTTCTTTATATTTTGGGACGACTAGTCCAAAAACTCGACCACTGCGGGTCACCTTGGTAACATCTGCAATGCTCACCACTGAACTAGTTGTAGGCAGCGGGAACTCTTGACCTTTCTCTATCATCGTAGCATTGTATTGATACGGTACAGCCTTATCAGATGAATACGGGAATGGGTCCACTAACCGTATTACCAACGGCGAAACTGATCTTTGACTGACACTCTGGTTACTGATGCTATCATATTGAATCACCAACCGCTTTGGTTGCTTGATGTTGCACCCCAAAATTTGCCCTCTATTTTTAACTCTAACCAATTTTTTGTTTCACATTCATTTGCATCATCTTCATAGCATAACATTTTTTTTTTGTCTTAATATTAGCCGGAATAATTTCTCGGAATTTACAAACAGACTGGTCAAATTAACTTTTTAACTGTGCCTAAAATTAGTCAACGAAAAAATGTCAAGTTTAAGTTTGCAAATGTCGGTAACATTAATCTGCGGTTCACGTGGTTTAATTTGACATGCTAAAAATATTTTTACGACTATTTTTGATGATATGTTGATCAGTCTGAGCAGTTTAAACGGTCATAATTTTTATTTCAAAATCCGACCAAACGCTGTATTTTTCCGAGTCATTTATTTCGCGCTGATTATTTTGACGTGTTCATTTTATTTTTTCGAGCATTTTGGTGCCCGACTTTTATTTTTTTTTAGTCTATTTATTTTTATATTGGGTCTAGAATAAATAAATAAATAGGTTAATTAGTTTTTATTTTAATTTTAACTATTTTAATTATTTAACTTTATTCAGTTTTTAATTTAATATTGGGTTTCAAAATAAACTTAGGCCCATTATCATTAACCTAATTTGTTCCTATATATATTTACTAGCATGACTGATAGAGAGAGGCCGAAAGACAGAACAAAAAGAGAAAACTGAGAGTGGCTGATCTATACTATCGTACACACAGTTTGTTAATAGTTTATATATGATATATACGTTATCTATTTTGTTGATATATTTGTTACTGTGTTTCAAATACATGTTCATATGCGTGACTGTGTTATGTATTCCAGATACATGCGGTTTGGTTAATATATATATATAATTTCTATTTTATGTTATAATTGATTATGTTTTCGGATCGGATCGTGTCAATACGCCGTTTTCACATATACGTGTATGAGGCGTGACATTTGTGTTATCCGATTCAGTTGCGATGATCGCAATTTTGCGCTAGCAACGCCGTTGTTTTTTTTTAATTCATATTTTTTTTAATACATATATTTAGATCTGCACATTTTTTTCATAACTAACTACCCTGATTTTTCCTAAACCCTGACAATTTCGCCACAAACTCTAAATTTCAAACCTAAAACTTTAACCGTGTTGTTTCCTCTAAACATAAACCTTTTCTTAAACCTTAACAAACCTTATTATTATTTCCTATTTTCGCTCATATTTATGTTATTCATACACTGTAACTGCTTCGCCCTTGTAATATTTTAAGTTTTAACTTGTAATATTTTCAGTTTTACTTTTCGCTATCTTTATTATGTAACTGCAACAAAGCGTTGTAATAATTAGGATTTTATTTTCTGCCATTCTATTTTCTGCCATTTATTTTTCTGCCATTTAAATTCCTGCCATTTATCCTATATTTATTGCGTGGTTAGTAATTTAGGGAGTGCAAAAAACTAACTGTAAATAATTGAACTTAGAAAATTAAATTCAAGACAAATATCTGAAAAATAACACTCACACACGTAAGTCGATCTTTGATCGCCATCTGTACTTCCTAGGGTATTCCTCTTGGTTGCCTTCTTTAAATGGTCAAGTCCCTCGAAAATAGGGGTGTCTTAAGCAAAGTCCCTTCAAACAGAAAAATCATCAAGTCCCTATAAACTTAAAAGATCAAGTCCCTACGAGGTTGCCTACGATATAGTGATCTTGTCCATTCGGTAAATATGATGATAGTCCCTACGAGTTGCTAAAGACACCCCTTATGTTGCCTTCATTGACCATACGATGACCCTACGCCCGTCCCTTAAACACATCCAAGGTAATGACTACCTATTCCTTAATAATAGGGACAGTCTTACCATTGAAAGAATATACGAGAACACGAAAGACTTAATCTAGGGTAGGTATCTCATAGTTACTTGCTCCCACTTTTCAAAATTACTTTTACACCTCACAATTTCTAAACTAGGCTTTGTATACACCCATACGAGGGCCATTACAAAGTACTTAAAGAAATTTTTCTAATCACACACTACACTCTTGCAAACAAACAAAGTGAGCTAAGTAACTAAGAGCCCATGGATAACCATGGATATAAAGGGTGCTAATACCTTCCCTTTGTATAACCTACCCCCCGAACTCAAAATCTTTTTAAGGTCTTTCCTGTTCTTTTATGTCCTTTCCTTTTAGATAAAATAAAAGTCGGTGGCGACTCTTGCTATCCGCAACATTTAACTAAAGTCAGTTCTCCCACCGTGTTACAGAACTGGCAACTCTGCTGGGGATTTAATAAAAGAGGGGTACCCTTAGGAATTAGATCACTTCAAAATTGTTTGCCTTGTTTGCTTTATACTTATCTGTTGGGTGCTCTTATGTGTGAAAGACCTAACCCGGATCTAGTGTACCTTAGGTAAATGGCAATAGACCAAGGAAATTGTACGGCGTATATCGATATGGTTGATCTGGTGGCCATAGTTAGTGTGACTTCTTGGTTGGTGCTTATGTTCCTTAAGCAAGTTGAGGATAATATGAGGCTGCCATATGTTGTCAATACACTAACTGACTTTTAGAACCCTAGTCATCCCATCTTGGCCTTTAGAAAGTAGTGAGATAACCGGCTTTGGTGAAGACTGAAGTTGGTTGATACTCGATACTACACTCATTGAGATCCTAAACTTGGAGGGTTTTGGTTGGCAAGTAAGTTGCCTGCTGAACAACCACCCTTGTGAAGGATCAATGATTTTGAGATCCCTTAGAACCTGGTTACTTTTGTAGGACAGGATGAATCAACTAAACTTCAGGGGAGGGTACTTACCTTTAAACCTCATGCAAGCCTTCAAACCTAGGGCTATTGTGTGACTTGTTTGTGTGTGCCACATGTTTGTGATTGAGCATAACATCATAGCATCATCATGCATCATAAGCATAGCATTTTCACTAACCATTTCAAGGACCAAAGGATTTATCTTTATTGCAGGTCATGGCTTCTGCTCGTAGGAATACTATCCGGATCAACTTTGTAGGAATACCTCCTAATCTTAAGGAATTAGTCTCTCAAGTTTCTGAAAACTCCCAGTTCATCAAGAGGCATGGTCACCTACTGGATCTAGTCACTTCAGGGTTCAATGAAGACATGATGAGTGTCCTGTTTCAGTTCTTTGACCCTAAACATCATTGCTTCACATTTCCCGACTATCAGCTGGTTCCTACAATGGAAGAGTTCTCCAAGCTTCTGGGTATACCTATTCTTGATCAGAAACCCTTCACAGGCTTGGAAAAAGAGCCTAAACCTGAAGTCATTGCTGCAGCCTTACATTTAAAGAAATCAGACATTGTCCTAGAAACAAGGAGTGGAGTTAAAGGTATTATTGCTAAGGTACTGATGGAGAAAGCTCAAGTATTCCTGAAGGCTATGAGTTATGATGCTTTTGAGGAGATCTTAGCCCTATCGATTTATGGCTTATTACTGTTCCCCAATCCAGACCAGTTCATAGATGTACACGCCATCAACATATTTCTGACTCGCAATCCAGTGCCTACATTACTTGGAGACATCTTACACTCTCTTCATACCCGTACTACGAAGGCACGAGGAACTCTGATGTGTTGCATACCTCTATTATCTAGGTGGTTTATTTCTCACCTTCCTCGATCAGTGATGAAGAATGAACAAGGGTTCAGGTGGTCCAAGAGGATTATGTCACTTTCTCATTCAGATATTCATTGGTGCTCTAGATCTATGGAGAATGTTACCATCATTGACCGTTGTGGGGAGTTCCCTAATGTGCCACTCCTTGGCATAAGAGGGGGCATTACCTACAACCCATCTTTAGCTCTACGTGAGTTTGGTTACGCTCTGACTGATGGTCCTCATGACATGCTTATTCAGGGTATTGTGTTCGACTACGACAACGATCTTCAAGGTTACCGTCAAAGGTTCATACGAGCATGGGGTAAAGTGAACAAGGTTGACAGCAAGACTCTAGAACCCAAGTACACTATTCCTATGGAACCATATCTTAGATGGGTACGATCTCGTGCTCAGACTCTTATGATGCCATATCCTGCTATCCTGCCAGTTACCATGGAGCCTGTTGCTGAAGGAGATACTTCTTACATCATTCTTCATCCAGACATGCCCACTGACATGGAAGAGTTACAGAGGTCCTGGATCCAGTTGAAGGAGCAAAGAGATACTTTTGAGACTCATTACAAGGCAAGTCAGGAAAGAATCCTGGAGCTAACAAAACAACTTCACGAGGAGCGGAATCTCAACTCATACCTCAACACAAAGAGGAAACGTCCATGGGAGACTTAAAACCCCATTTTTTGTATTCATTTCATTTTTATTGTAAGCCCAAGGGGAAAACAAGTTTATTACTAATAAAAGCTTACTTTTTGGTGGTTTACACAAATTTAAATCCTACGGTCCTTGAAAACATTGCATAAGCATCTACATACCATATTATTGCATCACAAGTTTCTTATGAACAGGTATTTTATCTTCTCGTTGTTTATTTCAGCAGAAATGGCTCTTGAACAGACTGTCAAAGATCTCCAGGCTCAGAATGCACAATTCCAAGAGTTGATTCTGAACTTGTCCAAGGGGCAAGATGAGTTGAAGACATTGCTGGCTAAGAAGAATAAGAAGACTAGAAGATCAGGAGGCCTTATCAATCTGGGAAGAAGATTCAGAGGCCCTAGCAAGACAAAGGAACAGGTTGATGATTATGAGTCTGAAAATTCTGAGAAAGAGGGAGGTAGTCTCCATGATATTGTGGGAGATTCTGATTCTGAAGCAAATTATTATCATGATCCTAATGAAGATAAGTACAAGATGCTGGTGGATAGAATGAATGCTATGGAGTTACAAAAATCTTCTGGGCTGGATTTTGAAGATCTGAGTTTAATATCTGGAGTGGTTATACCTATTGGTTTCAAGGTTCCTGCTTTTATGGTGTATGATGGTATCTCATGTCCCAAGTTGCATTTAAGATCCTATGTCCGGAGAATTCAACCACATACTGCTGATAAGAAGTTATGGATTCATTTCTTCCAAGAGAGCTTGTCTGGAGCTCAATTGGAATGGTACTATCAATTGGAGAGTGTCAATATCCATGATTGGAATGATCTTGCTGAGGCCTTCTACAGGCAATACCAATACAATGTTGATTTAGCACCTACTCGCATGCAGCTACAAAGCATGTCAATGGGTGCTAAGGAGAATTTCAAGGAGTATGCCCAGAAATGGAGAGACCTGGCTGGCAGAGTTCAACCTCCTCTGACTGACAGGGAGCTAGTGGATATGTTTATGAGTACGCTGAATAGTCCTTTCTATAGTCACCTCATTGGAAGCTCATCATCTGGTTTCACTGAGCTGATAATGACTGGAGAGCGTGTGGAAAGTGGCATAAGAAGTGGTAAGATACAGGTGGGTGCCTCTTCATCAAGCACTGCAAAGAAGCCCCCTAGTGGAAAGAAGGAGTCTAATGCTGTGTATGGTCAACCTGGCCGTAACAGAAGTCACCAATCCGTAGGAGCAGTTCACATTTTTAATCCTACTCCTGCAACACCAGAGCTACCAGAGAGTAATCAACAGAAGCCTAGAAGACAATTCACCAAGATCAACATGTCACTGGCCCAAGCCTTGCAACACATGTTGAAAGGGGAACTCATTACTTTGAAGGACCCTCCCCAGAATCCTAATACTTCCTCTCCTCGGTACAATCCTAATGCACGATGTGCCTATCATTCTAATTGTCCGGGACATGACACCAACAATTGCTGGGTGCTGAAAAATAAGATTCAAGATATGATTGAAGTTGGGGAGATTGAATTTGACCCTCCTGGGACTCCAAATGTGATTACTGCTCCCATGCCCAATCATGAGAAGACTGTTAATGTTGTTGATGAAGTTTCATATGTTTCCTCAGTAGCAGATGTGACTACTCCCTTATCTATTATCAAGAAGAAGCTGGTGCAGGCTGGATTCTTTCCAGGTTGCAACGAAGACTGTTTTTATTGTGCCTACAAACCTGATAGCTGCTGGAAGTTGAAAGATGGTATTCAACGCCTCATGGACAATTACACTATATTGTTTGAGAGAACTCCTTCTGTGGAAAGTATGTGTGAACACCTAACTCGAGGTAAGAAGTTTGAAGATGTGGATATGGTTGATAAAGTGCCAGTGAAGATTACCTCCAAAGGCCCTGTCAAGATCACTTCCAAGGGTCCTATCAAAATTACTGCTGAAGGCCTGGTGAAGACTATTGCTGAAGTTAGAGTGCCTCCCATGATTATTACCACTCCTGGCCCTATTCCTTATACTTTTGATAAAGTTATACCTTGGAATTACGGTTCTGATGTTTATATCCATGGTGTTAAGCAGGAACCTTTGACTGATACACCTGTTACTGATGATAACCTTGATGTTGATAATATTGCTGGATCTAGTAAGATCACCAGAAGTGGAAGAATTTTCTCTCCTCCAGCTACCTCAAAAAATACAGTTCTTCCAACTACTACCTCCACTTCTGAGCCAAGTACTGATGCTCGAGGCAAAGGTCCTGTGGTTGAACCTGTGCAAGCTGAAGCACCGACTGCTGAAAATCTCTCTAAACAGATGGAAGAAGTGCTGAAGATCATTCGTAAGAGTGATTATGATATTGTTGACCAGTTGGGGCATACTCCCTCCAAAATTTCCATGTTGTCTTTGTTGCTGTGTTCTGAGGCTCATGCTAAAGCCTTGATCAAATTCTTAAGGACTGCTCATGTACCAAATGAAATTTCTGTGGATCAATTTGAAAATTGTGTTGCACATCTGACTTATGATAATGGGTTAGGTTTTTCTGATGCTGACTTGACTCCTGCCAAAAGAAACCATAACAGAGCTTTACATATCTCCATTGAATGTAGGGGCACTACCTTGTCTCATGTGTTGATAGACAATGGCTCTTCATTGAATGTACTTCCCAAAGAGGTTCTGAACAAGCTCAGTCCTGAAGATGCTGTGTTAAGATCAAGTAATATAGTGGTGAGAGCCTTTGATGGTTCAAGAAGAGTGGTGCATGGAGAAATAGATCTCCCGATCAAAGTAGGCTCTCAAGTCTTCGATTCTACCTTCTATGTAATGGATATTCGTCCTGCGTACTCTTGTTTGCTTGGGCGCCCCTGGATCCACGGGGCAGGTGCTGTGACCTCCACTCTACATCAGAAGTTGAGATATCCAGTGAAGGGAAAGATCGTAACTGTTTATGGAGAGGAAGAATATATGGTCAGTCATGTGAATACATTTAAGTATGTTGAAGTGGAAGGTGAATATGTTGAGACTCCTTGCCAGACATTTGAAGTAGTTCCTTGGGTCGTTCCCGCTACTGAAGCTCCTCCTGTGGTTAAAAGAGTTCCTGTGGTTACGAGAGTACCTCCTACAATGGCTTCCCTCAAAGATGCTAGAGCTATGGTTGAAGAAGGTGGTTGCACTATTTGGGGTCAGCTTCGCGACATTCCTTACAAGTCTGACAAGTTTGGTTGGGTTTCACTGCAGAGTCCCAGAAGGTTGTTCGTCCTGCTCGTGCTGTTCGTATCACCAATCCAGGGAACATGAAAGATCAAATCAATGCTGTAGGTGACTATAATGAAGACTACAATCTGGATAACTGGATTTTTCCTACTGTGGGTGATGGGCTCAACAATTGGAAGACTGAAGACGTTATTCCTATCTCCTTTAGTCAGGAGTAAATACTATTACTGCGTTGTTATTTTAAGCCTTGTGCCTTACCCGGGGCACAATGGTATGCTTGTTTCGGGATGTCATTTCATTTGCATACTTCATTCAATAAAAATCAATGGACGTTTCGTTTTCGTAAATATTGGGCTCTTTGTTTTTCTTTTATTTTATTTTCATCAGCTATGTGTTCTTACACACACCCACATCACTAAAATGCAGATCCTCATCCACCCTGGATCCTGTTGATAACAGTTCTACTATTGCCAATTATAATTTCGAGAATCCGATCTATCAAGCTGAAGATGGAAAGGATGAAGATTGTGAAGTACCTGTAGAGCTTGCTAGGTTATTACAACAAGAAGAGAAAGTTACACAGCCGCATGAGGAATCAATTGAGGTTGTAAATCTGGGTACTGAAGTAGACAAGAAAGAAGTCAAAATAGGAGCAGGCTTGGAAAACAGTGTCAAAGAAAGATTGAGTCGGATGTTACGTGACTATGTAGAGGTTTTCGCTGGAAAAATCAAGAGATGATATGGAATGATGAATGTCAAGAAGCTTTTGACAAAATCAAGAAGTATCTCCAAGAACCTATAAATCTGATGCCACCAGTTGAAGGAAGACCTCTAATCATGTATTCGACCGTGTTAGAAAATTCAATAGGGTGTGTGTTGGGGCAACATGACGAGTCTGGTCGAAAAGAGCATGCAATATACTACCTTAGCAAAAGGTACCGACTGTGAAACAAGATACTCCCAGCTCGAGAAAGCTCGCTATGCTTTGGTTTAGGCTGCTCGCCGACTAAGACAGTATATGTTGAATCATACCACTTTATTGATTTCTAAGATGGATCTTATCAAATATACATCTGAGAAACCTGCTCTCTCCGGAAGAACAACAAGATGATTGCTGAACTCTGCATGCAGTTCAAAATAAAACACCATAACTCTTCTCCGTACCGGCCAAAGATGAATGGCGCCGTGGAGGCTGCTAATAAGAATATTAAGAAGATTCTACAGAAGATGACTGTTACTTATAAGGATTGGCACGAGATGTTACCATTTGCTCTTCATGGTTATCGTACTACAATACGTACTTCAACAGGGGCAACCCCATTCTCCTTAGTCTATGGTATGGAAGCAGTTCTGCCCATTGAAGTTCAGATCCCTTCCTTAAGAATCATGAAGGATGCAGGCTTGGATGAAGATGAGTGGATTCAGACTCGACTCGACCAGATAAATTTGATTGATGAGAAGAGGTTGGCAGCTGTTTGTCATGGTCAGATGTACCAGAAACGAATGATCAAAGCTTTCAATAAGAAGGTTAAGCCAAAGGTATATCAGGCTGGTGACTTGGTAATCAAGCGTATCATACTACCACAGGGTGATCCTAGGGGCAAGTGGACTCCTACATATGAAGGACCATTTGTGGTCAAAAGAGTATTCTCAGGAGGTGCCATGATGCTTACTACTATGGATGGTGAAGACTTTCCACAGCCTATAAACGCAAACATAGTTAAAAAATACTACGCATAAAAAGAGACTCGCTAGGTTGACTGGCCTAGGCAAAAATAAGGGCATCCCAGCAAACCAAAAGGGTTCGGGCAAAAATTAGGGATATGTATAAAAAAAATGTACACCCGGCAAGTCGAAAACCTGAAAAGGCGGCTTGGGCAAAAAAGGGTATCCCGGTGGATTGAAAACCTGAAAGGGCAATCCAGGCAAAAGTTAGGGATTAAAGCGTATGACTATGTCTCGTTTGGATCACTCATGTAACTTCAACTGATGGTGCTACCTAAATCAAGTTCAAACAGATAAAGATCAATCCAATCGTTTCTGTCTCAACAGCAGAAGATGAGATATTTGAAGATAATGGCAATAGTAGAATTGAAACTCAATAGGATCATTTTTCACATAGCTGTTTTCTTTGTTTTATAAAAAATTTACGACGAATTCCTCTTACTAGGATTTCTGTCTCCTTGTACAAACTTGCCTATGTATAGGTCACTTTGTGATATAAATAAAATTTCATCTTTGAATCCAGATTTACTTTTACTCTATTTACATAAGCGAAAACGTCTATTGGTTGTGTTTGAATGTATGTATGCTTTTGAATACGATTGATGTTTACCAGAAATGCATAAAATGCAGTAATAGTATTTACTAAGGACGAACGAGGGTAGTAGTTCAACGAAGCTTCGCCGGTTCATCCCCACTACAAATCCCCAGTAGAGCAAATCTATCTTTATAGATGCTTCGAATTACGTCTCCCCTTGAATTTATGTCCATCTCTTTTATCCTCAGTCGGGATACTCAGGAACTTATTCCTTCAATAGAAGTACGACGAACGAATACGGGAAGTGACAAATACTATACTATCAAACAAGACGGGAACGAGTTCCTCATACTCTTCAGCAACTAATCGGGATTTATTTTCCCTAGCCAGTAGTTGTTATACAAAGATATCCGGACGCTTCAGGCCGCATGATTCATACATACATCATTTACATCATACCATAGCATATCCATAAGTGCATAATACATTTACTTAGATGCACCATGCCATGCATGCATACATATTGCATAAACTAACCTTTTCCTTGCATGATGGTTATATACAGATAAAATACTATCAACAATTCACAACAGGTCAGAAACGATCTATACCAAGATCTAGTGCTGATACTTAATCATTACTCAAGGTGTCCTTGGATAGTAGGCAAACGGTCTATACGAAGATCTATTCCCTAGTCCAGGATATTTTCAGAAGATTTACTCCTGATATTCTTTTGTTCTTGGATAGTAGGCAAACGGTCTATACGAAGATCTATTCCCTAATCCAGGATATTTCCAGAAGAGATAATCATCACGAAGATTTATTTCTACTGGTCTATTCAACAATTCAAAACAGTTCAGAGACGATCTATACGAAGGTCTAGTGCTGATACTTAATTCAGAAAGAAATCGCCATGAAGATTTGGTTCTGACACTTAAATTAAAAGTATGTTCTTAGATACGATTCAGAGACGGCCTATACGAAGACCTAGTACTGATATCCAGTATCAACATCAAGATATTATCACCTCCTGATATTATGGATGGCATCTATAAGCCCATCTCCAGTTCTTCCAAGTGGCATCTTCAAGCCCACTTAAGCATATACAACTAGTCATCAGTGTTACTTTACGCACCGGCGAGTGCAAATTTTTGGGCTTTTGTGTTCAATCCCCTTTAACCTTCCAAGTCATGAATGGCACACAGGCCAATCTAACTCCTCAGGTTTCAGAAAATTGAACAGGGGCAGCTGTTGCACCCCAAAATTTGCCCTCTATTTTTAACTCTAACCAATTTTTTGTTTCACATTCATTTGCATCATCTTCATAGCATAACATTTTTTTTTGTCTTAATATTAGCCGGAATAATTTCTCGGAATTTACAAACAGACTGGTCAAATTAACTTTTTAACTGTGCCTAAAATTAGTCAACGAAAAAATGTCAAGTTTAAGTTTGCAAATGTCGGTAACATTAATCTGCGGTTCACGTGGTTTAATTTGACATGCTAAAAATATTTTTACGACTATTTTTGGTCATATGTTGATCAGTCTTAGCAGTTTAAACGGTCATAATTTTTATTTCAAAATCCGACCAAACGCTGTATTTTTCCGAGTCATTTATTTCGCGCTGATTATTTTGACGTGTTCATTTTATTTTTTCGAGCATTTTGGTGCCCGACTTTTATTTTTTTTAGTCTATTTATTTTTATATTGGGTCTAGAATAAATAAATAGGTTAATTAGTTTTTATTTTAATTTTAACTATTTTAATTATTTAACTTTATTCAGTTTTTAATTTAATATTGGGTTTCAAAATAAACTTAGGCCCATTATCATTAACCTAATTTGTTCCTATATATATTTACTAGCATGACTGATAGAGAGAGACCGAAAGACAGAACAAAAAAGAGAAACTGAGAGTGGCTGATCTATACTATCGTACACACAGTTTGGTAATAGTTTATATATGATATATACTTTATCTATTTTGTTGATATATTTGTTACTGTGTTTCAAATACATGTTCATATGCGTGACTGTGTTATGTATTCCAGATACATGCGGTTTGGTTAAATATATATATATATATATTATATATATATATTTCTATTTTATGTTATAATTTGATTATGTTTTCGGATCGGATCGTGTCAATACGCCGTTTTCACATATACGTGTATGAGGCGTGACATTTGTGTTATCCGATTCAGTTGCGATGATCGCAATTTTGCGCTAGCAACGCCGTTGTTTTTTTTTAATTCATATTTTTTTTATATACATATATTTAGATCTGCACATTTTTTTCATAACTAACTACCCTGATTTTTCCTAAACCCTGACAATTTCGCCACAAACTCTAAATTTCAAACCTAAAACTTTAACCGTGTTGTTTCCTCTAAACCATAAACCTTTTCTTAAACCTTAACAAACCTTATTATTATTTCCTATTTTCGCTCATATTTATGTTATTCATACACTGTAACTGCTTCGCCCTTGTAATATTTTAAGTTTTAACTTGTAATATTTTCAGTTTTACTTTTCGCCATCTTTATTATGTAACTGCACCAAAGCGTTGTAATAATTAGGATTTTATTTTCTGCCATTTATTTTCTGCCATTTTATTTTTCTGCCATTTATTTTTCTGCCATTTAAATTCCTGCCATTTATCCTATATTTATTGCGTGGTTAGTAATTTAGGGAGTGCAAAAAACTAACTGTAAATAATTGAACTTAGAAAATTAAATTCAAGACAAATATCTGAAAAATAACACTCACACACGTAAGTCGATCTTTGATCGCCATCTGTACTTCCTAGGGTATTCCTCTTGGTTGCCTTCTTTAAATGGTCAAGTCCCTCGAAAATAGGGGTGTCTTAAGCAAAGTCCCTTCAAACAGAAAAATCATCAAGTCCCTATAAACTTAAAAGATCAAGTCCCTACGAGGTTGCCTACGATATAGTGATCTTGTCCATTCGGTAAATATGATGATAGTCCCTACGAGTTGCTAAAGACACCCCTTATGTTGCCTTCATTGACCATACGATGACCCTACGCCCGTCCCTTAAACACATCCAAGGTAATGACTACCTATTCCTTAATAATAGGGACAGTCTTACCATTGAAAGAATATACGAGAACACGAAAGACTTAATCTAGGGTAGGTATCTCATAGTTACTTGCTCCCACTTTTCAAAATTACTTTTACACCTCACAATTTCTAAACTAGGCTTTGTATACACCCATACGAGGGCCATTACAAAGTACTTAAAGAAATTTTTCTAATCACACACTACACTCTTGCAAACAAACAAAGTGAGCTAAGTAACTAAGAGCCCATGGATAACCATGGATATAAAGGGTGCTAATACCTTCCCTTTGTATAACCTACCCCCCGAACTCAAAATCTTTTTAAGGTCTTTCCTGTTCTTTTATGTCCTTTCCTTTTGGATAAAATAAAAGTCGGTGGCGACTCTTGCTATCCGCAACATTTAACTAAAGTCAGTTCTCCCACCGTGTTACACTTGAAAATGGGTACTATGACATTGACATCGTCATCTACATGACGGGATTGAACAATCTGAATCATGCCTTCATCCATCAGACGCTAGATGTCCCTTTTCACAACAACACACACTCTTGGGTTCATGCTACAAATATCACAACCATCGTGATCATGTTCATGGTCACTCACCAAACAGATATCTTTATGCATTTGCACCAAAGATATTCGGATAAATCGGACATCAAAAACCTTGAATTCACCTGGACAGCCGTCCACCATATTCATTGAAGAGTTCCCATAAGCGGGTAAAGGGTTTGCTTTCACATTTGGCACGCGGTCCTCAAAGGACACCATACCACTCTTCATAAGCTTTTGAGCCTCATACTTCAATGGATAACAATTTTCAATATCGTGCCCAGGTGCACCCTGGTGAAAAGCATAGCGAAGTTTAGGTTTATAACATCAAGGAAGTGGTTCTGGGATCTATGGTGGATTCCTCGGTTGAATCAAATTTTTGAGGACTAATGATGGGTACAATTCTGCGTATGACATAGGAATAGGGTCAAAAGAGACTTTTTTCCTCTCAAAATTCTGTTGTTGGTGATGATTGTTGTTGGAATTGTTGTTGTTGTAGGTGTTCGTTCTTTGTTGCGGTTGTTGTTGTTGACGTTGATTTTGATACTGATGTTGTTGTTGTTGAATTGGTGTTGTTTGCTGATTTGAAAATACTAGAATGACGGAAGATACTTGATGATGATGATGTTGACGGGGTGGTGGATTTCTTCTTGATTTAGGCCTCCTTTGCCTCCCACTAGAAATTGTGTTGGTCTCATTATCTTTCCTTTTACTAAAACTACTCCCATACTTCTTGCTTTTCGAAGCCTCATCTTTTGACAATCGTCCTTCACGGACCCCTTCTTCAAGTCTCATCCCCATGTTTACCATTTTGGTAAAATCACTGAGGGCACTAGCGATCATACGTTCATAGTAAAATGAACTCAAGGTTTTCAAAAAGATTTTTGTCATCTCTTTCTCCTCCAAAGGAGGAGTGATCTAGGCAGCCAACTCCCTCCAACGCTGGGCATACTCGTTGAATGTCTCCTTATCTTTCTGAGACATGGACCTCAGCTGGTCCCTATCCGGCGCCATATCCATGTTGTATTTATACTACTTCACAAAAGCCTCACCTAGGTCATTGAAAGTGTGGATGCTTGCACTATCTAACCCCATATACCAACGGAGTGCAGCACCTGTCAGGCTATCTTGGAAATAGTGAATCAGGTACTGGTCATTATCTGTTTGAGTTGACATCTTACGGGCATACATCACAAGATGACTGAGTGGACAAAAGTTCCCTTTGTATTTCTCAAAGTCAGGCACTTTGAATTTCACTGGGATTTTCACATTGGGCATTAAGCACAGTTCAACAGCACCCTTCCCAAACAGATCTTTGCCTCTCAGCGTTTTCAATTCTTTGCGCAACTCAAGAAATTGGTCCTTCATCTCATCCATCATCTCATAGACATTCGGGCCCTCAGACGGCTAAGAATGATAGATGGTGTCCTCTACACGAGGCAAAGTGTGCACACTAGGAGGTGTCATGGACATGACCGGGCTAGATGCCGGCATGGAAGCAAAAGTGGGAGCGAAACCTTCTAGAACAAAATTAGGCGGCATTCCCCACGGGAATCTAACAAGCAGATTGGTAGCGAAGTGGATGGTGGCAGCAGGCACAGTAGAGGTAACCACTTCATAAATGACAGTCCTCGCGGGAGGAGTTGCAGGCGTTGGAGAAGTTTGGCTCTGGGTAGCAAGAACTGACTCCATCATGGTAGTCAGTCGGGCAATCTCCTCTTTCAAATCATGGTTCTCTTGCTCAGGGTGTTCAATTATCTTTGGACGATTAGCTTTGGTGTTGTACCGGTGAGTCAGCTTGGCTAAAGCACAGAAGAACACCAATCAGACATCTGGCAAAAACCTGCTTATGCAAATGATGCATCAAATGCAATGCTTGATTATTTTTTGTTTTCAAGGAACTTACTATATCATTTGCAAATGTATAATATTTAAATGGTAATTGCAATAATTTGATATGACCAAAAATCTCTTTTTATTTATATAAATTGGAAGGATTACACTGAGTACTATTTCAGAAACCAAAGTAAAAGATACAAGAGAAAAGGAGACTAGTCATCCTAAGGATCCCTAACAACAGTGTCAGAAGATATGGCTGAAGGCGCGTACTTCCTTCGAATGCAACGAATCTCTGTCTCAAAAGAAGCCTTCATCTGAGTCTTCTCGAGGACAAGCTGGTCAAAAATATTCTTCCAAGAATTGGAAGGCTGATGCATGCTAGAAGATGAAACCTCTGGCTTTCTCTGTCTCTTCGTCACTCGGTCTTCAAGTAGCTCAATCAGTGCATCTTTGTCCTTAGACTCCAACTGCAACTCTTCATGCTCTTGCTCAAAGCATAGAAACGCTCTTCCCACATATCCTTCTCTTGCTTCATCTTGTCGAGCGCGTCTTCCAACTCCTCTACATCTTGGTTAGGGAGAGTTAATGGCTCAACCACAACCATAGACATAGGTCTTTCACAAGGATAAGGCATCTTCAACTCCATAACTCTCTTCTTCACCCAAAGAGTGTAAGCTTCCAAAGCTAGACAATTGCACGGACTAAGCTCAGATCTTCCTTTCCTATGCACATTATGCCAAGCATGCACAATCTTCTGCTTTAAATGTTGGGGATCTTTACCCTCTTGATAGAAAATATCTTCTAACAAAGTGTTATTAGGGTTGTCTCTCAAGGGGAACCCAAGTTGACGACGAGCCAAGGCATGGTTGTAGCTAATTCCTCCTTGTGTACCAATGAGAGGCACATTAGAGAATTCACCACAACTATCAATAATCTCCAAACTGCTTAAGGACAGATCATTCCAAACTATATCATCATTAGTGAGAGACATAAGTCTCTGAGACCACCTTAGACATTGTTTGTTCTCCATAAAAGCAAGCGCCTAAGGCAAATGCGAAATAAACCACTTGTACAAAGAGGAATGCAACAGACAATAGTTCCACCACCTTTAGAGTTCCTTAGATGCAAAGAGAAATACATATCACCCAGCAAAGTAGGCACAGGATTCCCAATTAAGAAAAGTCTAATGGCGTTAACATCAACAAAACCGTCAATGTTAGGGAACAATGCTAATCCATATATGAGCAACACAAAGATAGCTTCAAAGGCATCCACACTACCAGCTTGAGAAAAAGTAGTAGCTTCCTTGATGAGGAAAACAGATGGGAACCCAAATAACCCTCCTTTATTCATCCAATGAGCCTCTATCTCAGACTTCTTCAAGTGAAGAGCTTCAGCAATAATACTAGACCGGGGAATCTCCTCCAATCCATTAAAAGACACTCTACTAGAAACAGGTATCCCCAAAAGATGAGAATACTCCTCTAAGGTAGGCACAAGATGAAAATTTGGGAAAGTGAAACAATGGTAGAGAGGATCATAGAACTGCACTAATATACTCAAGAGTCCTTCAACTACATCAGCAGACAAGATGGACAGAAGCTTCCCATGACGTTGTTTGAAGTCCAAAGGATCTAATACAAAAGATGCTAGCTTCCTTAACTCTTTCAAGTCTGGACATCTGAAACTGTACTTCTTAGTGTTCCTTCGTCCATAATCCATGGTCTGAAAATATTTGCAAATGATACCTTAGTTCCTTAAAATTTTCGTGTGATGAATGTTATGATGCGCATGAAATGCATGAATGCAACAATCACAAGTAAGGGATCACACACAAGGCAAACAAAGGTCAAGGGATGAATCAAGTCATTGTCGAGATCAATCATCCATTTTGGTGGATTATGGTTTACACCTTATCAACACCCAAGTTCCATTAATATTGACAAGACTTGATTGGATCAACCAAGAATCAAGGGTTTGTTGCAAGTCACGAGCATGGAGTCTGGGTAAGAACCATCCCAAAGGAGTGAACTAAGAATAAAAACTTGCAGATCATGTTCTAAAAAGTTCCCAAAGTCTTAACTCCATCTATCAGGTATTACAGGTTAAGATGACTGACTCATCGACCCATAATATTCTCAAGAGAAACTCGTCTGAGTGTAGTATCGCGTAACAACTGTTATCAAGTCTACACCTGAACAGTTTCCGCACTATGTCCTAAATAGGCCAAGATGGGTTAGGTGTTCTAAGATCCTCAGCTTCTCAGACCCCATTAGAAATAGTAATGCCTAATCATAAATACTTGTGTGACATTTCCAAATCCAAAGGAGTCTCCACTTAGCAGATGGTTCTCAAGCCAACTTGTTAAGGACTACTCCACACAAGTCAAACATGACTATACCATCCTCCTATCTTAATTGCACTCAAGTTCGGGTTAGAACTTATCTCACCACTCAGAGATCACCAAGCACAACAAGCAGATTATATCACACATACATATATACAAACATCACATATATACAAATATATTCACACAAAAAGTAGGCTAAACCCACTGGAGAATACTCCACAGCTGAGTCGCCACTTAATTTTTGTAGCGGGAAATTCATGATCATCAAGCTATTGACAAGCTAGAGATCAATTAACAAGAGTCGCCACCGCAATTTTATTGTTTCCAAGGGAAAAGGGAAAAAGTACGAACAAACCCCAATAAGTAAGACGTTTTCAAATAAAAACTAATAAAAGTCAGAGATCACATGTAAGGGGGTTGGTTACACAAAGGGAAGGTGTTAGCACCCAAAGTGTCCTAGGTACTCCTAGGGAGCCCTTTTTGTGTGCATATGTATTTTGTACAATGTGATGTTTACAAACGAATAGAATGGGGGGATGAGAAAAGAATTCATTAATTATATTTTTGTGTTTAATAAGACCTTCGGTCTTGTGCCTACGTACCAACATATAAATGAGGGATCAAAACCTCGTAGTTCGTGCTAGAAATTTCAAAATGGGTGGGTTAGTTTTAAAAAAAAATAAGTTTGAAAGGCACAAAGGCCTAAAATGGTTTGAATGAGTTAGTTCTTTTTGGCTTTTTGAAAACTTAAGTCAAGTATAGTTAAGTCTATTTACAAGTTTGATTTAAGAAAATAAATTTGAAAATGCAATGACACAAGGCAAAAGTTTCTATCTTTTTGAAAGTGGTCAAAGTTTAGAACAAAAGTAGTTCACACAAAAAAGGTTTTGAAAATGGAGGGAGAGATTTTGAAATTAAAGAAATAGGGAGAAGATGAAGAGACTACCATATGTATAAAAATTAAAAGTTTAAAGTTGAAAAGATCTGACCAAATGGGAGCAATCCAATAGACAAGTATGTCAATAGAAACCCAGAATTCCCTTGGACTTTTAGATTAAAGCAACACACAAATTCATAATTATATCAATCTTGAAGAGCAAAGGCATCAAATAAAGATGGCCTCATCCAAGCTTATCCACTTCATGATCTTCTTTAAAATAGCTTATGTAGCCGATGAATTTCACAAGTCACAGGTTCAATATAACAGCTTAACAATGATCAATGTTGAAGATGAACTGGAGAGATCTCTTGAATGATGTATCAAATGAATTTAAATTGCAATTTCTTGGTTCTTCAACAAATTGGCATTGGCCAAGTCCATTAGCAAAGGAATGTTGCCTAAGTTCTAAGTCCAATTGGGCAAGATCAAATCAACAGTCCACTCAAAAGTCTTTTAGGGTTTTTGTTGTTATTATGTACATTAATGGTCAAAGACCACACAAACAAACAAAGTATGCATAAACAAAATAATATCACACAATATGGTCCAAATGGACAAAGTGAAAATTACATTAACATAAACAATTAGAATGATATGTATAATGACAAATGATATAAAGTGCTAAAAGTAAATTGCATTAAAGTAAAGACTTGATATTAAAAGTTAATAGTTAGTAAGTTAGTAGTTAGTTTTGCTTTGCTTTTTGATTTCAAGACACTCTTTGGAGAATACTCAACCCACTTACCACAAGCATGGATCCTTGAACCAAAACATCTTCCAAAGGAAGGAAAGAAGGCCAAGTTTCCACACAATACCATGGAAGAGGGGAGACTTACAATCTCACTAACTAGAATGCTTATGCCTTTTGTGTCACAATTTTAACGCTATGTTAAGCAATCGTAATCAGACTTATGTAGAAGTCAAAACTATTTGAGGTCGGGCAATAGACTTTTGGTGTTAATGCATGTTGGAGACATAGTACTAAGAACTATGCTCATTAAACATACCACACACAAAAAATATGCAAAAGGTGTGGCCTAATCTCATCCATACTCATGTTAATCTTTCAATAAAATAGCATTAGGACTTTGAGATGTCATTGGCCAAATGGAAATAAATGGATGAAGAAGGGGAATTAGATGAAGAGGGGAAGAGATGAATGAGATCACAAATTGGTCAAAGAAGGACTTTTACCAAATTAATATTATTCATTCATTTTGGGAGATGGGATGTACATTCCATCAATCCCCTAAATCCAATAATATTAACTTGAAAAAGTAAAATAAACCTTGACAAGGCCCAACAACAAATAAGAAACTCAATTAAGTCAATACAAATGGTCAACACAATTAAAATGACATTTATTCAATTAAAAATAATAAAATAATGCATTAAATTCAAATATGTTTTGTCCAAATCCTAAAATCTCATCAAAACACCAAATAAATGGCCATGAGATTTATCATAGGTCAAACAAGGTCAAAGGACCTTGGATAAAAAATTTCATAATTTTTGGACACTTAAACAATATTTTTAAACAATTAAAAACAAATGAAAAATCAATTAATTCATGAAAAATATTAATAATGATCCAAAAAATAATTTTAATTCAGAATATGAAAGAGAAAAATATTTGAATTTTTTTGGTGAGAGTCCCGTATTTTTTGGATCAATATTAAATTTATTATGAATTATTGAAGAAAATTGAATTAAAATGAAATTCAGAAAATCCAAAAATCCGTGGACCATCAGATCTCCCTCATTAATTGAGGTGGCAGATCTGATGATCCAAAATACGTGTTCCATGTGTTCCTTAGTCAAACACGTTGTACACATGGTAATCAACATCAACGCTCCAGATTATAACGTGGAACTTAGATCAAGTGGCTCAGACTCAAGACACCTCATCACCGGAGCCAGAGCTCCGGTTGTCTTCTCCGGTGAGCTTCACCGGACTGGTCAACATGAACCATCACCAAAAAAGAAAACAGGGACATGATCTTAAAGAAAAAACATCAGTGAGCATGAATATCACCTCCAATTCATCCAATTCCAACTATATTGAGAGATATATGGAATTGAAAAATGAGGTTCATGATCTGAGTTGCTTCGATTTGGCCTCAAAGCAACTCAATCTTCTTGCCTACATTGGTAGGACTTCAGACAACTCAAGAATCAATGGAATTGAGCAACTATTTAAGAGAATCGAAGAGTTTAAATTTTTTGCAAATTACCTTCAATGGAGGTCTGAGCTTGCTAGATCTTGATCTGAATTGTGCTTGGCTTCACTTCACTTGCTTGCAGGAGAGGAATGGAAAAGTTTAGAAGCAATGGACTCCTGGAGAATTGAATTCCAAAACAGTGGAGATTCAAGCTCAAATTCAAATGAACTTATCAGGGTTATCCTCTTAGAATGAAGGGTTTTCAATGGAGATTCAAAGCTGGCGTAATATGTGTGTTAATTCTGAGCATAAGGGCCTCAATTTATAGGGAAATCAAATGATATTTGCACACTCTCTCCACTTTCCAAATTTGGTAGCTGCATGGGCGCGCATAGGCCCATGGAATGATGGTTTGAAAGTCCAAGTTGAAGATTAGATTCTTTGAAGATGGATTGGATTGCAAGGTACATGTGCATTGTTGTTTGAAGTTGGATCCATGCCAAATGATATCATCCTGTTTAAGCCATGTGCAGCCTATGCATTTCAAGTCCAAAATGAATGAATTTGAGCTCTTTGGAAAGGTGAGATCAAGAGAAACAAGTTTGATGTTGAACAATTTTTCATTTGGAGCTTTGAACTTGGAGATATTTGAGGTGGAAGTTTGAAAAAATTTGACATATCAAAAATTTTCTAAGTGTCAAGCCATATGTCTCAATATTCCCCCTTGCTTAACTTTTTATGGGAGCTTCAAATGAGAAATGTGTCTTCATCAAAGTTGTATCTCTCTCAAAGACCTTCAAAATGGTAACCAATTTCATGTCATTTGGAATTGAAATGATAGAGTTATGCATTTTTGAAGTTTGAAAAAATCACTTGATCAATGGTATAGGTCAAAAGTGACCTATAATGTAGCCTCATATCACATGTTCAAAGAAGTTGAATTATCTCCCACTCTAAACATAAAAGTTGAATTATACACATTGAATTTGATTGTGCAACTTGGAAATCTTTCATCTTATAAAAATTGAGCAAGTTATAGCCTTGGGAAGTTGACTTTCAAATTAGGGTTTAGACAAAATGACCTATAATGTTCCAACATAGAAAATGATTTTCCAAGAAAAACTAGCTCTATGTCTCAACATGAAAGTTGTTTATAATGTCATTTAGAGTAAGTTTACTCTTGGAATCATTTTCATATAGTGAAAATTGTAGGATACAGGGTCTAGGGAGGCCTAGTTTTGATTAGATGAATCCATGTGGCCAACCACCATCAACCAACTTGCTAATTTCCAATTCTCTTGACTTTCTTGGCTCATGGTAGATCATATATGTATAAAATGATTAGATTTGAAGTGTCCCTTGAGAAATTTGATCAATTGGTGAGATAGCTTATTGGAGAAGTTACTCAAGATACCCAGTCAAACTAGGGTTTCCAAGGCAAATCACTCTCAAACTCTTGAAGCAAACTTGATCAATATAACATGTAGAGAACATTGGGACTCATATATGATGTTCATAACCATTATTGCATCAATTCTTGGTTGTGATCTTTGTTCATGAGGGTCTCAAACCCTAGATGTGATCAATGAATCAATGAGATCATGCCCTACCTACAAAAAGAGTTAGATAGTTGCAAAGACATATTTTTGATATTTTGGTTAGTGAAATGATAATATACAAGTATTATATAATCACGAAGTACTTGATGATTTCTCCCAAAACAAACCCAATGAAAGAGGGGTAAGGAGGATGCCAAGATATGATCCCAATGCTTATGCTTATGATGGAATTACATGAGGGATCTTAGGATCAAAATTGGGGTCTTACACATGGGGATCCATATATGATACTTAGGGCCAATGTAAGCCCATTCTTGATTGAGCTCCTTGCATTGAGGATCTTAAACCCTAGATATGAACTTGATAGAGCATAGGTGAGCATGTGCACTACCTACAAAAGAGTTAAACTATAGAATGACATATTTTTGGTATTTTGGTTAGTAAAAATAAAGGAAAATTAAGTATGATACAATCAAATGTGCTTGGTGATCTCTCCCAATGCAAACCCAATGAATGCGGGGTAAGGAGGATACCAAGGTGTGATCATAATGCTAATGCATATGACGAGAATAACATGAGGGATCTTAGGGTCAAAATTGGGGTCTTACACAGGGTGAATGATATCATGTTGTTCTTCGACAATGTTGTTGTTCATGACGTAGAAACAAATAGGTTTATGGTTAGACGCCTCATCTTGTATATAATCATCTTTAGTTTCAGACACTTCTGAGACTCGATCATATTATGCAGGAAAAATTGACACTATGGCGCAATTAATCTATAAGTCATTTTCAGACTCGTTGTCAAAGTTGTCGTCGACCATCTTGTCGTCAGATCCTGGTGTGTACTCCGACTCTTTATCTTTTGGTTGAGGTACTTACTGGGATGATTGCTCCTCTGGCTGAGGAGTGTAATCTGATACCTCTTCGTCTGAATGGGGCGAGTACTCAGGTGTTTTCGCCCTGGGCTTGTAGTCGTCCTTAGTGCGTTGCGCCACTTTAACGGTCAGCCTTTTGTTGTTCACCCTGATATCCTTCTCGACCAGTTATTTTGGGTGAGGCTTCTTCTGAGCCTTTGAAACAGTTGAAGGGAGATTCGCCCTAGGGACTTGATTTTCATTTGCAAAGGCCTCTTTTTTGGCCTTCTTTTCCTATGATGATGCCTCTATTGGATACACGTCATTGGGTTATTACCATTATAGGTTGGGGGAATATGGGATCTTCCCCTCCATGCTTTGTGGTTGCCTTGGTTTTGGACCCCCGCCTTAAGGTTGACCTCTTTCCACTTTGGTTGTTATGCCCCCTTCTGATTGAAGGATTTGACTCATTTGTTCTCAAGCACATTTACTGATGGGCGAAATGTCCTTCGGCGAGGATGTTTAATCTGCCTCCTGTACTCTTTGTTTCTACGAGGGTTAGCTCAATTCTTCAAGGAGAACCTAGCTACTCTGCTACCTCCTCTACCTCTCCTAGGGTCATACCTCTTGGTACCCTCCAGCTTCTTTGCTGCTTTTTTGTTAAACATGACACTACACCTTGGGCATAACATTGTTTTGGGGTTGTTGAGCTTGCAGCACTCTAGAAAGTCGATCAACCCCTTCTTAGCCTGGGGGTAGACCGTTTGCATCTAAGAATCAGCAATAGCAGAGATCTGTTCGCCTTTGTCAACTTTCGTCTTGAAGCCCTCAGTGGCTTCGAACATCATAATCTCCAGGGGCTCAGCATAGTGAGCATCTTCTATCTTCATATGGTCGGAGTCAAGCTTCATTGTTGACTTTAGTTTTTCACCTAACTAGAGCCTGCCATCATTTAAAGCTTCATTGCCTACCACACTATGAGGATTATTTTGTGCACTATTGTTATCTACAGAAGGGCGTGTCATTTTTGGAAAAGACTTTCCAATCCTTAAATGCATGTAAACAACCCATAAATGTTCATGAATAGAGAACAAGTTCTATATAAACACTACGAATACTTATACAAACTAGATAATAAAGCACAGGTCCCACCGGGTGTTCCAATTTGGTTTTGTTGAAATTTCGTAAACAACCGCTAGTCTTTTACTCAGAGGTTACATGCAGGATCGACTAGAGAATTCTAGGACATTGTGCTAACATTATTAGTTTGTGACTTACTCTAGGAAACTACTTTATCTTGACTTGGTCAAAATAGTCATGCTAATAGTAAAAAATGTAGTTTCGACATAACTAAACGTAAATTGCTATAATAAAGCGTAAGTAAAGAGAAAATGATGAATGATGTATAAACGAAAGTAATTGCACTAGAAAAAGCTAAATTGAATTGAAAAGACTTTAACATTAAATTAAATATTGGTGTTTCATGTTCCTTACATTCTCTCAGTGAAGAATCTTTTCTCTAGACGTTGATACTTTGAGTGCAAATAATTTTTTTTAGTAAAAATGAACACCCCCAGTTCTAGAAATGAAATCCTTATATATACTAGTAAGAAATAACTGCTTTCAACGTTCAGATTTTCAACTTTCATCACGTAGATGCCTGCATGCCTTTCGCCTTGCATTTCCTCCACGTGTCCTTTAGAACATAACCCTAAAAATAGTTATCGTATTTGAACATGATGGCTGCGCTCCCAAATAACTATTTCCTCGACACATTTGTTGCCGCCGAGAATCCTAGTTTTCGAGATATTTCCACAGCAAACCCGAAAAATGCTAAGTCCCATTTTCCCTGTCTGAGATCTAACATTACACACATATCATCAAATAAAGTTGATATGTCTTTTATTATGATCTGTTTGCTGAGACATTTTCCTTAGTTGAGAATCTTGACTAACAATTATTTATGTGTACTATCTTTACAAAGTAGCTTGTTCCTTGTGTCACCGACTTTGCTCAAGTTACACGAAAACTACTCATGAAAGATAAGTCTGAAGTGTTTTAAGTATTTGTAAATGTTTATCAGATTGTTTCTACATAGTTTGGGAGCTCCCTTAAGACTATATTCGCGATAATAGAAAAGACCATGCACATGTAATAATGGTATCAAGAGTTAGCATGTGTGTAACATTGGTGGGACAAATAAATGCAAATAAGAGACTAAGTGCGTTTGGAATCCAACTACAACTAATTCTTATCGTTCAAAGGTGCTCCTGCAATCGATATAATTATGGTAAATGCAATATTTTACTGCCCATTAATAAAACATTCAGACATCAACTTATCATACAAAATCTAAAGAGGCGAGTAAAACTTCATTATGAGTATCAAAACGCAGGCTGGCAAAAGTAATCTAAGAAAATGTCTATTTATCAAGCGAGATCGTTAGAGAAATCAGAAAGTTGGTCAAATACAAGTGTATGCTTTAAATTAATTATCTTTATTATCATATAAGACGGGCTAATTTCTTTGTAGTTTGTAACTAATGACACATTTATAACTTACTTTAGGCACTGGGTGTCGCTCCTTTCCCCTGCGAGGGCGGGAGCCACCTCCTGTTTTCTAACTCTTAAAATTATGCAGGATCGTTATCGGAAGATACTACATCCTATCAAAGAACTCTAATGTTCAATAAAGGGACATCAAATACTATGATCAAAAGTCCAAGTAAATAAGAACCTTTGGAAAATCGTTCAAGTAAATAAGAACCTTTGACCGGGTTATGTTAATTTAAACCTCTGATCAAATTAAAAGTCAAAGTAAATAAGAATCTCTAGAAAATTGGTCAAGTAAATAAGAACCTCTGACTGGGTTATGTTAATTGAAACCTCAGACTGAATCAAAAGTCCAAGTAACTAAGAATCTCTGGAAAATTGGTCAAATAAATAAGAACCTCTTACTAGATTATGTTAATTGAAACCTCTGATTGAATCAAAAGTCCAAGTAAATAAGAACCCCTGAAAAATCGATCAAGTAAATAAGAACCTCTGACTGGGTTATCTTAATTGAAACCTCTGACCGAAACGAAAGATCAAGTAAGTAAGAACCTCTTGCCTAGTCAAGTTAACATACCTCTGACCTTAAACAAAAGCCCAAGTTAATATACATATGGCATCTTGTTCAAATTAACATACCTCTTCCTTAAGCGGTTTGGTTAACTTAGCCCAGACCAAACACTGATATCTGCCATGATCCACCCGGGGTTGGCCAACTTGTCTTTAAAATAACGAGATCCCTCAATTAGTAAGGCCCGACTCACTGGGGCTGTGAACATATACAATACAAACCTCAGCTAAAGATAAGCTAAAATTCACTTGGCGTCCGCCATTCTATTTGATTTTCATTGGACCGAATCAATTGTTATCAAATAAATAAAGTGCATTAGAGCTACATAACAATTCTAAAAGGACTAACATGGCCACAACCTAACACAATCTCATGAGGGCTCAAATATTATTGTCAAAGGATCAGGAAAATGTTCAAAATATTACAAAGTACACCCGTAAAGGATGACTTACGACAAAACGATTGTGAACCAATTCTCTGATGAGAAGTATCTCTGATTTTAATCACACCGAAAATTCTCGGGCATTGGACCCCAACTCACCTAGGTCATGTAAATGATGAAGCAAGATATACTCAAAATTTGCCAACCTATGAACGTCTGAATCTTTTAGGATTTGGTTACTAGTAATATTCGAAAACCCATATGGACTATTGTGATTCTAATAACAAGGCCAAGTGTTGGCGTAGTTAAAATGGGACGTTGACGAGTCGAGATCCCACTAGGGCTCACTGAATTCTCTATGTCTAGAACCTACCAGGTTCTACGACGACAACTGGTCGAGATCTCATTGGGGCTCTCCAATTTCTATATCTCTAGAACCTAATGGGTTCTACGGCGAAAACGAGTTGAGATCCCACTGGGGCTCTCTGATTTCTCTATGTCTATAACCTATTGAGTTCTACGATTACAACATGTCTATATCCCACAGGGGTTCCCCGATTTCTCTATGTCTAGAACCTACTATGTTCTACGATGATAACGAGTCGAGATCCCACACGGGGCTCTCCGACTTCTCCATGTCTAGAACCAATCGGGTTCTACGATGATAATTGGTTGAGATCCCATCATGGCTCTTTAATCTCTCTACATCACTAATCCACCAGGGTTCTCCAGCTTCTTAATTAAAATTGTAGCTTTTTCCGATTCATTGAAGTCATAAATCTTCCCAATATGTGACAGGATGAATCCCTTAGGAATTGATTCATCGTCAAGACCACAAATTTAGAGGGCTCACTCGATCAAAATGCGTAAAATTAAAGTCTGTGTAGATCAAGCTTGTATTATCCGGGATAAACTTAAAACACTTCACCAAGAAAAAGGCCTACTCCCCCAATTTTGTCTAATTTATAAAATTAATTCTTTTATTTTTAAATTCAAATAGTTTGGGTTCCCCTATTTTAAATTCAAACAGTTTTAATTTCTCACTAACGTTTTTACATAAAAAATTAATAAGATATTTGTTTTTTAACTTATATTTTTATCTATACAATCATAAGTTGGCCCTTAACCTCACTTATGTTATTCTATTTTATCTATACAATTATAAGTTGGCCCTTAACCTCACTTATGTTATTCTATTTGGTCTCATTTGGTTGTTTCCAGCATTTCTTTTGTAATTTCCTTGCATGTTGATTGTTAGTTGCTTTTAAGCATTGTTGTTTTCTTTGAATTGGTAAGATTAATGAAATGTTTATGCATCTTTTGAATTAATTCATTCGTATTCACTCGTTTTTCATTTATGTTAAAAACAAAAATATTTCTCTCATTCACGTTTGTTTATCAAACTGTTGTGTTAACAAAGACTGGAAGGAGGATGATGAAAACGAAACACCTGAAATTGTTGTGGTATGCTTTTGAAGAAAACCTTGTCAATGATGTAAGACATTGTTTCAAATCCCCAAACACTGAAGAGATAAGGAGTTAATCCCTAGTCAACCACTTTGAGCCTAGAAGTTAGTGTTTCTTTCGGATCTAAAAACCCTTAATCTTAACCTGGGGCAGGGTAGTTGTGTCCAAATAGTTTGAATGTGCATTCAATTTTCAAGAGAATTCTTCCATCTCTACACATCCTCCAAAGAGGTTCAACCACATGTTATTCTTCACACACATATTGAAGTGTCATAGAAGCTAAGAAAATAAAAAAATTTGTAGTGGTTCTTCCTTATCCACCAATAACATGGAAGTCACAACTTTTCAAAAAAAAAGAGTAAAGCTCGCTAAGTCAAACACCATAAAAAACGACTTAGGAAAAAATCAGGGCATCCCGGTGGACCAAAGGCTTGAAATAAGTGGTCTAGACAAAAATTAGGGATATAAAAAAATCAATCAAAAGAGGTCACTAAATCCTCAACATGTCATTTCAAGAAAATCTCATCTTGAATCCTCATATTCACCATCACACCTTCAAAGTCGAATGCGTGTATCAAATTAACTGAATGTAGGAATTGGAGATCATTAAGAAGAAGGGGTGGGTTAAAATTAAATTTGAGCCTTATATCCCTTTATTTCAAAAAACCGTGAACCGGACCATGTTACAACCTTAAAATACCTAATTGAGGTAGAGTTTATTCTGAAAGCATACTACAACAAGGTTGTGTTAACCTGACTTCAAACAATTTTTGTTAATCATTTGATTGCCCCAACGTGCGTACTGTGAATGACTAAATCATCATTGTGTTCTTATCAGTGACTCGTTCACTGTATTTCACCTGTTCATATCAATAAATTTTGATTTCAAATTTTTGCATAAGAACTGCATTAAAATTACCATTTTTTGAATGAACAATCTTATTTGCAAGTCAGAAATTCCAACAATATACAATTGAGGAACTTAATAAAGTGAAATAAGTCTAGTCAATGGCAAATCAATTTGAGTATTATTCAATCTGAGCCAATCACCCCAAGGGTCATTTAGTCAAGAGTAATTTGCTTTAAGACTCAGACTAGGGCAAGCCACCTCAGAAGCTCATTGAGTCAAACTATCCAAGGACAGTCAATCAGAAGTTTACGGTTTTGGTTAATCAAGGTCAAATCACCGCAGTATTCAAACACTGGGGCAGGTCATCTCGAGATCATCTCATGTCAAGCTGTTTCAAACTCACTTTCAAGGAGAACATTTTTAAAGACCCAACAGACTAGGGCAAGATGAGCAACAAAGGGGCAGACCTCATTCATGCTTTCAAACTACTCAAACAAATTCTGCCATACGTCAATAACTATTGAGTTTAAGACGAGTGCCAGAAAATTATGCTAGCACGATTCATTAATCCTCCAAAAGGATCCCATTGGCTAAGTTGTGGATGTCAAACTTGATAGAATTCTCCTTTGACAACATCTATCACAAAATATTTGGTTGAGTTCTCGGTGTTGAGGAATCATGACCTCCATAAAAAGCCTTTGCAAACTCCCAGTCCACTCAAGTGACAACATTTTCATATCATGATCATTCATATATCATGCATAAAAACAAATTCAAATCATGCATAGCCAAAATGTACTCCGTGCTCATTTTGCATTCATCCAAGTCTTGTTGTTGATCCTATATCATTTGACCTCTAATTCCAGTTTTTCTTTGGTGCCCTTAAACCATCATCCAGTTTTTGCAGTCATTTTCAAGTCCAACTCAGTTGGCACCTATCAAAAAATTTTGTCCATGAGGTTCAATTCCTTTTTGGATCATCCGATGAATTTCCGGATGACTCCTTTGTATATTGATGTATTGCCATAACTTGTCTGTTGTGTTTCCAGATGTTGGCCTACCTATCTGATGTATTCTCAAATATGTTTGTCTTGTTTTCTGATGTATTTCCAGAATTTCCTCGATGTATTACCGAATGTGCCTGTATTTTGTTGTATTTCCAAAATATCACTTGTAATTCTGATGCATTTCTAGAATTCATTTCTTTTACTCTCTGATAAATTCCCGGACATGTCATTTTTGTTCTGACGCACTTCCAGGACCCATATGTCATTCCCTATCATTATTTCATGGATCATTGGTGTCTCCTAAAATTCAGTTGTTACTAAGCATTATTCCAAGCTCAGTTGTTACTAGAACTCATTTTAAACCCAATATTCGTTGGCATCATTGTCACTCCGTTTGTAAATACAATCGTAATTGGTATCTGAAGTTTGGTTATCGCCAACATCATTTCAAGTCCAGTTGTTGCTGGAAAACTCTGTTATAGTCGATATTTGTTTTACTAATGTCCTCGGTCAAGTCCAATTGTTGTTGGCAAAATCTGTTAAAAGTTGGTTGTAATCCCTTACTTACAGTCAAAGTCCAATTGTTGTTGGCAAAATCCGTTAAAAGTTCCATTACATACGGTCAAAGTCCAATTGTTGTTGGCACCTATCTGTTAAAAGGTGGTTGTAATCCATTACTTACGGTCAAAGTCCAATTGTTGTTGGCACTTATCCGTTAAAAGTTGGTTGTAATCCATTACTTACGGTCAAAGTCCAATTGTTGTCGGAAAAATCCGTTAAAAGTTATTTGTAATCCATTACTTACGGTCAAAATCCAATTGTTGTTGGCACCTATCCGTTAAAAGGTGGTTGTAATCCATTGCTTATAGGCAAAGTCCAATTGTTGTTGGCAAAATCCATTAGAAGCTGGTTGTAATCCATTGCTTATGGTCAAAGTCCAATTGTTATTGGCACGTACAGAGAGTTTGATTACCCTGTCTTTTCTGATTATTTCGTGAAAGTCATGTATGACTCGTCATTTGAGGAATTTTAAGAAGCTTGGAGGTTTTTCGTGTTAGAAAACTCCAATGATGTTGGTTTTGTTTGATTTCTTTGTAAAGAATCATCGTAGCCTTTTGCATGGATGATCTACTTATAAGAAGACTCCCGTTTATCTTTGTTTTGCATAAATTCCCTGTTAGGAATCTCCAAAATCTTTGATCGGATAAATTTCTTGTGAGAAATCTCCAGGACTGTCAGATGTATTCTAAAGTGTCAGGCCATGTATGAACCTGTTGATGAAACTTGCTTGGTATGTTTTCCAATATTTCCAGGTCATTGAAGTTTTCTTTGGGTTTTCTAGTGTTGTTAGGTCACGTCTGAACCTGTTGTTAAAATCTCTATGAAACCTCCATAATTTGCAGGTCATGCATGAACCTATTGATATACTTTCTTTGAATTTTCCAGTGGAGTTAGGTCATGTATGAACCTGTTGATAAAACTCCCTTTGATTTTTCTAGTATTGTCAGGTCATGTCTGAACCTGTGGGTGAAACTTTCTTTGAATATCCCAATGTTGAGGTCATGTATGAACCTATTGAAATTTTCCTTGATTTTCTAGCATTATGAGGTCATGTATGAACCTACTGAATTTTTCCTTGATTTTCTAGCATTATGAGGTCATGTTTGAACCTGTGGTTGAAACACTTTGAATTTTCCAATGTTGTCAAGTCATGTATGAGCCTGTTGATGGAACTTTCTTTGTATGCTTTCCAGTATTGTCAACTCATGTTTGAACCTGTTAATGAAATCTGTTGATATCCCTCAGCATTGTCAGGTCATGTTTGAACCTGTTATTGAAACTCTTTGAATATTCCAAATGATCAGGTCATGTATGAACCTATTGATGGAATTCTTTGATTTTTTTTCCCTGTGTTGTCAAATCATGTATGAACCTGTTGACTAAACTTTCCTTGATATTCAGGATGTCATCAAGTCAATGTCTAAACCTGTTGTTCAAACATTATTTGTATGTTCCCTAATATTGTCCAGTCATGTTTGAACTTATAAATTGAGCATTCTTTGAATATTCTGGTGTTGTCAGGGCATGTTTGAACCTGTCGTTGAAAATTCTTTGAATATTCTGGTGTTTGTCAAGTCATGTATGAACTTGTTGTTAAAATATCTTTGCATATTCCCCGGTTGTCTTTCCTACAGTAGGATTGTTATCCCTAACAAGTTTTCACCTTCATTTTTGTTTCATATCGGCCACCGTTATAACATGTCTCTATCATTCCCCACAGGTCCATTTGTCATTCTTCATCTATCACAAAATATCCAGTTAGGGTTAATGTCATATTATATCCCTAGCAAATAAAAAAAAATCTTCATGTATTCATAGCATTTCATATCATCTGTATTTAGGGACAAAATTAGGGTCTTTTTAGTATTTAACTATCTCCCACCATGATCATATGAAAATTAACATTCTTCATATTCTCTGGTCGAAGATACTTAAATAGGGGCAACTGTCATACCCCAATTTTACCCCTCATTCAGTAAATCGATACACTCATCATGAGTTTCGCATCATCTGAATATCATAGCATACATTCCATACCGCATAATGCCTAGAATATCAGTCAAAATAAATTTTCGGATCTATAGGAAAACCGGTTGAATCAATTTTCGGATGTGCGTCAAATCAGCGAGCGAAAAATTTCAAAATGCGGACATCAGTTTTATTAATCTATGTTTCACGTAGTTTAACCTGGTGTGCTCGATTTATTTTTCGTTCATATTTTGATCTGTCTGAGCGTTTTAACCGAGCGTTTTCTATTTCAAAATTTGACAAAAATATGTATGTTTCCAAAAAGTTTATTTCACATTGATCATTTTAACACATTCACTTTAATTTTTCGATCACTTTTGTGCCTAATTTTTATTTATTTTGAGTTTATTTATTTATTTATTTTTGTCAATAATTTCAAAATAAGTAATTAGTTTTGTTTATGTTTTTGTTTTAATTTTATTTTGATTATTTAAAATAGTTTGATTTTATTTGAATTAATTGATTTAAAGTTATTTTTCACTCTAAAATCACTCTAAGGGCAATATTGATATTGTTTGAAAATTGTAATCTAATTTCTTTAATATATATATTAACTTTCATTGGTCACTAAGAGGGAGCCGCCCACCAATACACGTTTATCTCACATGGTGTGAAACAAAATAAGAAGAAAAATTGATGGAAGTAGCTATCATGATTCCTTCATGAACATCACTCCCAGACACTATGGAGGCCATACATTATTCCTTTCTTTCTCTCATTTTTGATAACTTCATCACATATTCTCTTCATCAAGTCACATTTATATATATCACATAAATCTCCAATATATACTACTTTCATATTCAATTTTTTCCACTATTCACTCTTCCAAAAAATCACTCATTTTTAAAGTCCCTCTTCTAAATCTCAATCAAAAAATAAGTCACTAACACAAACATACATTTTTTTTACCTCTTCATCTCTTACACTTTCTCCATATCAACATGAACTACAAACCATAAACTTCACCATAAATTCTTTATACACACCATATACATACATACATTCTGATTTTTTATTTATTTATAATTTTATAATATATATATTTGCAGATTTTATTTATTTATTTATAGTTTTATAATATATATACTTGCAGATTTTTTTATATTTTTTTATAGTTTTATAATATATATACTTGCAGATTTTTTATTTATTTATAGTTTTATAATATATATATATATATATATATATATATATATATATATGAATATATATATATATATACATATATATATATATAGATTCAAACTGAATATATATATATATATATATATATATATATATATATATATATATATATATATATATATATATATATATATATATATTACTTTCTGTTTTTTTTCATTTTTTATTTTATATATTCTATATACTGTTCTATTTTAGTTATATATATATATATATATATATATATATATATATATATATATTTATATATATATATATATATTTAATATATATATATATATATATATGTATATATATATATATATATATATATATATATATATATATATATATATATAATAGTGTTAATATTGTTTTAATATTTTATTTTATTGTTAGTTTTATGTCGATTTCGTAATAGTATGAATTCATTGTGAATAACATGTGTGTGTCGTGTTAAATTTGTATTTTCTTGATTATTTTGAGTTGATGTAAAAATTGTAAAAGTGCTATAATGATAATAAACATATTTGATTTGTTGTTTGATTTTTCATTGCGTTGCGATTCGGGAGTTAAAATTCAATTTGACTTTCGAAAATCGCTTGGACGCATAGATTTTGTTGCCCGACTTCTTATAAAGTGATTCATATATGAGTCCATTTTAAGTTAGTTTAGAGAAAAATTTGGTTTGCTTTCGATTTCAGTTGGATTTCGGTCTCGTGGCTTACTCTTGGGTCTTCTTACAATGAGCTCTTAAGCAACATCAACTTAACTTTCAATAATTTCAAACCTTTGTACTTTAATTATTTTAATTTATTATTCAAGACATTTTCATAATTAAAATCTGAAGAAAAAGATTACCTGGATGAAATGTCCAGTCGTAATCCCGAATATTAGGCCCGAGTTGTAAAAACTTGCAAGCCATAAGTATTCGTCTTCTCTTCAAAACACTCTGAAATTCAAATCATTTTCATAAGTGAATCTGAAGAAACAGATTACCCTAGATGGAATATCAAGTCGTAATCCCGAATATGAGGCCCAAGTTGTAAGAGCTTGTAAGCCCTATGTATTCGTTTTCTCTTCAAAACGCTCAAATATTCAAATCATTTTCATAAGTGAATCTGAAGAAAAAAATTACCCTGGATGAAATATCCAGTCATAATCCCGAATATTAGGCCCAAGTTGTAAGAACTTGTAAGTCCTATGTATTCGTCTTCTCTTCAATTACCCTCAAACATTTCAAACCATTTTCTCAACTAAATTAGAAGAAAAAGATTACCTGGATGAAAGGTCCAGTCGTAATCTAGAATGTTAGACCCAACTTGTAAGAGCTTGTAAGCCATAAGTGTTCGTATTCCTTCTAAAACACTTGTAAATATTCAAACCGTTTTCATAAGTAAGTTGGAAGAAAAAGATTACCAAGATGAAATATCCAGACGTAGTCCCGAGTATTAGATCCAAGTTGTAAGAGCTTGCAAGTCATAAATACTCGTCTTTCAAGCCTAAAAATGCATCTAACCAATCAAACTCTTTTCTTCGTCGTCGTGCGATTGATCAGAAAAACCTTTTCATAAATGAAAGACATATTGTCTTAAGATGATGCAAAATAATGATTCATCCATAATTGTTGAGTTGAGATAAGTGACATTTTTCCGAATGTTGATTTATAAATCCATTCGACACGATGTATATGTTCGCTCCTCATCTGTTTTGGGTAAAACAATGTTTTTCGTCGATTAATACAATATAGTTTTTGCTAAAATCGATCAACAAACAAACATTTTATACCGAGAACTACGTAAGTCTTGAGTTATCTATTGCACCCGGAGATACGTAGGAGCAGGATTTGTAAATCTTGTCAGACTCATTAATAAAAAACTTAGGTTTAGTCCCCTTCGTTGAAAAATCCAAAAACATCTTCTTTTTTCTTTTAATCTTATTATTGTTTCCCTCATAATAACTTGAGAAGCCTAACATTTATAAGTTAACACTAACACGCAAAATTAACCAAATGGTTCCCGTTGAGTACAACGGACGTGAGGGGTGCTAATACCTTCCCCTTGCGTAATCGACTCCCGAATCCTGATTTGGTTGCGACGACCATAATCATTGTCGTTCTTTCTTGGGTTTTATCGATATTTCCCCTTTCCTTTTTAGGAATAAATAAAGTTTGGTGGCGACTCTGTTTAGTCCATCATGCAAGCGTGCGATTGCGTTTCGCTAAGTCGTGTTCTAATTTTTTCGAGGTGCGACAGGTATTCCCAGATGCGTTACAATCCTTATGTGACTACGGTAAATCATAATCAGTACCCACAACCGGCATACTTTAAGCCTCAAGCTCAACAGCTTAGGGCACCACCTTCATAGAATCAACAACAAAACGGGTATCCCCGAAGGGATCAGAAAAGGCCTAGGAAGGACTTTGACCATATACCCATGACATATACTCAGATCCTGTTGTACTTACTACAAAGAGGGTTGGTGGAGACTAGACCTTTTTCATCCCCACCAACACCTCTTCCTCGTGGATATGATGCAAACGCTAAATGTGATTTTCATGTTGGTTCACCGGAGAATACTACTGAGAAGTGCTTGGCCCTCAAGTTTAAGGTCCAAGACTTGCTCGACCGTAAGGTTATTTAATTTGTTGCCGAAAATCCGAATGTCGAGAATAATCCAATGTCACTGCTACAGTAAGGGGATTATGAATTTTCACGATACAATATTGCTTAGATGATTTCATGGAGAACTTCACAAGGTTGATCTGTTGTAATCGATTTCCGCCAATACTTTGAGGTTTCTTAATTTTCAATCAATTGTCTTTTCCCTTTCAATATTTTGTTCTATGTCTTGTATGCTTTATTCAAGTTCTATAGAAAATGTGTTGATTAATTTCGATTGATATATGTTTCATAATCGCGTTTGCTTAATTCGCGTGTGCTTAACCTGTTTGCTTAATTCAGAATTTGTTTGCTTAATTCAGAAATTACGAACACATATCATATATTAGTATCAATACACTTGTTATTGTTGTTGTAATCGAAAAAGGATTAGAATTTGCTTAGGGCATGAAAATTATATTAACCAATGATAAGTTAGGAAACCAAATCAGTAGATCAACTTATTTCATAATCACTTTTTATAATCACTTATTCTTAATCAAATCAAAACCCCCATATTTTGCTTTCTTATTTGGTTAATTTTCCAATAGTCCTTCCGATACGATACTCGAATGTCGCTTCCCTAGACCACCGTTTTTAATTACTCGTTTTTGACCTGTGTGCGACAACTAATCAAATTGGCGTCGTTGTCAGGGACTCTTGTCGATTTTAACCAATATTAGAGTCTTAGGTGTTTCCCCTTACATTTTAGCCCCTATGTTCTTGTTGTTTTGGCCGAATCGCGTGTATCCGTCAAATCCGGTCCGAAAACCCGATTTTAGAAAAATTATTTTCGTTTCTATATTTTCCATGCCATTTAGTAGAAAAAAATTAGGCTTCAAAACACCACCCTCAAAACCTAAAATTGATCATTTTTCTATTTTTTAATGATTTTTTTTATTATTTTCATAGTTTCAGAAAAATCCAAAAAAAATCTCAAAATTCTTAATTAACTTAATTAGATTAAATTTCGTGTTTTTGTTTTTGTATTTTATTTATTTTTAATCATTTTTTGTGTTTTCCAACAATTTTGCTCTATAGGGACATTGTTGGCATTTTTGCATTTGTTGCTGCATTGCTGAATTAGCTTTGTGTTTTCTCATTCTTTGTAGGTTTTTTTCTATTGAGTTTAACATGGTTAAACAAAGGAAATTAAGAGATCTTGCTGATTCTGATGTTAATTATAATGGTTTATATATCGAATATGTTGATGTTGTTGTTCCTTTTGAATTGAAATCTGGTTTAATACACTTATTGTCATGGTTTAGTGATCTTGCAGGTGAGGATCTACATAAGCATCTGAAGGAATTCCAGGTTGTTTTCTCTACACCTTTGAGACCTGAAGTAATAACAGAAGATCATATCAAGCTCAGAGTCTTTTCATTATCACTACATGGTGCTGCAAAAGACTGGTTATACTATCTTGAGCCTAATTCTGTTACAACATATAATGATTTAAAGAAAGTCTTCCTAGAAATAGACTTTCCTGCCTCCATAGCTACATCAATTAGAAATGATATATATGGTATTAGACAACAATGAATCATTGGCAGAATACTGGGAAGATTCAAACAGTTAGTGTCCAACTGTCCTTAACACCAAATTACTGAGCAGTTACTTATCCAATACTTTTATGAGGGATTGCTAACAATGGAAAGAAACATTTTAGATGTTGCTAGTGGTGGAGAACTTGTTGATAAAACTCCAGTTGTTGCCAAATCATTGATTGAGAATATGTCATTTAACTCATAACAGTTCACAACTAGGGATAATTCAGTGGTCCAAGCAAAATGTGTGAATTAGATTCAGGTTTCTTCTTCCAACAAAGCTCTATAAACCATAATTGATGAACTTACCTCTTTAGTGAAACAGTTGACAGTAAGTAAAACCCAAACAACAAAGTTGTGTGGTATTTGTACTTCTATTGAACAACCGACCAATACATATCCTCTTATGCAAGATGAGTCGGTCACCGAGTTGCCTCAACCATATGCAGCAACCCTTTACAATCAAGGGAACAATCAGAACAGGTACAACATTCATGACCTGTCCACTAGCAAATACCATCAAAACTGGAGAAACCACCCAAACCTTCAGTATGGGAATCCACAACCTAGCCAACAACAATTGATGCTACCCCTGCCACCACCATAAAACCCTTCCCAAGTAACCACATATGCACCTTCCAGACCTTCACCCGAGGATCTTATCAAGAAAATGACTGTGAATAATCTTTAGTTTCAACAACGAATATATTCTAGTATTCAGACTTTGCAAACACAAATTGGACAGCTTGCCACTTCAATAAATGTCATGCAGCAAGCTAAAGGATCGAACCACCTACCTGCCTAAATAGTAGCGAATCCAAAAGGCCCTAATGTGAGTGCAGTTTCCTTGATATCCATAAAAGTTGTATAACCAACCCCAGAAAAAATTAAAAATTTGTTAGTGCAACACCTGAAACTGAACCTGAACCTTTTGTTGTTGTTAAGGCTGAAAAAGAATATGTACCACCAATCCCTTTCCCACAAAGAGTTCTGAAAAATAAGAAAATTGATGAGGAAGACAAAGCAAGAGAAATTTTGGATTAAGCATGTTCTGAAATACGCAAAATTTCTTAAAGATTTATGCACACACAAGAGAAAGCTTACCAGAAACGAGAGAGTGAATTTGGGACAAAATGTTTCGGTCCTTATTCAGCCTAAACCTTCACCTACTAGTTTAACCCTCAATATGGACATGCCATAAAAATGCAAGGACCCATAAACTTTTTATATTCCATGTACCATTGGAAATAGTAAATTCTAAAATTGCATGTTAGATTTAGGAGCTTCTATTAATGTTATGCCTACTTATATTTTTAACAATCTTAATCTTGGTCCTTTGCAGCATACAAGTCTTACTATTCAGTTGACAAGCAGGAGTGATGCTCGCCCTATTGGAATAGTGGAAGATGTGCTTGTTCAAGTTAATGACTTGATTTTTCCTGCAGATTTTTATATTCTGGACATGTATGGAGAAACAAATTCAAGCAGATCACCAATCATTTTGGACAGACCATTCATGAAAACAACTAAAACAAAAGTTGATGTTGGCGATGGAACCATTTCCATGGAACTTGGTGACATTGTTGCTAAATTCAACATTTTTGATGCTATGAAATATCCCTTGGAAGAGCATTCACTTTTTCAAATATAGTTGCTTTCTGAAGTTGTTGGTGAAGCTTATTTTGATTCATTTTCAACTGGTTTTCCAACTTTATCAGGTTTTGATGATATTTACTCATGTGATGATTGTACTAACACTAACCTTTGTGTTGTTTGTACTAAGATTGAGTCTGCCTTGCAGGTTGACATTTTTCCTACAAATGAAGTTGTAGATGGAGTTGTTTATGTAGTTGAAGCTCTCGCCATCTCGGATGCCCCAACCAAACTATCCATTGAACAACCACCTTCTCTAGAACCTCTATCACTTCTTGAAGATTTATATTGTTCATCAAAGGTCAATTTTGAGTAGGAATAGAACTTATTGCAGGAACATAAGAAGGGAATTGGATGGACCTTGGCTGGAACTCATGATATTAGCCCATCCATGAGTATGCATAGGGTCTCACTTGAAGATGAAACAAAAGTAGTGAGGCAACCCCTTAACCCTTCGATTCTTAATGTTGTGAAAAATGAGATCACTTTCAAGTGCCCATTCGACACTTTTACTTATCGAAGATCCTTATTTGATCCTGAAATAAAAGACGAAGGCACTACTAAAAATTTTAAGAACAGTGGCATTGCCCAAAGCTACTCCGTGAGAGCCCCACTTTGTAAGAAGAGACTGTAGAAGAGTTCTCTTTAGGAAAGACTGCTTATGCAATCATCTATCCACCTTGACTCCTCGGGTGTGTTCTTTCCTATCTCTCTTCTCTCTTATTTTATACTTATGTTCTTTCATTGAGGACAATGTGTGTTGTAAGTGTGTGGGGGGGGGGGGGGGGGGAACCATTTACTTTGTTGGCTTAAATAGTTTGTTGGTCCCTATAAGTTAGCGAGTTTTTGGTTTTGGTCCCTGTAATTTATTTATTTTGGTCTGAATCTTTATATCTCACTTTTTGTGTTGGTTTTAGTCCCTAAAGTCAAAATCCGCAGGTTTCCTGCGGATTTTCCTCCAAATCTTCTTGTGGATTTTAGTTTTAGGGACTAAAACCAACACAAAAGTGAGATATAGGGACTCAAACCAAAAAAATAATTACAGGAACCAAAATAAAATATTTGCTAACTTACAGGGACCAAAAGACTATTTAAGCTTACTTTGTTTTATTTCATCCAAATTCTTTATTTTTGTTTATTTTCTTACATGAAAAAAATAAAATAAAAAAATGCATGTTTTTTTTTGTTGTGGTTTTTGAGTTACAATTGTGAGTATTTTTCTCTACTCTCTTGATTAATGACTTGTGGTGTGATATGGTTTATTCTTTTTATGCATTCTTAGTATGATATGTAGGACTAAACTCTAAATTGTACATCATTTGTCGTCGATTAATTAACCTTGTGAGATTTTGAGTCTTTTAATGGATAACATTCAAAAATCCATGTCTTTCTTTTTTTGTGTGATTTCACTCATGTTTGTTAGTCTCTAGAACTTGAATTTACTCTTTTTGAAACTGTTGATTACTTGTGTACACTGATATGATAAAAGCAACTTGTTTTGTTTTACTTTTAGCCACTTAACCAAAAATTCAATCCTAAATAATATCATCTCTTGTTTGAAACCCCTTGAGCCTATTATCCTGTTCCTTGTTTAAACTCATTACAACCCTGAAAATGAAATACAATGTTATCACCCATTCATGGAGTTGAAAGAGTCTTGTTTAGAGTCGTGTGGTGTTGAATAACTATAATGGTGATATTTCATTCAAAAGTTGGCAGAAAAAGAAAAAAATTATATATGTAGAAAAAGAAAAAGAAAAGAAAAAAAGTGGAAAAAGCAAAGAAGGATGCCATTACATATTCCTTCTTAAAAAGAAAAAAAGAGAGAATAAAAAGATAAAAGAGAAGAAAAATAGTGGGAAATGTTGTTGTTTGAAAATGGATGAATGTAGTTCAACTCCCGCAAGTTCTTTCATATCTTTTTTCTCCTTTTGAATCTTAGCCTAGTACCCCTTAGGATTTATCTCACCCATACCCTGTCCAAGTTACAACCTAATAAAAGTCCTTTTGATCTTTGTGTGCATGTAATTTAATTGTGGATGTTAGAGTCTTTTCAAGCTTATGACAATGTTAATTTTCATATTATGCTTTGAGTGTAAGCAGTCAACCTAAACACGTGAGATTTGAGTGAATTTTATCTTGTGAGGATCTTGCTGCTTTTGATGTACTCTTTAGTACTTTGAATATCACAAAAGAGTTACTTACTAATGCCATTTTCTTGAAACTTAGACTTAGAAATTTGCTTGCACTTTGTATCCTAAAAATCCTCCAATATTATTCTGGCTCCACTTCCTTTAAGATTAGAGGATCCATCCATGAATAGAGTCCATCTGCTTGATGACTCTTCCAAAGTCGAAGCACTTAATGCAATTAGGAAATCAACAAGCACTTGGAATCGATTCTACTCCGAGGCACAAACTCTATATCATACTCTGACAATTCTACCTCCCAGGCCACCATTCTTCCTACCAAGTCTGGTTTCTTTAAGACCTGCTTGATAGGGTAATTAGTTTTGACAATGATTGACTATCCCTAGAAGTAGTATCTCAACTTCTGAGCTATAATCACTACTGCCAACACAAGACATTCAATCTTATGATAACACAATTCCACTCCTCTTAGCGCCTTACTTTAAAATTACACTAACTTCTCTCCTCCCTCCGTCTTTTGGACTAACACGTAGGGTGGCAAAATGGGTCCGGCCCGCTGGGCATGCCCGTTTTGCTCGCACTTTAGTGCGGGGCGGGCCAAGGATTTAGGCCCTCACCCTCTAATGTGGTCACCCCGTCCCGCCCCGTTTTTTTCACGGGCTTTTGCGGGCACGTGCATTTACATAAATTTTTGCATTTTTAGGCTTAAAGAGTGCAGTGCCCGCAGGCTTTCCCTGCCCCGACCTCACTTTTTTGCAGGGCGGGCCTAAATTTTAGGCCCACATCCTCAACTATGACCGCCCCTCCCTGCCCCATTTTTTGCGGGCTTTTGCGGGCGGGCCTAAACGGGGCGGGTATGCCCGTTTGCCACCCCTACTAACACGAAACTCATGGCCTTATCTAAAACATCTAGATATAAGATAATAGGATGGTTCACCTTCGGTGATATGAGGATAGGAGGTGTAGACAAGAAGTGTTTTATTTCTTTAAGAGCATCTCCATATTATTCTGTCCATTGGAACTTTGTTGACTTCTTTACCACAGTAATAAAATGAATCGACTTGTCATTTACAAAAGACAAGAAGCGAGATAAAGCGGCTAATCATCCTGTCAACCGTTGTACCTCTTTGAATGTTGATAGGATTCTCATATCAATTATTGCTTGGCATTTATCTAAATTTGCTTATATTCCCCGAATGGTCAACATAAACCCAAGGAATTTTATGGCTTGTACCCCGAAAGTGCACTTCTCCGGGTTAAGCCTCATGTTGTAACTTCTGATTGATGCAAATGATTCTCCTAAGTCTTTGACATGTTTCCATTTTTCATGAGTTTTGATCACCATATCAATCACATATACCTCCAGGATTCGTGCTATCTGTGAGGAGAACACCATATCCATTAGTCTTTGGTGTGTAGCCCCTGCATTTTTGAGTCTAAAAGACATCGCATAATTATTATTATTATTCTTATTCATCATGAATGTCGTCTTGGAAGAACCCAACCAATTCATTCGTATTTGATTGTAACCAGAGTAAGCATCCATAAAGCCGAGAAGACGGAAATCGAAAGCCCCGTCAATGAGTCAATCAATATGAGGAAGCAAATAATGATCTTTGGGACATGCCTTATTCAAGTTAGTGAAATCCACGCATATTCATCACTTTCCTGATTTCTTTTTAACCATGACTATATTAGCCAACCAGGTCGGGCACTTAATCTCCTGAATGAAATCGGACTTCAAAAGCTTTCTGGATTCATCTTCCATCACTCTTGTCTTCTCCTCGCCATCCTTCTACTTTGTCTAGGACACCAACCTGATGGTTGGATCTAGCGCCAAATGGTGGCAAACTATGTTTGGATTTATTTCGGGCATGTCAACCGGTTTCCATGCGAACAAATCTATGTTCTCCTTCAATATTCTTATGATCTCGACTTCCTCCCCCAAAGACAAATTAGAACGAATATGAGTTGCGTGGGATATTTGGGCACCAATTTGTACCTTTTTCACATCTTTGATGGGTGTCAAACTTTCCTCCGTCAGGTATTCTCTTGGATCAATATCAACTAGATGCACCTTTAAATGTTTATCTTTTATTGGCTCATCAAATTGAACTTTATTTTTGAGCTTCAGATTATCCTTATAACATTTCCTTTCTAATCCTTGATCACCTTTTATCACTCCAACACGACCATCTTCAAGAGGAAACTTCAGTGTGAGGTGTAAAGTGAAGAATGCCGCCTCCAAATCATTGGATGATGGTCTTATAATAATAATGTTGTAAGGAGATGGAACATTAACAATCAAGTACCTGACCTTGACACTTTTCGCATTGTCTCTACTGCCAAACATTGTTATCACAAGAAGATGCCATAAAACTTGCACCTGTTCTCCAGAGAAAACCGAGTAAGGTACTTTTAAAAGGTAATAACCCGACGATATCAAAATTCATACCTTTGAATGCATCCCAATACAAAATATCTGCTAAACTTCCCAAATCTACCAAGACCTACTTCACGCTCCAGTCGTGGATTTGTACTTTAATTACCATTGGGTCGTTTTGTGAGCCAAGACTCCTTCAACATCTTTTTTGGAAAAACTGATTACAACCAGTTTTGTACCTTTTTTTGAAAGCGACTTCTATCAAATATGCATCACTGCCCGAGCATATCTTTTCCTGGATGAACTGGTTTCTACTCCTCATGCGAATCCAGCAATGGTCTTCAACGTATGACAGGTCACTCGGGTCTCTTGGACCTCATATGTGCTTTTCCCTTTCTTTTGCGAAGGATTTTCCAAGTTAATATTCCCCTTGGGAGGACTTCTCTTTCCTAGCTGTCCGTCGACATCTTTCACATTGGACAATAAACGATCTTTCTGAAATTAAGATCTATATTTCTTTTTTGAGCCAATGACAATCTTATGTGTGATGACCACGAAGTCTGTGGTATGCACACCATGCATTCTCGTCTTTTCCCAGACCGTCTTAAACAATGGTTGGGAATCTAGAAGCTCCTCCTTTACATACCATCATGTTGACTATGTGTTTGCAAAACATGGACGCTATCTTGTAATGTTTCATTCTATTGATGAAGAGCTTCCACCACCACGAGCAATTGGGTTAACTCTGGTGGAGGTGGATCACTTCGGATGAGACATGATCTTGACATCGCACATCTGGGTTGGGAGATGATTTTTATGTGGTCTGTGAAAATATTACTAAGGCCCCACGGTGGGCGCCAAATGTTCTTGTTAAAGAATACTAAAAAGGTTAATTTCCCTGATTCTAGTCAGGGAGAGTCTCAAATTATTGGTTTAAGTGTCTATAAAATGTTTTTTTGGTCGTCCTATTCTTTTCATGAGCTAACTCCTTTTTATATTGCTTCATTTATCAATGATCCTTAAAGACACGCATGTTCACATCCTCTCAAAAAATAACTATGCTTAACATCCACTGTGTCGCATTACGCGAAAAACCGGCGGGAAAACGAAACAACAGAGCCGCCACCGTGCGTTATTTATCCCAAAAGAGGGAAAGGAAACGCTCAGAGTAAACCTGGGAAAAGCATGGTCTCGCGACCAAAGAGAATGGGATCGGGAGTCGGTTATGCGAAGGGAAGGTATTAGCACCCCTACGCATCCGTCGTACTCGACGGGATCCACGCACAAAAGGAAGGAAAAATGGTTGCTAAAACACTGCTCAAACACACACACACTGGCTGAAAGAGACACAAGAAAACAGACAAGACTGACTCGGCAGGACATCGTATCCTGGGCCTACTTAGTCTATCAGGCATAGACATCAGAGTCGAAGTAGTTCGGACTGGGGAAACGACACATGCTCGCTAGGATATCACATCCTATGCATACGTATCTCCTTTGGACGAAGGAGAATCAGAGCATTCGTAGCTCGGCTAACACGCACACAAACAAACACAGGCAAAGGCAAACATGGAGCCTGAATGCCAATCACTGGACTTACATCAGCATCCGAACCAACAAACACACACAGGAAACCAACTGCCAATCGCTGGACTTACGTCAGACTCCAACCAGAAAAGGAGAAACAACTCACACAAACAAAACAAAAGGGCGCCCGGAGAGATCAGCTCATCTCCTGCCTACGTACCTCATCTGGTATGAGGATCAGGGCGACGTAGTTCCCCTACGGAGGGAAAAAGGACTAGCCTAACCAGATAACAGAGGGAGACACAACTAGGGAGACTACGGCTCGAGCCTAGATGTTATCATGCAAAATCGTCCCTAAGTTAAGGTTTCTAGCTAACTTGCACAGGAAGCAAGCCTATCATAATCATGACTTGCACAGGAAGCAAGCCACACCTAACCTAACTTGCACAGGAAGCAAGCCTAAACTAAACCTAACTTGCACAGGAAGCAAGTCAAACAAACACACAAACACAAGTAACACACACTATATGCAAGCAATGGGCTCAAACAAGGTTAGGTTTTAGTCGAGGGGTCATATCAACCTCAACAAACAAACCACTGGAACTGGGTAGTGTTAGCTCTTAACCTTGCCATTGAGGGGATGAGGTGAAGCAGATGAAAGGAGATGAGGGGTGTGCCTCATTGCTCTTATCCCTGGTCAGGGAGAGCATTTGAATATCAGAAGGTGTGGGATTTCAGAAAGTAGGAACTCTCTCCACAAGTTAGACTCCATAGATCTTGGGTTTTTACTCACTATGCATCAACACAGGTAGTGTGAGCAAGGTGAGTGACACACAGAATAGCAGGGGATAGATTACATATCCCTTGGGTTCTGCCAATTGCCTCTTCACTTAGGAGGTCTTTGAATATGTACAGGGACAATTTTAAACAATCACAAACATTGCCTCTTAAGGAGGACTTCAGACAGTTGCCTGGCCAAGTAACAGGCCAGGTCTTCCAGACTACATGAAGTAAATAAGTTATACCTCAATGCAAATTGCTCTTAATCAAAGCAAAGCAAAGTTCCCAAGGAACTAAAAGCAACTAAAGTACCTGAAATCAGTCAAGCACAGTTAGTATACAAGTCAAAGTTAAATCAGAATGAAACAAAGGTTAACAGTCAACACAAGTAGATAAATGTGCAATGCACAAGGTTCAAGGCATGCGAGCCAAGCAACCTACAAAACAAATAGATTAGTAATGATAAACAAGCACACTCAATCAATTTGTATTGGTCTCATTGGGTAATTGTTGCTTAACCTGAAAAAATGAGCTCAAACATGAGTAACAGGACCACTAGGACAAGCCTAGGGTCAAAAGGGGATAAGAAAGTCAAAACAGCAAATGAAATCCAATCAAAATCATATTCAAACAATCAAGAAACAAACTCAATTGGGTTCACATTCATATCAATCATCATCATCATTTCATAAGCAAAATAGGTCAAGGCATGGCATATGGAAGCTCATAGAGGTCAACAGCAAGACTCAATTCAAAATTAATCATAAACAGTTCCAAAAATCATCAATAAAATCATGATCAAACATAATCCATAGCATGGTAAGCACACCAAATTTCAGCTCAATTGGATCATGGGAAGTAGGGAAATGAAAATCAGAAAGGCAAGGCAAGTTTAAGCATGCTCAAAGAAGTCAACCAAACATGCATCAACTTGAAAAAATCATAAACCAGTGATAACAAATGATAAATGAATGGGATTAACACCATGATAAACCTTAAGATGTCTACTAATCACATGTAAAATTTCATGTCCATCCAATAAAGTATGAGAATTTCACAAAACAAATGGCATCATGTGTTCCAAAAGTCAACATTTTGGTCAAACAGGGGAGAAAATCTCAAACAATTAGGAAATGCCACAAACAAATCCAAAAAAAATCACATGTAAACTAGACATACATAAGTTCAATCATGCAAAAATTCAAAGCAATTTGAGGTCAAGAAGCATGGTAAAGAAAATCATGAAGTTGCACATCAATGGTGTGACACAAATTGTCACACCCTAATTCAAAAAATCATAACTCTCAAACCAGAAATGGTAAATTCACAAACTCTGAACCAAAATCACCATGAATGTGCCTAGTTTAAGCACAAAAAATTTCAGAGCCAATGGATAAAGCATCATTATTTCACAAATGTTTTGGCAAAGGGTACAAAAAATGGACACATGTCACAAACCCTAGCATCATTAAAAATCCACTCATAAAAAAAAATCTGGAAAATACATGATAAAAAACTAGAGATCCATATGAACAATTTGCAAAAAGTCTCATGAATTTTGGATTAAAATTGGATGTGATATGATTTTTGGAAGTTTGTGTAACAAATGAAATAATTATTGAGAAATAATATGAATTAAACCATTTAATTAAACAAGGCGTGGCATTATTGTAAATATCTGAAAACACTAGTGAAACGCTGCGCATGAGTAATAAGAATGAAATGTCCTGATTGGCTAATGGCAATGGCACAGTACCACAGCATGCAAATCACGTGAAAATAATTCTGGGAATTGGCAACATGAATATTAGGGTTTATGGAACAGTATCATCATCTTCTTCATCTAACTCGTGAAAATTCAACTTGCCCAGAAAATGAAATTAAACATACCAATAGGACCAGCAAACATCACACATGCATAATCTAAACTCCATTTTCATTAACTCAACTTATCATGGAAGAATCAAGTAGAAACATATATGAACACCAAGTTTCAAATCAACATATCTTCTTAATTACTTAACCATTTTCAAAACCACGACTACCATTGAACTCAGCATACAAAGACCTTTCTAAAACATGTCAAGATTTTGCAAATGGCCAGGTTCGAAATCTTACCAATGTTAAAGAACAGTTGGGATTCAAGGGTTGTTTGGTCGTGTAAGCTCAGAACAGTTACTCCTCAAGCTCCCAAATGAAGAATGGTTGAAAGATTCTAGCTCAGCAATGCTTGGAATGGCTCAGAACTTGAACTGCCATTGATGTGTTCTTGATGAAACAGTGGAAGGCAAGGCTTTACAGTTGAAGAATACCACTTGCAGTGATCTCAAAATGGTGATGAGTGATGAAGGCACTAAACTCCAGCTCAAGTTCTTGAAGCTTTTTGACAGAAAGTTCAAATGAAGGAAAATGAATTTTTGAGAGAAAGAGGTTTTCAGTTTCGAATCTTGTGGCTGCTAGGGCTTTTTCAGAGTGAAAATGCAATATATGTATGCTGTTTAAGGTTGGTTAAGTGTGGCTAATTGGAATGTAATCACAATTTGCATAATGACATATTTGGACCATTTTTGCTAAAACCATGCCATTTCACAAAGGGTGTATGAAAGTACACGAATTGGGCTTCTAACATGTCCAAAATATGATTTGTGATCATTCTCAATTGGCAAAATATGTTGGAAAGGGTTATTTTGAAAAGTCAATTTTTTACTTCACTTGAAATAAATTAAGTCACTTCAAAAAGTGCCATTTTGATTGGTGAACTTTTGGTAAATGGTGATGACATATTTGGAAAGAGGGCATCAAATGTGACTTGTAGCAAAAAACCCCACCCAATTTGGCCAAATGGTTTGAGAGATATGGCCTTTTGAAGTTCAAAAATTTCTGAAAATGATTTGATCAAAACTTGCCAACCATACATGGGAATTGAGTGTTCTTGGACTTTTTGGAAATGGGAGAACAAGATCTTCAACTTTCATGTTGGGTAAAAATTCATTTGAAGCTTGTATCATGATGTAAGTTTGAGGATCAAGACTTTCCATTTTTGGCAAATTCCAATTACAGGTCAACTTTCTATTTCTGGAAATTTCTTGTTTGACTTCAAATTCTTCAATGATGATGCTTGACATGTTATATGAGACTTATATGGACATGATTGAACCCTCTCAAACCAATTCCCACCATCAAATCACTGATTAAATGCACAGTTGACCAACAGTTGACTTTCT